>NC_080483.1:8763214-9103571 GCF_030265055.1 Doryrhamphus excisus | reverse complement strand
TTTTATTCACTATGTCCAGGCTGCTAGAAGCCCCAGACACCACCACACTTCTCTGTGGCGCATCACCACCGGGTGGAGAGTGGCCAGGACACTTTGGCTGTCTGTCTTTGAGTTATCATAGAGTGGCAGGGACAGCGAGGCTGGCCAAAGTGCATGGAGCCCCTGGTGGATGCAGATAGGTGTCAGCAACACGATTGCTTCACAAAGTCAAATATGTGTTGCAGACTTTCCCCCATCAGTTATGTTACTAAATGATGAGCTTTTCAGTTCAGTTCTTGCAGTTCACATTTTTGTGAACATTTTCAAGTTCTAATAAAGTTTTAACTTAGAATTTTGCTTGTTGGTGCTCACAACAAACTGTAGTATCTTCGTGCATTGTTCATTGGGAACAGGCCGGGTTACTGCAATGCGAACCAGGCTTCTTCTCTGGTTGTACAAGGACCAAATGGCACGTAGGAGAAAATCCTGTTTCAATATCATTGAATTAACATCTGACTGCAGTACAAAATAAATGATTAGTTGTTTGACTCTGCTCCATTAATCACCATTATCTTAAAGTAAGCGTCATAGCCTTTGAGACATGTGCTTTTGACTCCTGACTGGTGTCGGAAGAAGTTGTTTGATGCCACCGGTTTGCACATATACATCTCTCGCTCCCTTGAATATAACATGGCCCGTTTTCTTGAGACCGTGTTAGTATGGTAATGCTTGGACCTCTAGCATGCTAAAAATCTACATGTCATTGGTAATGCCTGACCTTTTTTTCAAGCAACCAAATCTTACTGCATAATAATCCCTCAGAAATCCCCAATTTGCACCTGTCTTTGTCCACCTCATGACCATGAAAAACTCATGTATTACAGTTACAGATATGGTAACCATAATGAAACTACCCAGAAAGCAGCAAAGAGTAGAACATGAATTGCTTTCCATAATGGAAAACATTTTCAGATAGCACTCAGTTCATTATGTCAGGATAATTCTACACAAGCAATGCTTTGGATATATTACCTATCTGTGTTGTGTACGGCTTATTACTTGGGATTGGTGAATAAAAATAGACAGTGAGCTGTGTCAGATAAACCTGAAGGAGCTGCGGCTCTAAATGTTTTCTGCCTAGTTATTATACGGCAAAATGAATCATTTTTGTTTGGTGTGCCTTATCTTGCACCTACTACTTATACAATAGGGCTAGCAAATACTGGCATACATGACGATATAAATTATACAAAATTTTTATTCAGCTGGGTCTTGTATTAAGATCGAAACCTTGTCTCAAATTGTACTGTACAGTACTTCAAACTGCAATCCTAAATGTATATGTAGATATGTAGATATGTTTTGACAGTTGGACAGCAAATGTCAATTTTATTTTGAAGGGCAGTAGTGTGTCCTCTGTGTGTCTGTTTGACGAGTTGGGTACAAGAACATGCTTCCCATCTTTTTTCCCCTCAGAATCTGCACGTCATCATTAAAGTGGTAAAGATAGACTAATCCAGCCTGTGTCGCGCAATCAACCCCACTAGCATGCTAAACTAAGCTAACCCCCTGTAGCCGCATTCATTCTCAGAGGTTTCCGCCAAACTTTCCTTCTCCTCATGATGACATAATTTCATTTATCTTGTGTACCAATAAAGTCTGCCATTGCATGCAGTTATTCGCTCTGCTTATTTATGTTTCTCATGTATACAAGTATAAGTCATGTTCTTCATTGGAAGAATCAATACTGGTATATAAAAATGATCGCCCAACTGTATTTTGGACATTGCTTGCTGAGGTGTGCCTGTAACTTTGTAACAAAGCCGCCCATTTTCTTAACACTGAAATACAGCGTTAAAATTTTAGTGTTACTACATTTCCAATTCTAACGCATCACTCTTGTTTGCGCTAAGGGTGGCTATTGAATGAAATTGTCATCACTGATGTTAAAGTTTACAGCTCTATGAATAAATAGGAAGCTCTCTGTTTACGCTAATATTAACAGCTACTTATGATGCTCCCTCTTCATTGTTGTTTCTACTCATGCATTGCAGTTTGCTGCCTTGGAAGGCAAGGTCCGTCTTGCAGATATTGCATTGCGTACTTTGCTCCAACACTTTTGACTGCCGTTTACGCTGTGCCGTCATCTGGTGTAACATCTGGATTTTGCAAGTAAAACTGATTTCCAAAAAAAAAAAAGTCGACTAACACATTAGTTGTTGACTATTTTAATAGACAATTGTCTTTGTAAGCGCCTCTCTTTTACACACAACAAATGCATGGCTCTTTGTGTTAATGGCAGAGAGAACTAATGCTAACTAATGTGTGCTAATAATACACTTTGAGTCAGTGCTGACACAGCTTGTTTCCTTTAGAGGAAGGATACTGTATGCAAGGGCAAATTGTGTACGCATATATTTAGAAGACTTTTTATACTAAAAGTAATATACTGTACTTTCAGGTGCAGTGATTGTCACGATACTGGAAAATATTAACTCTGGAATTTCATAATAAATTCTTGTGTCCTAAAAACAAAGTTAAACGTGAAGTAATTTATGCTAAACATTAACAATGAAATGCTGATGCTGCAATTGTTCGACACCTGATGCGACTCAGGATCTGCACTGTTCCAAAAGCGCTGTTGAAGGGCCCACCTCCCCGCTCAGCCACCTGTTCAGTCACCTGGTAAACAGAAAAGTCTGCTCTGAAATAATCAATTAATTACCCCCCTACAAGCATCAGGACTGCTTGTGCTTGTGCTACAGAACAAATACCGAAATTGCTATTTTTAAATACGCCTTATCATCTATTTTCTATCTTGCCTTGTTTATTTTTATTTTTTCAACCAGTCTGACTGTGAAATAAATAACTGGGTAATGGACAGTGTAGGTGAAGTTTCCTATTATTTTTTTTGTCAGCGAATTAGGTTTGTGGCTGCACGGCGGGCGAGTTGTTAGCCCGCAGACCTCACAGCTAGGAGACCAGGGTTCAATTCCACCCTCTGCCATCTCTGTGTGGAGTTTGCATGTTCTCCCCGTGCATGCGTAGGTTTTCTCCAGGTACAAAACATGCATGCTAGGTTAACTGGGGACTCCAAACTGTCCATAGGTATGAATGTGAGTGTGAATGGTTGTTTGTCTATATGTGCCCTGTGATTGGCTGGCGACCAGTCCGGGGTGTACCCCGCCTCTCCCCCGAGGACAGCTGGGATTGGCTCCAGCACCCCCGTGACCCTTGTGAGGATAAGCTGTAGAAAATGAATGAATGACTGAATCAGGTATGAACTAATTATAGATCTAGACAAACAAGTAAAGAATAATTCATGGCAAATGCATTCACACTTTATTTGAATAAAATGAAACCAACACTTCAGGTTGGAGGTTAACCTTTTCTGTTCCCATTTTCAGTATTCAGTACATTTTCAATAGTAGATAAATAAAATACAGTCAGTGCAACCAACATTTCAACAGTAGGTTTACCTGGATGGTAGATGATAGATTACTGCTCATGAACAAGGTCTAGGGACACGGAACTAACTAAGTCACTTTTGTACAATAGAGGATCTTTGTTTCAAGGAGGCAGTCAAATTCGGTTTGCTTCTGTTACTTAATAGCTGGTGTGATACCCGGGACTCTGCGAACCGTACCACTTGGTGGAAACAAGGCTTTAGTTCTTAGATTACAGTCTCACATTCCCATTCCAGGCATAGTATGAACATGTTAAAGCTAGTTAAAAAGGCCCTTTTAATCAAAGAATACATGTATTGTATTGTATTGTATTGTTCCACTGCAGTCAAATTTGAGCCACTTTCAATGAAAGTGAAATGAGCACCACAAGCTTTTTTCTCTTTGCACTCTTCTTCCCCATTTACAACTCACTCAGTTTCACTGAAAGCATACTCACTCCAATGCTGACTGTGCATAGGGAAGTGTGTGTCGAGTTATGTGTGTGTGTGTGTGTGTGTGTGTGAAGAGGGAGGGGCATTTCCTCTAATACATCCTCCACATCTCACACATTTTATTCAGGCTTCTCCTTCCACCTCTTTCTTTCTCACGCGTTCTATGTCACTTCGTTCCCTCTTCCTCATGCCGGCACTCACATGCTCATCACACTCGGGCACACCATCCCAGTCACACAGCATCTGCATCCGCTGCATCCGCTAGACTTGTATCATTTATTGTGTCATTCCGCCTCCCCATCTTCTCTCCAGCTCCCCCTGCTCAGTGTTTTTGGAATTCTCGGCCGGTTATAGCTACTGTATATATTTTTTCATAATTGATTCCCCTGGTTCTGCTCTGTGCGGCAGGAATCTGCTCCAGACTGAGGTGGGTTTTTTTTTTTTTTTTGTAAGCATCGTATCTGTGTCTGAGGCTGCATGCACCCGGTCTGTTGCTCCCTCTCTCCCCGTTCCTGCTGTTGCTTTCTCACATCCTAGTGTCAAAGAGACTCTATCTCTTGTATATATAACGTTTGGTGCATATTAGCTAGACCGAATAGCTATGAGCGTGTGTCTCTGTGGCAGCCAGTATGCCTGATAGGATTGTTGCTGCTGCCGCTGCTGCTGCATTGAAAGATGTCTTTGCATACCATATTACGTTGGTATGTACAGTACTTAGCTCCTTCTCTCATTCGCCCCTACTCCCTTACGCTACGTTGTCTGAATGTCTGTCATGTTTTATGCATGTTCCGCCATTTAATTCCTACGATTGATTAAACTTGAGAATAGAACACATGAAAGTGTGCAGGGTCGCACACAAGTACACATTTTCAAACATCTGCATTGGGGCAGAGAAGGCTTGATTTTTAAATATTTTTTTTTTATCTTCACCTCAGCTGCCCCGCTGTTACTGCTGTTACTGTTACTGCTGCAGTTTTATCAGTTGCAGTTGTACAGTGAACAATACCCAGAAGAGAAGCTCAAACTATTTACTGTGAGGTTGAGACAGGCCAGTATGTGTATGTTTTAGTACAGTATGCATGCATGCCAACCTGCACAGGATGGGCTCAGGTCCAAACAGGATGCAAAGGAGAGGCAGGCTGCAGGGGTTCTGTTTGGTGCAGTACGCTGTTGGACGCAAAGGAGCCAAGAAAAGCTATGTAAAGGCAAAACAAACAAGTGTAGTAGTAGGAGTATAATGTACACTCAATCAGCTCGCTCATTTCTTTGCCAAACACAATGTCAATTTGTTTTGGTTTTATGGTTGTGCTTGACTTAACTGTTATATATTTGTTTTATGATAATGGCCAAACCTCTACATCAGTCAACTCAATGTAGTTGAGCAGCCCTCCAGCCAGTTAGTCATTTTGAGTGAACAATTCAATGCCCAAGTTTTCTCTTTTTTATAGTTTATAGTTCTACAGTGTGTGTTGTAAATGCATAACAGGTTTATACGATGTCCTTACTTATTAAATGGCTACAGCCAGCTAAAAAAACTCATTTTATCTTGTTTCTGTAGTGTCTTTTTTTCAAGGTCATCTACTTGGCAAAAGTCACTTTTTAGCGATCTACTAACTGTCATATGTGTCCCAAGAGCCTGTTTACAAGCACCAAATGTGAGAAAAGTGTGCCACTTGTTTGCTCCACTTTTGAGAGAAGAGTTTACAGGTGTGAAATAATTTTCTTTAGTACAGACACTTTTAATTATAGTTACAGTATGTTATACATGCATAATAGGTTAATGCAGTGTCCTTGCGTGATTCTTTGACAAGCTACATATTTATTAAATGCTCACAGCCAGCTAAAAAAATACACCATTACTGAGTACTTGTATTTATCCTGTTTCTGAAAAGCTTTTTTTAAAGGTCGTCTACTGTGCAAAAGTGACTTTTTAAGTATCTACTAACTGTAATATGTGTTCCAAGAGCCTGTTTACAAGCACCAAATGTGAGAAAAATATCACCTCCCTCACTTGTTTGCTCTACTTTTGAGAGACCTGAAAGAGTGGTAATCATACCACTCTGACACGCCCCTTGATTAATGAGCCTGTCCTTTTTTATATGGTCATCGCTTACAGAAGACAAAAAAGACAGGCTTCACTACACATCTTAAATGAAACATCGGACAACTATCCCACATTGGAGCTGAAAATCTATGGCTATGTTAGCACTGCAGGACAATTCCAATTTCTTTGCTCATAGACCTGTATCTGTTTTCATGTCAGTGTGACCAGCACAATTCCGATTTTTTTCAAATGCGACTCAGGCCTCATTCATATGTGGATATAAATCCGATATGTATACGATGCGACTGCATTATGAACGATCAGGTGGCATGTAGCCGCCCTTAACATCATCAGAGGCGTGTATTGCCAGGCTTGTATGTGATTATAAGTCTGATATGTATCCGATGCTACTGCAGTCTGAATGTTTGTGTCACATAGTGTATGTGTACATACATACTATATGTTATCAAAAGGTTAGTTTTGCCGTGCGAGAGTTGGGGAAAATACCCACACTTTTAAGGAACCTTTTTCTGTTGTCATATTTGTTGTTTTTTTTTTATCTGTCAGTGAAGCGGCTAGCACCAATATCTCACCACTGACTCCTCACCCACACACTCTTTGAAACAGATGTTGCAGCATGTTCTCCACAAACTGCCACAGCCAGAATTCTGCTCACTCTCTTCATAATCTCTGACACAAAATCATTTGGTTATGAAAATGTTTACTCTGCTTGCACGAAATCCTTGAAATTGCCAAAAATGAACCAAGACTGAGAACATGAATTGGAGTTTACTTCCATAAACTCACAACACCGAATTCGGTATTGAATTTTGTGTGCTTCTCTGTCAGATTTCCTTCACATTTACAAGTCACATTTTTTGGTTAATGCGAATGACGGGAATCATACCCTGTAGTGTGAATTGGGTTGGGTGTTGAGGGTGTGGTGAGGCTGCTAAAGCCCTGGCCCCAACCCGCTGTAGTTGAGTGTGGGCAAGATTTGGGAATGAATACCGCCTCAGTACGGATTTGCAAGCATGCAGGCACTATGTAGCACTTTTACTGCAGGAGGAACTTTCCGCTGCATCTAGGGCTGGGTGATAAATCCATATATATAATATCCATTATATATATCCATATATATAATCCAAATATCTGCTGCATTTTTTAGTGTTGAATAGTGCTTTATGTATTACTTTCTTATTGTTTTTGTGCTATATTGACCCCTTAAGCAAGTTTGCAGCTCAATAAATGCACAAAGCTTAGGACCCTATTATTTCACATTGCTATGGTATGCATAAAAGTATATTTGTTTCTCATAGCTGGCCATAGGATCATCACTGAATTCATTTAACCATACTGCAGTTCTGCCAGATCTCACACTTTGACAGACAAGTGTCTTGCCATGTGAAATGTCTGAAAATAAGGCCAGACTCAAGTAAAAGCTGTTAACGATGTGAGCCAAAGTTCCGTCAGCTTGGCGAGTGACGAGCAATAACTGAAAAGGCATCCATCCGCTGATCTTTAATGCTCAAGCTCTGGAATCATGGTCGGGGGTGGGGGGGGGGGGCTGACATTGACTGGCCACTGGCATCTTTTGACATTTCCACTCAGCTCAACACCACACTAATGTAGGCCCTGACACTCTTTATGGCTTTGCTCTGCTGGATGCTCCAGTGGGGGTGTTTCCTTAACTGAGCTCAGTAATCATTCTGCTGTTGAGATTTTTAGTGGCCTGTTTAGCTTCATTAGCCTACTTTTGAGTTCCCGAGTGGCATCACATGCACACACATACACACGCATGCTGGCGGCACACACGGGGACCATATTTCTCACACGTTTGACAGGTGGGTTTTTCTACATTTTAGGGATTTAACACTTTTCCCTCCAAATAGTAATCACAGGGTGGGCGGTAGATTATGTCATTGTGTAGGTAATTTGCATGATTGGCCATAATGTATTTGCATGTAATTGTAATGGTGGGGGTCCCACAAAAAGTAAAATACATGAAAAATATGTTTCAAGGGGTCGAGAAGAGAGAAATCAATCTCCAGCATGACCAGAAATACTCTTATTCTCTCTTAAGAAGCAGGAATTGGACTTGGAACTACAAGCCACATTCACATTCAGTACCGCTTACCAGTTTCAAGGTATACTAATATGGAGATGTGATTAATAAGGAGACAGGAGTGGAGGGTAAGTGGTACTCTATAAAGTGTTTACTCTCCACTGAACAACAGGCAACAACCACTTAACAACAGCTGTGTTGCTAACAACAATCACATGACCCGGAAACCCAAGTGTGTAGAAATGTGTGACCTCCAGCCATCTATTTTCTATGCCGCTTATCCTCACTAGAGTCGCTACTAAACAGTCACCCATGCACTTCCAACTGCATGCAGTATGTAAGATATGTTTTTATGACACTCTTGTTTTGGTTATGGAAGTGTGTTCCGTGCATGAACGTTCCTTCTCATGATGACAGCACTTCATTCATCTTTTATATCCGCCACAGTGTGCAGTCGTCAAAACATATGTTATTATTTATACCGGTATAAGTACTTTTCTTATCATTGGAGTTATTACGAGTTATTAATTATTTATGTTGTGACCTTCTTGGGTCACATTATTGCATTTTTTTTTTATGACCATGTATTCTCGACTAGTCTCATGCTGTTTGAGGCCCTAAGAAAAAAGGAACCTGATTATCAGCATAGGTATGTCAATCATCATACCAATAGTTCACATCAATGTCTGTAACCTTATGACCTGCTCTTGGTCTCTCATCCTACCAAGGTTAATGCACAGATGCAGTAGCGGTCTATGACAGAACCCTCCCCACATTGCACATACACGGCAGATCAAGGCAAGCGCACGGGTTACCATTAGCCCAGGGTGGCATAAATCAGTAAACACTTTTAACTTCAACAATGATTGGCTTTGACACAACTGCGGGCAGGCCGACGGCACGTATGTAGACATGAATAAACAGAACCATGTTAACCCCTTGGCGCCGCAGGAAACCCACTGCCATTCTCATGCTCTGCCGCACAGGCACTAAAGGACTTCTGTCGGCAGTCTGATGTAACGCGGGTTTATGTGTACAGAAGAAGAAGAAGAAGAGCATTTGTCAGATCCTCCATATACGTCCTATAGAAAATGTACATGCTACCATGCTTAGATGGACGCATATACTATCATTCAGTCATTGTGCGGCCCTTGCATGTGGCCATTAAGTTTGTCCTACTTCTGACAGAAGGTTTAGTGTTTTTATATGCTGCACTGCAGCTGCCCTGTTGGCACTGTTTGAGGCCAATTTTCCACTTCTATGGCACACAAGAAATACATGCTAGTTACCAGCTGCTAGACATGGTAGCTGTGTGTTTACTCACTCCTGTCTAGTAATGCTGAATGAACTAGCAAGTAAAGCATGCAGTTAAACAGTGTCCCAGCTGTGTACAAATGTTAGGCGTTGAGAATTTTGTTTCTAATAATTGCATCAATGGGTTTATATTGTCAAATAGCTATGGCGGTATGGTGTGACTTGTTTAGCATCAAGCCAAGCTCTCATAGTTCGCCTGTTCCTGTCAAATAAATCAAAATGGAGACAACAAATATAAGACTAAATGTTTTTTGACATTCATTTGTCATGCAGACAAATTTCTGTAAAGTGAATGGCGCATGGTTCCAGGCTGGAGATGGCATGTCAAAATGCAGCAGGACTGGCTGTCATATGGCTTCGTTCATATGTTGACGCGTACTTGTCAACAAGAATCAATAGGCTGGCCATTTTATGACAGTTGGCTTGTGCCCTTTAAAGAGATTTAGCTTGTATCCTCAGTCTTCTTCAAATCTCTATCGACTATGGAGTTTGAGACGTGCTGCTACACAAGGGTCGTGTCTGTGTGCGTTTGTGTGAGACTAGTGACCGTGCTACATTGTGCATGACTGAGTCTGATGGCCACACACGTATGTGTTCAGACGGAAGCGTGTGCAGTTTCTGCATCTATTTTTTTTTTTTTTTCATCTGCTGTTTAAAACTGATCCAAAGATTGTTGTGTCACGATATAGTAGGTACAACATGCTCATGGACGATGTCACTGTTTGTCACGTTTGTTTACCTAGACTGTGTTAACAATTGGAGGGATGGAGGCGGGGATTAGATGGATAAAACTGCGGGATGCTAAACGGTCACCATGCATGATATCTCAAACACAGCTACTGTGCTACATGTGGAGATAATAATTCATTCATTCATTTTATACCGCTTTTTCCTCACGAGGGTCGCGGGGGTGCTGGAGCCTATCCCAGCTGTCTTCGGGCGAGAGGCGGGGTACACCCTGGACTGGGTCGCCAGCCAATCACAAGGCACATATAGACAAACAACCATTCACACTCACATTCATACCAATGGACAATTTGGAGTCACCAATTAACCTAGCATGTTTTTGGAATGTGGGAGGAAACCCACGCATGCACCTAGCTGTGAGGTCTGCGCACTAACCACTCGACCGCCGTGCCGGCGGAGATAATAATAAATAAGTTACTTCCCGAAAGCCACAAGGTGACCTCTGTATACCTGTTCCTAATAAATCCACTCAGCTTTTGGGTTTAGTTTGAATGAAACCTGTTCTGATAGAAATTATGTAAATTTTAACAAACAATGAAATAAGAAACGTTTATGCATTCAAAATTTTTGGGACAAGTGATGAGTTCTAAACTCATTCACTTTGTCACACATATGTCTTTGTCTTTTCTTTTCATTCTAAATATATAAACAGATAAAAACACGACTGCGCGTAATGGGATCCACTTATGATGTCGACAAAGCTACTAAAAAGGTTTCATGGTTTTATATACATGCTGTGACCATGTAGTAACAGATACTGTAATACTGTTATTATGACTGTATTTTAGCCATTCTAAGCATTACCGGAACTTCAAAGTACTCTGTGCATGTATTGATGAACACCGTCATCTAGCGTTAAAAAAATATCAAATATCGCCCAGTTTTCGTCTGCATGCTGCAATAGTACGAGCCAGAGGTGATCGGCTTTTGTGATTGGTGTCATTTTTCACATCACATTCTTTTTCATGGAAATTGGTTGATTTTGATCCGTGGCCAATCGATCCGACAAACATTCCGATAATGTTTATTTGGCTTATTTGGTTTTCAGACTGATAGCCGATATTGATATCCAGTCACCCCGAATAAAACATACCACAGCACTACATGCACAAATTTTACCACTGCACTTTGCACACATCAAATTCATGCAAGGTCAAATAGGAGTTTTAAAGTGGAACTCTCATCCAGTTCATCAGATTTCTAAGCAAACACTGAATGTTTTGAATGTCCATCCACTTTGTATAATGCATGTTCTCTGTGTGTGTTGGTCGTCCTCGACAGAATGACCACATCTAGTGGGCAAAGTAGCGGTGTGGGTTGTGGTACAATATGTGTAATTTGCTAGTAGATGACATCAGTGTCATGCTGTGCTGCACTGGCAGTGCAGATCCAGGATGCTGCAGTTCAAACACAGAAGCTGGTGGTTTGCTGTTGCAGTGCGGTGGAACAGGATGCATGTGCTGTAAAGTGAGAAGCTTTCATGATGCAGCAGTGAGTTAATAAAGGTCGCTGTGCATAAAAAAGAATCTCAATTCTCAGGGTTTGTCTCAGTGTTAGGGGTGACCTTGGTGTTATTCTTGTAAAGTCATACTTACCTATTTGCAAAAACAAGGTTTCAGGGTTTTAGTTTTTTTTTGTTCTTTTGGTGTCCCAAAGGAGATGATTAAAAAGCTGGTTTCATATTTCCACTGCAGTGTTCTGCTGTGTTCTCATGGTCGACTGCAGCATTTTCCCTCTCTGCAGTGCTAGCACAAGCCTCAATTCAACTACACAAACTAGCCTGTGCACTTCTGTTTGAGTCTTTCTGCATCTTCAGGTCGCCTGATTTATGCACGTGTTAAATGCTGTTTCTGTTGAAGTGTCAATTTATAAACATTAAGGATTGGCTGTTACTACACACGAGATAAAGAAATTGAATGTGCCAAGTGCTGATTTATCTTCCAGCTGTCAGTGAGACGAGCATCCTGGGATAATAGATAGATCTTGTATTGGGTATTAACCAGTAAGTTGTGCACTCCACTTCATGGAGGTGTGCCATGGCCAAAAAACTTTGATGAAGGATTATAAAAGTTGACCTTCTAAGGTGATCACCTCGGTCAAACCTTTTTGTATTCCTTTCACAGCATTTCAAGGCTGTAAAATGATACAGCTCACACCAACAACTAATAAATACAACATGTCCTTTGCAGAGTGTGAGGTCATACTTTCAAGAGGACACTGCAGTACCTGGATGCATTGCTCGTGTACACTCACCAGACACTACCTTGATAAGCTATTTTTGGTACAGTACTGTATCACATTATATTTTATATTTTTGCACAACAAACCTTATGGCCTGGGATTGACTGGAGTACATGTTATATACAGTTTGTGGCCAACAGTCAGTGTTAGCAGGAAAGTTATAAGAGGGATTACAAAATCTCTGCCTTCTGCACTCACAAGAAGCCCGTCGTTCAAAGGGAGGGGTGAGGTCAGTATACTGATCGAAATCTTGAGAGTATTTGAAAAATTGCTAGAATTTACCTTTTGCACATTTGGATCATAATACAATTTTAAGTCGAGCTACAATATGCAACAGCAAGGAGGGGAAGGGAGACAAAAAGCACTTTAACCCGTGCATGTGTGGGTTTTCTCCGGGTACTCCGGTTTCCTCCCACATTCCAAAAACATGCTAGGTTAATTGGTGACTCCAAATTGTCCATAGGTATGAATGTGAGTGTGAATGGTTGTTTGTCTATATGTGCCCTGTGATTGGCTGGCGACCAGTCCAGGGTGTGTCCCGCCTCTCGCCCGAAGACAGCTGGGATAGGCTCCAGCACCCCCGCGAATGAATGAATGAACACAGAAACTGAAATAAGCTGTTTATCAGCTAATCAAATGTTTAAGACCATCGTTCAAAGAATTACACAAACACTCCAAACCAGAACAATTCTCAGTAGGACTAGATGGGATTTGAATCAGGGGAACAAACAGGATGGTCCAAAGAGTGGTGTTGTTCTCCCCGTCCTTGGTCATGTGAGCATTGTCCTGGTGAAAAACCCAGATCTTACCACACAGACGAAGGCCCTCAGTCATGAGGGATGCCCGCTGCAACATCACTTCACTGTTCCACTGAATGAAAAACCACCCCAGATCATGATTGACCGCCCTCCTGTGTTCCGGGTAGAAAACATCTCACCCATCTCGGGTGGGATCTCTTCAGTAATGTTGGAATCCATCTGGATTTTTTTCAGATCATAGAATAAAACATTTTCCACCTTTCAAGGTCCCATGTTTGATGCTCCCTGGAAAAGTCTAAATGAGCAGTTTTGTGGCATTGAAGGAGGCGAGGTCTTGAATTTAGTTTTTGTTTTTTGATCCCTTTTCCCGTAGATGCCGTCTGATGGTTATTGTGCTGCAGTCAGCACCAGGTCAAGGACTGCCCTGTGTCTTGCACCCTGTTTTTTGTTAACCATGTTACAATGCTAGCAACCTCTCAATTCACTTCACTTGGCTTTCACAGGAGATATAGGAGCAGTGTTGTTGGACAACCAGTTCACTGATTGGTTTATCACTGGCAGCATGTACTGTACGTATTACATGTAGTTCTCTGATTGGTTTATAACTGGCAGCGTAGTATTACGTCCCTGTTGGAGCACGCAATGGTCTACACTCACTCAAGCGGAACGCTTCCCCAAGTAGAACAACAACATTTTTATGGATTTTTGAACACACATAAGGCGCACCACATTAAAAGACACATCATTGATTTTTTTTTTTAGAAAATTGAAGACTTTTAAGTGTGCCTTTATAATACGGTAAATAAACTGTAAGAATATAAAAATAAATATATCCAATGGAGATCCATGTGGTGCATTCTTAGCAACAGAGTAAATATTACAAATACATAAATACATATTACAAAGACATTTAGTCATAAACAGGTTATCTAGGCTGTAAAGGTGAAAATATTACTTTGTTTGGTAATATTAAATAATATTTCACAGACATTCACTTATCACGGTTGAGTCTGGAACCAATTAACAGCAATAAACGATGGAAGACTGTACTTTGTTACAAATAGTCATTCCCAGCACTAATTCTGAAACCAATAGCTTTACAACTTAAGCCAGGAGACTATTTACAAAACATTATTATTATTAGTATTATTGAACTACTGCACTGACATGGATCGACATGTTTGTACATAGATGAAAATTAGGGATTCTAACAGAGCTTCCTCCTGTCCCAATCACAGACTGCTCTCCAATGTAGGATATCCCTGGCAATTCTCGACTTTTTCGCCCGTCTCCCTCTTCAGCAGCCATCTGCTTGGGTCAGTGTGTGTTTTCCGCAGCTGCCAACATACTACACAATTCCGTATGGTGCTTTCCAAGCCGGCACTGTTTGCCTGCCTGCCTGCCTGCCTCACGTAAGCCCCGTCTCAAGAGGGAGCTTGCTCAGGCTGGGTGTAGGTGGATTTAGGGATGGGAGGAAGCATGTGAAGAGCAGCCTTTTGTGACTCATTTTTGCATTTTGTTTTCAAGGGAGAGGTGCATGAGAGGAGCTCAGTGGTGTTGATTGTCATGGAGGAGCATGTTTTACCCGTTTTCGCTTTTACCTTTTCCACCAAATCTTTTGTTTTACACTGATCAGTTTGCATTTGATGGGCCATTGGTTCTTCTTCATATTCCACATCGTGCATTTGAAAACAAATTCTGTTGGTGCTTCAAGCCTTTTTTTATATCAACAGCACCACAATAACCAGCACACCACCACACACTAGGGTGATGTGCAGGTGTGGGCGCGTTGCTCCGTCCTCTCAGTAGCTGGGAGCCAGGAAGTCCATTTGAGTCATCTGTAACCTATGAACCAGAAAAAAAACTACAGTACCCTTCAGAAGTATTGAGACAGTGAGGCCAACTACCGTATTTTCCGCACCATAAGGCACACCGGATTATGAGGTGCAGTTAAAACATGAGGTCAACAACAAAAAAAAAGGATAAATGGCAACAGAAGCAAAACGGTGAGCTTAGTTGATCTTTATTCTCTCCCGTATTCTCTAACCTCTCCCACAAATCCATCAAATTCTTGAATTAAACAGCTGGGCAATTTTGCCCTCAAACATTCTGGGTTCCCTCATTGTCGGAATCAGTCTCGTTGTCACATGGCTATTGGACAACAGTTAAAACATAGTTTAGAACAGGGGTCTCAAGCACGCAGGACACTAGTTTGAGGCCCCCGCCTTGATATGAAAGTTTAATATTAGTGCGGCCCGCGCAAGTTTGATATGGATGCTGTATGGTATCATGTACCCAGAAAAAAGTATTAAGTTTGATTAATGTTCATGTTAAAGGTTAAATAACTGTTAATAGTTATCCTCCCTATCCGTGTGGAAGTGGTAAGTTTTTGGCTATTTAAGTTTAAAGGAAATAACTTGAAGGCTACTGTTTAGGTCGCGAGCTCTCTAGTTTGCGAGTTAGCATATGAGATAGTAAAAGATACTTTAGCCCAGTGGTTCCCAAACTTTTTTTTTTCACTCTGCATGTGTCTGTGTGCATTGGCTCTATATGAAATGAACACAGAAGAGAGTGAGCATCTTCTCAGCTATTAAGCCTCTTTGCCCCAGTAGTGGGGATACATGAGTGCCAGCAGTTAGCAAGCAGGGGCGAATACGAATGAAGGCACAAAGGCGATACTTTGTAAGCAGAATGCCACAATTCCAGTGTGGCTGTGTAGTGCAACCTTCCTCCCGACAGTCAATACTTAATGAGGCTTTTGATTGGCGGAGTTAATACTATACGAAACAGTGCGAAATGGTGCATGTTCACAGTGTTGCGCGCTGCCGTTCAGCTTGTAATGCACAAGAAGCCGTGATGTGCAGTGTTGTATTCACATGCACGGTGGGTGGCTACCACGGCTCAAATATGACCCCTACCATACTTTAACAGTACACTACACAACTGTCTGTGTTTGTAGGTTTTATTGAAGTGTTTGTTTTTCTTAACAGAGAGCATCTTTATAATGAAGCATCACTGGGAGTACTTCCTGTTTCCCGGGAGTGCTTTGCAATATTGTATTTCTAAAAAAAAAAAAGTAAAGCACATGGTTTGAGCTCATATGGCAAGTGGTTAATATTCTGCATTATATGGTGATACTGTATTGTCTGTTGGACAAGTGCAGTTGCAGTGCTGTTTTTGAGGTTGACTACAGCTGTCTAAAAAGTGTAGACTGTAGTCTACACTGGCCAATAAGTGTCACTAGTAATATGAACCGGACTTCATTGCTAATTTATTATTTTGGAATTATCTAGGCATAATAATAATAGTCGCCATCATCCTCATCAAAATACAGGCTACTTTTGTAGGCATACTCCAGCTCTGAATCCCTGATGTCACTTCCTGTCTGCATGTCTGGAATATATTTGTTGAAACACACACAAACACATGTCTTATTTATGTCTTAAATTACTTATCTCTTATTTCTAAATAGTATATTGGGTAATATGAGTGTAAAGGTTAATCTAATAATGGTAAAAACCCTACTTAGAAAGTGATTAACAGGTTTTCTTAGATCTAACTATGAAAATATTCAGTTTATTATTAGTATTGGTTCCTACTTTGTGGTGGAAATTCACTTATCATGGCCGAGTCTGGAACCAATTAACCCCGGCAAATGAGGTATTACTAGTTATGTAAAATGTGGATAAAGTGAACAATACCTCTTTTCTGAGACCCCGTCAGAAGGAGGCATGGACAAACATAGCCCATTTTGGACAACACACTTCCAATACACTGCTGTAGGATTGGGACTTATTTAACATTGTTTATTTTAAAAGGCTCAAATACACACAGTACACATCAACACCGTAATTCTGGGCACACATTCATAATGACTGGACACATACTGTATATTTATAACAATACCGTCACCTTCTGACTTCACTTTTTTATTAGTACATTCTTTTTTTCTGTCTGGAGCCTTTGATTTCAGAAAGTGCACCCTGATCATTAGTGCAGTAAATTTGAGCCCTCTAACTTCAGCCAGTGATGAGTCTGTATAGTGTACCGCAGTGTTGCCGTCACACCAGCAACAGCAGCAGCAGCATTCTGTCCAGCTATGCAGCTTTGCATCTCTCCTGCAATGCCAGACAATGTGCTATAGTCTGCAATAAGGCATAAGACATTGGATGCTTCAGGCTGGACCTAAATGAGTGAAAACAAGTGATTGTGTTGCTGATTAAATTCAAGTGCAGAGCAGGGCTTCAGTCATCTGTGTGGTACATTTACATCACTTTACGGATGCCTGAATTTTGCTAAAAGGGCTGTCTTAAAAATACCAGCAATAATGCATTTCACATTTGAAATCTCAATAATATATTCATCAAAAAACTACAAGTTCAGCAACAACTTACGTAACTCTCACAGCGTAACTTTAACATACATTTTGTTTTTTAATGAGACATCTATTTCGACACAACAGTCATCTCTCATTTATGACTGTTAATTGGTGAATATCCATGAAGTAGGCTTCAATACTAAATACTGTTTTTACAGTATCAGAGCCATGTAGACATGAAATAACATCCCTATAGTTACCTTTAAACTTGTATTACCAAATGGAGTAGGCATAATAGTAGAAAATAAGCCATCTTAGAAATAAATAAGACCAAAGTAACATTACTGACACCTCGTGACCAATGTAGAATACTAAAAGAGAGACTAACTATGCACTTAAATCAATCAATTTATTAAAAAGCAGAGAACACTTAGTGATGTCTGCCCATCTACACCAGAAAAGGTTCACCACTGTTCCATCTTTTTGCCATTTGTGGCTAATGGCTCTCACTGTGGTTTGCTGGAGTCCCAAAGTTTTATACCCTTTTTCAGACTGATCGATTTCAATTGCTTTCTTTCATGGGCTGCTGCGTCCATCACTAACTAAATGCACAAGTATGATTTTTCAATCCATTTTCATTCATTTGTGAATAAATACAAAAATCTCTGGGGACTACGGTTTCCTCCCATATTCCAAAAACATGCATGCAAGTGTGAATAGTTGTTTGTCTGTATATGCCCTGTAATTGGCTGGCGACCAGTCCAGAGTGTACCCCGCCTCTTCCCCAAAGACAGCTGGGATAGGCTCCAGCATCCCCACAACCCTTTTGAGGATAAGCGGTAGAAAATGAATGAATGAATGTTTCTACACACCAAGACGCTCCTTGTTGGTAAAAACATTGCCCCCTTTCTCTGGCCTTTTCTTCTCTTGCAAATTTACTGTAAAATGCATGGCACCATAACGCTCAGTCATACTGCATTGTTTGAGTGATGCTACTTATAATCCAAAAAATAAGATAGCTGTACATTTTCTCCTGTAAATGTGTTCAATAAGTGTGTGAGGCATGTTTAGGGCTTAAATCTGAATTGTTTTGCGAGTCAACAATGGCAATTGAACTGAGAAGAGGAGGGTTCTGGAGGTGACTCTAATCTGACAATTACAATGATCACTTTTATTGCAAATGTTGAGACAAAATCTGAGGAGAACGTGAACGTTAAGCAAGCTAAGCAGGTTGGGGTTATGGTGCAGAGAGTGGGGCCATGTCAAAACTAGGCATTTTTACGGGTGTTACTTGGTGATTTTGAATGTTGGATGTTGTAAGAATGTTAAAATGTTACTTTAAAAAAATTCTTGTCTGTGAGCCTGGAATGGATTCATTCAATTTCTATATTACACATATGTCTGTATTGACATTTTGTATATCAAATGAGTATGTGTCACAGTAGGACCTTCCATATTCAAGGTGCAAAAGGGAGACAATACAAAACGTTTGCCAAGTGATGTGCTTAGTTTTCATCTTGATGAGTTTCTGCCAAAAGCAACTAGATGATTATTGAAAGCCCCATCTGCCTGAAAGTGCACTTTGAGTTCTGCCAACACAACCCACTCCAACTGCTGATGCTGTGACACTGACAGATGACTCCGCTGTGCTTTGTAGTAAATCTACTGGCCGCTCCTTTCATCCGTCGGGGTCACGCCACCATCATCACCTGATGGCTGGGCTGCCCATATACCCTTTGTACCATGATTGAAATAAATGGCGAGGCGACGTTAAATGAGTCCTTGGGTCCTTAGGATGTCTTATTACCTCGTGTCTGGGCAAATTGATGGGAGTAGATATGTGACCTTGTGAGTTGTCGTTAGGTGAGCGCAGCCACCGGTGAAATAAGGTCGCACGGGATGTTCAGGTTGACGGATGCCACTCTTGTTCTCATTGTCCTCGCCTACAAACTTTAAATGTCAGCAGGGGCACTTTCCCTATTCTTATTCTAGTATGTGATGAGGAATGTTACACCGCGTTATTCAGCACCCAAGCAAGCAGACAGTCTCCCTCTCACCAGCAGTGACCTGCTTCTAGGGCTGACACTTTGAATTATTTATAGAATTGTGGCATCCAAAAACAGTGGATTTAGCTCTCTTATGCACACATCTGCACAAAGCAACCATACAAAGCAACCACACAATAATAGAGAAGGATCCAAATGAAGTGAAATGTGTGATTCTCTTTTTGTTTTGTTTTTTACTACATATAAAAGATGTGCAATTCTGAAGCAATATCTATTGTATATGCACATTATGCATGTATACTCGATTATAAAGGCCTTAAAATAGTTAAATACTTTTATAAAAGCCAAATCTTCTATGGTTGTGTGGCTCATATGAGATCTGCAAAGTGAGGAAAGTCCGCCATCTAGTGGCCTAAACATGTATCGAAACCTCTGAACTATTAAAGTATTACATTTCAATTTGACTCTGTATTGCTTATTTTTAGAGTCGGTTATGCAGGTTTAATCATAATGAACTGAACATGTTGTTTTTAAAACTTCTTAACTTGCATATAAATGTCAACGTAAGTCAGCTACTGATGATATTGATATGTAAGAACAATAAGTACTTAAGTCTGAATGGGTTCATGCACATTTCAAATGTTTATTTATTCATTATTTTGAAAATGTTTAAAGAATGTAAAAATATATATATTTCTTCACATTTTTACTTGAAAAAATCACTGTATAAGTTATCTATCCCTTATGTATTCATGCTCGTCTATTCTCTAGAAAATGGATATAGTGGAACACACTATAATCGGTAATTGTTGGGATATAGAGAAGGAGTAGGATTAATTAAGCTCTTCTTCCTACTCCTTTTAAGATGTATTGAAATATGCGAGTATAAATGTTTTATTAAGCATGTTACCCTATCCTTATGAGGGTTGCAGGCATGCTGGAGCCTATCCCAGCTGTCTTCGGGCGAGAAGACACCCTGGGTACACCCTGGACTGATCGCCAGCCAATCACAGGGCACATATAGACAAACAACCATTCACACTCACATTCATACCTATGGACAATTTGGAGTTGCTAATTAACCTAGCATGCAAACTAAACCATTTGTTATTGGCCTAGACCTACATGCTATGGTATCTAATCTTTGTCACATCATTGGTTTGGTTTTGCATCCTTTCTCTTAATTTTGTCACTTTCCACATACACGTCTTGATTAAAAAGCAGTTTTCCTTTTGGCCAAGTGTTATATAATAGGTCTGATACATCAACCATGTTTCCCTCCATGTATTGTAATGTGTGCGTTGAAGTGTGACTTCAAAAAACAACCCTCTCCCCCCAAAAACTGCATTTGATTTTGTGCCTGATTACATTTAATTGGAGATGAAAGACTTTGACCCTGCTGTTCCCGCTCTCTCTCTCCCTGGCAGAGCCCCAGACCGGCAGTAGACTGACTGTCCCCTGTGGTTGCGGTGAAAGAACACCTCCCCTGGCAGGCTGGCCGCACTCCCCTTTCTCCTGCCTCCATGTATCCTGAATCAACCACGGACTCTCCCGCCCGCCTCTCCCTTCGACAGACAGGCTCACCTGGAATGATCTACAGGTGAGGACACACCTTACAGGTGACAGGTCTCTTTGGCTGCATTCACACTTGGGTTCTGGTACTCTGGTCCGAACCAAACTTTTTAAAATAGAGGCACACTTTCGTGCAGTGTGTTTTGCGTCTATAATGCTATTTCTGTCACTTTGCAGCAAAGAACACAAGCAGAAACGTCTACACTTTTTCCATTGAGGTCTGCATACGGCAGTGCTTCTCAAATAGTGGGGCGGGCCCCCCTGAGGGGAGCGTAGAACTGTCAGGGTGGATGCTTTCATTTCAAATCAGCACAAATATATAGTACTCAACATTGACTACATGGAATACAGCTGCATGCTCTAAATTTTGTTTCTCTCGTATTTCAAATTGGGGGGTTTCTTTGGAAGGGAGCATGACAGAAAATAATTGAGAAGCACTGGCATATGGCAAAGTCGTTTTTTAGAGACCACAATAAGGTACTATTAAATTTGTTGTGTTAATATTTTCAATTTCACAAACATCTGGATGACGTTCTACTGTATGTTTCTATCACACACACACACACACACACACACACACACACACACACACACACACACACACACACACACACACAACCAAGTCTGGTCATTGTTGATTTTGGGTTTAATGTCACAATCAAAGACAAGCCAATCGATAAATGCACTTGATAGACAGAAGCATCCAGAGACCAAGTGTGTTTGTGTTTGTGTTTATATAGAGTCAGTGTACTGCATTTGAGGATTAACATGCACTCTCATATTTAACCACCAAGTGGCGCCATTTGCTGTGGATAATGATGATGTGTGGAGATTGGCTGTATCTTCATTTAGACTTCATCATTCTAGATTTTTGTTAGTTGTCGACATGAAATATATTTCCACATGGAACTGTCAAGTTCTGTCATCATATCTTTGCTTCCTCCTCTATTGACTCATGGTACATGTGTGTACTGCTGCCATTACTAACCTCCTTTCTTCCATGCTTACTTTTTAACCAAAAGCTCTGATTTCTGCTCTTCTCCTCCCTGATGCCTTCAGCGCTCGTTATGGAAGCCCAAAACGACAGTTGCAGTTCTACAGGTATTTGTCTTTCTCTGAATCCACCTTTCTCACTTTCACCCCTGCCGTTTCAGTATCACATGTCCTTCTGTACGGATTTTGCATAGAGAGAGTGTACTGTATAAGTGTAACAAGAAGTTAACCGCTGCAAAATATAAAAAAAAAAACACAGCATATTCATCTTCTGTTCTTCTCTGATGTTGCTCCTGAAAGATGTAATACTTTCAAACTGACCTAAGCTTTGATCTGAGATTCAATTTCTTCTTTCATGTGCATAGTATTTATTTATTTTATATTTGTTTACGTAATACCCCTTATAAACCAGGGTAGTTGCTGCCTCTTCATTGGTTTCCTTTTAGATCTTTTTTCTACTCCACGTTTATATGGTCTTTTTATTCTGCTGATCCAAGTAATAAAAAGCGCAGACGATATGGATGCCGCCCATAATGATCTCACTATGCCATTTCTATCTTGGCTGGCGCCTTGCACATTTCTGTCCTTTTAAGCGTAAAACTCGCTGCTCTGCTCGTCTGCATGAGGCGGATCAATAAGGCTTCTATAGCTCTCACACGCTAATGTTTGCTTAATCTGATAACGCAGTGTTTGAGTTGTGCTTACAGTGTCATAATTAACGTCCTATGCCTTACATTAACCTGAACATTGTTATTTAATACATAAGGAGAAACACCAATCGTCAGTATGGAAAAAAAACATAAACAAAAAACATGCACTTATGCTATTATTGTTCATTTTATTACCTATTAAGTTGTAGATCACTACAGTCCTCCATATGTTTCACTGCGTGTGTTTTAATGCAGTGGCTGTGAGATGCAAAGTGAAGTGTGTGCATCGTTGGTAGGGCTGCACAAATCTGGAAAAATGTCAGTTAAAACATTTTTTCTGCACAATTTTTTTTGTCTACAGAAAACACATCTCATTCACCTAAGTGGGTAATAATTTCTATATAAGTTATAATACAGGTAAAATGTACAGCATACATGCACCACTGTTAGCCCCCCTCCACCACACACACATAATTTTTACATGTTCATGTCTTTATGATTCACTAATGTTTTTTTGTGAATTGTGATCAGTCCTTGAATGCACCATATTGGCTATCAGATGTGAAAAAGTGTAACTTCTACACCATGACTATACTGTAGATTACATCTGTTCATTGATCGTCTTATATTATCATTCATCAGTGGTGTGTTTATAAGGATGCAACTGTACGTGGCATCACAACAGATCTTTCTGTCCACCCTGCACAGGACAATGTGCCCACATTTTGGCGAAAAATCCCTCCTCACGACAATCACACATTGTATATATTTAAGTGAGGAACAGCATGAAAGTGTACAAAAAGGTGCAGCATCCGCTAGGTGAGGAAGTGGAGAGCAGCGGTATGGGTGGGTTCCCACTAATTCTGCCTGCCGTCGTGCAGCAGAAGTGCATCATTTTCGGTGACAG
Source organism: Doryrhamphus excisus (assembly GCF_030265055.1). Lineage (NCBI taxonomy): Eukaryota > Metazoa > Chordata > Actinopteri > Syngnathiformes > Syngnathidae > Doryrhamphus > Doryrhamphus excisus. The sequence continues at coordinate 9,080,079 of NC_080483.1, read as the reverse complement.
GTCCTTCAAAAAGATTTCCTCAGCGGTGCCTGCTGGACTCCCCACTTCCTAGCATAAACGTAAACGGTTAAAAGTACACGATAAAAGTAGTGCACTGCCATTATTCTGTAGAGATGGCAAAGGTTCTACAAACTGTAACTTCAGGTAAGCAGGAACAATTGTAGTAAGTGTCATTGTAAAATGTGGATAAAGTTCACAATAGTGCTGCTTGGCGATAGTTGGAGATAGGCAGCTGATTTGCATTAAAGCTACAGACACACAAGAGATTCAATGCTACAAAATGTACTTTAAAATGTCTAAATTCCAGCATCAAGGCTAGACACACTTCCAATATCCCCTGAGAATACAAACTTATAGAAGTTGCTTATGTGCATTGTGGGTGCCTGCATATTGTTTCAGGTGTGTTATAGTAAATGTCAAGACATTGTTCAATATAGGTGATGAAAAATTGGAAAAAAAGATAGATAAAGGTACTAAATATGAATTGGTCAAATTCGAACAGACTCATGAGCAGAGTTATAATGCTTAACTAGTGTGGTTTTCTGGTTGCTTGGTGGTCTCTCTACATGTCCGTAGACGCGCATGCTGGGTGGCCGCACGGCATTTGCGTTTGTTTTCAAGACGCGCTCGAGCCCGTGTAGCTCATTATTGTGCAGCTCTAAGTAGTCTTTCCTGTTCAACAACAATCAGAGGCTTTTAGCGCAAAAGCTTTGGTGAATAATTCAGTGCTGATATTATTTGCTGAGACTAGCATGAACAAGACGAGCTTCTAAACGGCGTAAATGGATTCCTTCCACGAGAGCTCACAGGGATGGGGGTGGATGATGAGAGGTGTTGCTGGTGGTGATATGATAGATGGCGGTCAAAGTGCTGGTGGTGAGGAGAGGAAAGGAGAAAAGGGATGCACTCCCCAACTCACTAATTGGCGTAGACTGTTTCCAAGTAAGACACTCCCAGTTTGGGTGGACCCACTTCATCAGTCTGCAGTGCAGTGTGGCTTTATAAGCGCTGACTTGCACCCTCCAATCTCGCTCATGAGCCGACCCTCAAGAAATCGGGTGAGTTTGGGAAAAGCTCTTTGCAGACACGACCACAGATGACGTGTGTTCCTTAGCATGTGTGAAGGAAGCGGGGAGGTGGTGGAGGAACTTGTCATGTGGTTAGGAGGTTGCATGATGCTTTGCTTGGAGCCCACTTTTTTTTAAGTTGGCACCAACTTTGTGGAAGTTAAATGTGTACATTTGTGTACTTCTGTTCTACGGTGCATTTCTGGCTGTTTCACTTAGGTCTTCTATGGTTATGGTCATGGCTTTGTTTTGGACATGCCTCATTTGCATTGAGGAATTGTCTGAAATTGTACCCCTTGTCTCCATGTCTCAGCAATCACTTTACACTTTTGTTGTAATAATTTTCAGCTAGTTTGGTTTGTTTGTGTCTAAGGTAAGTGACTTTTAAAGTTTCTTAGTTTGAACCCTGAAGCAAAACTCGTTATTAATTATAAATATGGACAGCAAAGAGTAATTGTACTTAGGGAAAAGACTTAGACCAAATGTTTAATAGTGCTTAGAATTGAGATTTGTAAATAATTCCTTATTTGTTTTCCATGAATCATAGTCTCCACTATGATTATAGTTATGACAGACTATATAAATGTATCTTACACAGGCTTGACAATGTGACTTACCAATTGACAGTAATAGAAAGACAATGAAACATATTAATTAAAGCTGTTTACAGTCTATTCACTGGATTTCTATTTCTATCTATTGTTAGATTTTGGATTCTGTTTGTGGATTACAGAGGAATTATTAAATTATAAAGTATATTGTTTAATTGACATGGTGGTTTGAGATTGAACACAAATCTCTTACATTTTGTGTTTCACTATACTCTGAGTCAAACTGTGGCTACCATAAGTATAATTTAAACATCAACTGTCACACAAGTGTTAAATTCTTGATGTTAAATACTCCAATACTACAATGAAACACACAAGTCTAATAATTTAGTGACCAAGATGTAATGACCAGATGGTCCTCAGGCATCTAATTTTTAAACATTTGTATTTGTAGTGTAGTGAAGTTATCCACTTCTTCAATACTGTATTTCTCCATAGTGAATGTATATTGGCAAATTCAATGTTTGAAACAGTCGGCTCCCCACCACCGTTTGTTGTCCAGTTCACAATCAGATTCTTTTCACTTTATGGCCTGTTGCATGACTGAATGGCTCAGATAGCATGTGTCCTGTTTCTTGATCTATGGCAAGTTACCTGAATGCTACCTATCAGTGTCACGCTGCCCGTGATGCACCTGTCCAGAAAGCGAAGGGGGTGGGGGTTCTGGGCTCTGATTACAGCAAGATGCATGGCCATTGTATAGACCCATAGCAGAAGAGATCCACTTGAATGGGATCAGGTGCTATTTAAGGGAGGTGGATGTGGCCTTCTGGGTCCATCTGTGCTGCTTCTTTGTACGTTATCAAAAAGACAAAAGTGGGAGGGAAGGGCCTGGCATGTTTGCAGGAGGGTATGCCGGCGGCTCCCAGGGGATCCCAGGCACACACAAGTCCAGTCACTGTCCCCCCGAAAACCTGCAGATCCCCAAACCGTCGGCGCCGAGCAGCGGTGTTCGGAAGAGCAACAGCAGCAGCAGCGGAAAGATGCTGTCCATGACGTACAGCGAGAGCATCCGGAGCGGGATCAACCGCTACCACTCGGACCAGGGGCTCAACCAGCCCCCCAGCAGGCCCACCGACCAGGCTGAGCTACAGAGACTGCGGGAGCAAAGAATTGCTGCTCAGATTAAGAACATGGAAGACTTCCTGAAGATGAATGGCCTTGCCATGGAAGAGTGTGTGTCCTATCAGACAGGGATGAAATACAGGTAAGACAGTGGTTGGAGAAGGGCAGATGTTTGAGGCATGGCTGCACATTGTGTGCAATTTTTCATGAGTTTACTAGTGTTTTTAGATTGAAATAATTCTCTCTACTTTGTCACTTTGTCCTCTGGATTGTGCTTATGCAAAAGTATAAAATATTTATATTTGAATCAACTAGGTGAGTCGTGTGGTCCTAAAACTCATATTGTTGCTTTTTGGCACCTGTACCTGAACCACTACTAGAGAGGTTGTGAAGATAGTCTGTTTTTTTGGAGAACTCCAGACCATGTGGTCTGCAAAAGCAAATAACCACCATGGTTTCAAATTAGTCAAATAAACATTGGCATTAACAGCTGTGGCTGTAGGCAATCTCCTGATTTTTACCTCACACCACAAGACGGCAGTAGCGGTATTTGTTGGCACTGGGTTGATTTACCTCTGCGTGTGTGTTTTGACTGTTGTGCTACTTAGCTGTGTGAAAGTCATGCATAGTATACTTGCATAGTATAATTGTTTACAATTAACTCATCAGCAGTTATCAAGGCTGACTGAGCAGGTCCTTACCACTATTACAACATTGGTTCTGTTGCTTCTGTTAAATGAACAAGTTATTTTCACTTTCTTATGATTTCCAAATGAAGTCCTCTGTGGTTTAAAAGTCCCAGGTATACGAGAATACCATACCATATGTTGTTGACAGAGATCAGTGACCAGTGTGTACGTATGGCAGGCGGCCATTGCCATGTTTGAGTGGACTTGAGTGGCGCTTGAGTCTTGTATGTCACAGCAGCTGGTGAGTTAGCATGTTGTCTGTGTATGAAGCTCAGCTGTCACGTCTGTCTCGAGGGCAGCCATGTTTGACTTCTCCAATTATTGAAATTGGTTTAGCTTTCATGTTTTTAAAACTATACGCAGTGTTACGTTGGTGGGACTGTTATGAATCATTTACACATTGTACACTCACCGCCCACAACCTTAGGGACACAATCTAATGAGCTACATAATACAGTGATAACAACGGTCGACTTTCACTTACTCCGTCTGTAGTTTTTAGCTACACAACAGTGTGAAATGATGGATTTAAACTACAAGGTTCAAGTGACACTATTCGGATGTTTTGCTCTGAACAATGCGCATATGGCTCACATGGAATTTGATATCCTGAGATGGGAATCGGGCCTCTTTCCAATGTGGATTAGATATACCTTCTGCTTTGTGAGCCTGGCGTAATTAAAATGTGTCCATCAATGACTGTACACCCACGGTAAATACATAAACACCCGCAGTAAATGAAAACAAAAGTACTGAACAATAAAAATGCTAAGCTTTCGTTTCCACTTTGTCATGCACTTATGTAGTTTAGTATTGATAATTGTAGTGTATTATTGTCTGCTTCTGATAATGACACTCATGTACTTGTTTACTTGTGTTGTTGTTTCAAACTTAAATGTAAATGCAGTAATATCAGATATAGGGCATGTTCTACACAACATGAAAATAATAAACATATCTTTTGGATCTCATTGGATTGTGCAGGTTTACCTAATGACGTATTGTTTGCTTCCTGTGTATCGCTCACTGTTGTATCTATTCTGCTGTTATTGACGGAACTAGCGTAAGTATGTATATCAATGCGCAGAGAAAATAAGTTTTGGTGGTTTCTGGGGAGCTAAAGACCTACCTCATGGTCACAGTGCTTCTGCTCTCGCCACTTGAAAACAGTTTAATGAACAAAGCACAGTACTTGGGTTTGTGCACTGGCTTTCCATCGTTCAGAGAATCGACTTTAAAACAGTTGTGCTTGTGTCCAGTCTTTTCATGGTCTTACACCAAAGTACATCTCTGACATGTTAGAGCCACATAAACCATCTCGGGCTCTGAGAATATTGGTATTGGTTTCAGTTTTATGCTGCCAAAATCTGGAACAATCTACCAGAAGTTGTAGGATGGTTGTATCAACATACCTGGCACTGTAAAAACAAAAAGAAAATCGATTTTCATTTAACAATGTGTATTTTTGTGGTTGTATTTGAACTACATTGCTTTATATTCCAATTGTATGGATAGCAATGTTAAAACTACACTACTCTTTGTAAAATAATCCACTCCTCATCGATATAAGCAGACAATTTGAGTCGTGTGGGGGCCAGACAGGAAGCAGTGTGTCTCCTGTGTGTACGCTATATGGCGAGTGGCTGTGGAAGTATAGATCTTCATCGCTACTCACACTAATGGACACAGTAATGACCCTAACAACCCCACCCCCAACCCCACAGTCCTCTATTGAACGCTCATACAAGCATAATACAGTATAGCTATGTTTTACCAACGAGCATAATACAGTATAGCTATGTTTTACCATAACTGTTGCTCTATGTTCAGTGAATTATTTCCAGCTCCCTTGCGGAATGTTGTGGATGTGGCAGCAAGTTGTTTACGGATGTGATGGTGACATTTTTTTTGAAAGTACCATAGAACTGTGCCGGATGCCTGGATGTATTTTTAAGGTTTGGACACCAGAGGGCAGCATATACTTTCAATTAGGAAAAAGCAGGGTCAATGCCTGACACTGGTTATCTGTTTTTTAAACATAATGTACTACACACTGAAAGGTGAACACATAAAGAAGACAGCATACCGCTCATTAGTTCAATGTAAACAGTACAGTGTGGCCAGGGTAGTATAGTAAAATGTTTCCATCACAGTGGAACTATCCACTATCATTTGACATTGCATCTATCTTTGTCTCATTGAATCGCTCAAATGCTATACTTTCACATCGTAATATATACTCTGTCTGACATATTCGTTTTTATTAGTATTATTATTTTATATGTCTTAGTTAATCTCAACAGCGCTGTGCTATAATGTCTTTTGAAGCCATTTTTCTTCAGCTTATCCCTCTTTTTAGGACAAATTGAGCATTCCTTCGACAGTGCATATTCTCCTGTTCATTTGTGTTTGTCCCTCTGACCTATTATGGTCATTTCCGGCCCTTTTGTATTGAGGTTTGGACGACTATCGAACAGCTACACACGATAACTCGCACAGAATGCTTTGTAGTTCTTCCAGAATCTGCACCTATCCATCTGTATTTCATTGGATTTCGTGCTTCCAGCAAAAACAGTCTGTTTTAATATATTCCACCCATGGCCCGCCTCCAGGCACTCCACTGTGGTTGGTCACACTTCCAAGTGCTGAAAAGGACTTTGGTTTGTCCCAGTAACTGCGAACGCAACTTTATAGGAGTTGATAAACGGTATCGGAGTTGATAATAAACCTCGATCGAGAAGTAGAAACCGGACAGTCCCGTGTTTCTCAAGAAAAGAGGTTACTTCAAGACGTCTCTCAATGGTAAGTAGCTTGAGGTTGTGTTATTTTCTGGTAGAGCCACTAGTTGTGGCGGGAACAGGCTATTAGCAACCCAAGCACTTTTGCTCCATGACTTACACAAAATAAACACCGTTAGGACACTGATAAATTGTTACTCGCTCTTCTGACTCTTTGACATGACCAAGTAATGTTGGAAAGGCATCAGGCTTCAGCTAGTTTGTCGGCTAGTCCAGCTACATACTGGCCCATGTTCACAAAACAGTCCAGTGTGAAATGCCGTTGACAGATTAACATGCATTTCTTTTGCTAGTTGGGAATCAGGAACTCCAACGACTTGTGCCTGATGTTGGTGTCTTTCGGAATTGTAAACAAAGTGGTTTTCCTGTATGAGCCATTGCGAGCAACGTAAACAGAGGAGCAGAGCTTATCTGGCTTAGAGCCATGCCCATATAAGGAAGTCTGCTCCTTTTGACATCACAAAAGAGCAGTTTTACCACGCCTTCTGAAACCGAGCATTTTGAGCCATCCCGAGCATTTTGAGCCATCCGAAACTTCTGTCATGCTCACTTCCAAATGAGCAAACTTTATTATCTGAAACTTTGGCGTCATATAACATGAGAATACAACATTCTAACGACATTTATAGGTCAGAAAAGTGCAAAGAGCATCATAGGTCATCTCTACAATAATGGAAACATCACACAAGTGGGAGATGATGTTTGGGTGTTAAGAGTCTGCTCGAGTTCCCCTTTGAGCTTTTTCTGGCTGGATTATTCTGACAGCTTGTCAAAATCCTTTAGTCTGACTTCTTTGTTGGCACAAGAAGTGGGAATTGTTGTGGATTATTTTTTGTTTTTTCTTTTTCTTGTATATATGACAGATGTTATTGAAGTATGTTTGTTATGCAGAATTCTTTGACATGTTAGCACATCTGCATCATATCCTGCTCCATCATCTATACATTTCTTGTAAGACAAGTCTTCAGATTTAGCTATGACATTATTACCTATTCATAAATTAACATATAATGTGTTAATGTGTCTTTTAAAGCTCATGTAAATATATTTTTTCTGCTTCCAAGTTGATTTATCACTCATGTTTTTAAATGAATGATTTTTTTGGTTGTTTACATGACAGTGGTTTAGTCACCATTGTGTCCACATTGTGTGTATCATTGCAATAGACATTTTGCTGTCGGGAGCATTTCTGCCAAGTAACAAACATAATGAGCAGGTTCGCTTTAGTATGACAGATGTGCCAAGACAGGCTGGAGGACTATACAGCGAACAGGACAGGTTGTTCAGCTCCCGTGTCCCTGTGTGATCATGTCGTGTTTGCTTTAATCGCACCTTGTTATGCAACGCTTGGTCACTGCATGTTTATTTGTTTCATACTGTCGCCTTGCTACCACCACACACATGAAGTAGCACAATTAAAACTTTTACAATTGTGAGTGCTAATATTCAGAATTAAATCTGATGAGACTTCTAAAGCAGGGATCTCAAACTTGTGGCTTGACATGGAAGCGTAGTGTAAATGCGACCCAGGAGGTACATATGAGCGGATTAAATTTGAACTAACTAATATTAAGCTTGTCACATACAGAGATGAACAATCAATAGACGGAATTGCGGTGAAAGCACACACAAAAATGACAGCACAACATGTAACAATATTTAACTCTAAACTCATAACGTCAGCAACATTTTACAAACCAAGTACCACAGTGCATGCTGGGATCCAGCATCATTCCAGTGACAAAATATCGACATATTGAACTATCGTGGGGCGGCACGGTGGTCTAGGGGTTAGCGCACAGACCTCACAGCTAGGAGACCAGGGTTCAATCCCACCCTCGGGCATCTCTGTGTGGAGTTTGCATGTTCTCCCCGTGCATGCGTGGGTTTTCCTCCCACATTCCAAAAACATGCTAGGTTAATTGGCGACTCCAAATTGTCCATAGGTATGAATGTGAGTGTGAATGGTTGTTTGTCTATATGTGCCCTGTGATTGGCTGGCGACCAGTCCAGGGTGTACCCCGCCTTACGCCTGAAGACAGCTGGAATAGGCTCCAGCACCCCCCGCGACCCTCGTGAGGAAAAGCGGTAGAAAATGAATGAATGAATGAACTATCGTGACATTAACCATTACTATAGATTCTCAATACCTTTCGCCGTGTACTGTTTTTAATTATTATTTTTAAAACATAGCCTCTATAAACATGTATCACTGTTCCTTCTCAGTTAGTCGAGTGAGCATCTTATATGTCATCTAGGAGGAGCTGTTCGCGACGGCAGCAGAAAATTGGGAAGAAACCACAGAAGAGTTGAAATGACAGGAGAAGAAAAAAAATAAACAAATGGCGCGTAATACACCGGCAAAGAATGGCAAGATATGCCAGCATAGTTCAAATCAAAAGCGTGGACTCTCTTTGGCTTTAATAGCATGGATGAGACAACGCTGGATATAAGGACTTTGCAGTATGGAAGATGTGTCTGACGAAAACACAAGCACCATGACAGGCATGCACAACCGCCTCGTTCGTCACCACGTTCACAGAGAAAACTGTGTAGTCAGAGAAATATAAATTTTTCTATTCAAATGCTTAGTGTTGTCTTTCAATTAATTTAGTTTACGTTTTAAGTTGACGGGCTGTTCAACTTTATTGTTGTGAAATCATCACTACTACTACTTGAGAGACCTACGATGTTGTGTTTTCTGATTGAGTTTAAAATAGCTTTACTGTTTGTCAGACACCTAAACTACAATGTTGTTTACACTTAAAACAGTATAATTCAGTATTGGGTTAAAATTCCACCCATTTTCTATATGGATTATCCTTATAATGGTCATTGTTAAATTGGAGACTATAACAGCTGAATGCAGCAAAATACAGACAGGAAATTATAAATTTTTTTGGTTCACTCTATCACCATATGGAAGTTTTATGGTTATCATGAGCCATGCATCATGTATCATACTGCACCGTCAGGTATGCTGGGATTCCCACTCTTACATCCACACGAGAGCAATGCTTTCCTGTCTGGATGCAACTTTTTTCAACCCGCCCTCCCAAAAAACAAGAATGTTCCAGTGTGGACGGGGCTGTAGATGATGTTGTAATCTAATTTGCATTATTACCACAATGCAAAACTCCGTGCAGAATTGAGATTTTCAATAACTCTGACTCATTGTTGTGCGTGGATGAGTAAAACGGAGCATTTGGGTTTGTGTCACAAGTAATTTCTGGCATTATTCCATGCTTTTAAACCTTATTTAACAACAGAACATGAAGTTCTGGACATTTTTTTTTTAATCAGAGCAGAGTTATTTTTTTATACCCGAGGAAGACTGCAAGTGAGCAGTCCAAATTGAATTTATAAATTTATACAAAGTTATATGGTCCTTCTAGTTACATTTTTTTTACTATCCAGTATATCATATTGGATGGCCAAAAGGCACGACTCGCCTTACATAATTACATTACATAAGAGGAGGGCTTTCCTGTCCTCTTTTGAATGTCTTAGCTCGCCAGCTCTGTTGGATGTGTCATCAGGGACAGTGGAAAAGACAAGTCCTCCTGAGCACCGCTCATGCATCTGCAGGGAAATCTCACGTGGTCTCTGGAGAGTTATGAATCAAGGCGACAGCTGTTTACAGATGTGCCCTGCGTGTCTCTCTTCGGAGATCCCAGAATTACTGTTAAGTTACGGTTAAATGGGTCATTCAGCCTTTTTAGAGCAACAATGCAACAATTATTGCTCATATTGACTTGATGGCTAAATGTCCACTGGGTCATATTGTAATGGTAATGGGAATTTAATTTGAACATGCATCAGGTTACAATGAAATACATCATTACATTAACTTCCTGTATATGTAAGGTAATGTAACCATACAGTGACATAAAGGTGATTATTTTTTTCCAAGCATGATAAATGATTATTGATATAATCATCAAAATGGTGATACATATATAATAACAAAATAATAATAATAATGACTCTTCATCCTTGTATTTAGCAAACATCAACTGCTTGTATTGTTTCTTCAATTCACTCATCCTTGTGCATTGTTTGAGTTCCTTACTCAATCCGTTCCGTAGTTTGACTCCACATACTGAAATGCTATGGCTTTTTAACGTTGTCCTAGTTTCAAATTTAATTCTTCCCTGAGATCATATTTCTTTCTTTTTTGGTAATAGGTTATTGTTAACTTTATGCATTACGTTTGCATTAATTTGGCTAAATAGGCAAGTTTTAATATTTGTAATTTTAGTGAGTGAAGATTGCTTTTATTGTTATTACCCCATATCTTCACACAATAAGTTAGATATCGTAGAACCAGAGAGCAATAAAAAGTGGGGAGTGATTTTTGATCGAGAACGAATTTTGCTTTGTTCAATATTGACATTTTTCTCGCCACCTTGTGTTGTATATTTTTAATATGAGGTTTCCAGCTCATTTTTTCTTCCATTATGATGCCCAGAAATGATGATTTAAAATATTACCGGAACATCTTTCCGAGGCACATTGATTTCACAGACCCATTGATGGGAACTAACACTACTTCCCTCATCATTTAAGATGCCTCCTTCCCCCAGGCAAAGAATAATGTTGCTGTGTGCTAAGCAGATCTGGCTATAGTGAAAAATACACAAGTAAATGTCAAGAAAAATTAGCTTTTTGCTTGACTGCACTGATGGATGGCCGTGTCAGATATTAGAAATGCTTAAGCAGCCACCTCGGGATACATTAGCACATCTGTCAATCAATGCTGTCACGTCACATCACTTTCCCTTAACTCTCAACACACAGGGGTTACTGCTTCCCCCCCACCACCACCTCAGCTGGTTCTATCGAACTGGGTTTTGTCAAATCCTGACAAATGCCCTTGAAAATGAAACTCTCAGAAAGTATAACCTAAACCCCAATTGGACAGCTGGAAGACAGGCACACATGATACAGCCGTAATCCAGGGAATGCACTTGCACTAATAATCACCTCCTGCCATAGAGGATGTCCTGGCCCAGTACCCTTGGATAAGCTTGCAGGAGCTAAATCACACATACTGTACATGGAAGATAGACTGAGGGAGTATTAAGTGAAGCAGCTCAAGGATTTCATATGGACATATGGATATTTTTTGGTTAAAAAAAGGAAGCACATTGATAAATTAAATTGCTGTTAATTGTTGCTGCTCTTATTATTGGAACCTGACTGTTTTCTTGTACTATTATTAATTATATAATATATTGTGCTGTAGCATCAATTGGAATATGCTCACTGGGATACACTGTCATCTACAATTTATGCAAAATTGACGTTTTTAATCATTTTAATGATTATAATATACTGTATTTTCCTCACTTTTGAGACGAGAGATGCTCATATGGTTTCTTTTGAAGTTCTGCCTTTTTATAATGCATTAAAAACCTCCTTCCTCTTGCAGAGGATACCCCCCAAGGGCACCCCTATGTAAAGATGTAAAGCTACAGACACATAAGCGCTTACTAAAGCACATTTATTACAGCAAGAAGGCTACATGTTGGACACTTTCAATACACTATTGTGGCACCTATGACTTATTTAAAACTACTGTATTTTCCGGACTATAAGACCCAATGAAAAGACATTTTTTCATAGGTTGGCTGTTCCTGCGACTTATACTCCAGAGCGACTTATAAATGAAAAAAATAGTTATGTTACATAAACACTGGACACCTTTTCTGTTCATGTTTATTTTTAGTGTAGCTGAATAACCATTGTGTTAGCATGTCTTACACCTATTCAGCCTGTTCTCTATTATTTTATTGTTAGAACTTGCCTTCCAAGAGGAAGTAATGTCCTTTTTTGGTCAAGTAGTTAAAATAAATTACTCACAAAAAATGTGACTTATATTCCAGTGTGACTTATGTATGTTTTTTTTCTACCTAATTGTGCATTTTTGGCCTTGTGCGACTTATAGTCCAGAAAATACGGTATAATACGCACCATCCAATACTTAAGGCCAATCATGTTGTGATAATAGTACATTCTTTTTAGGAAGTTTTGTAAGCAACTTTACACCTAGCCCAAAAGGCAGCAAAACGCATGATACACATTACAGCACCAAATGTCAACTTTTCTCCCACTTTTCTGTTATGCTGCCCGAGTGCTCTTTGCATTGGTCCCAGTCTTGCAGTGTAAAACTGATTCAAAGAGCCGGTGCCTATTTTTAGAGATAATGTTGCTGTTGTGCTGACTACTCGTGACAGTATTCCCTCCGTGGTCAAGAGTGGCTGCTAACGCTCTGTCAATTAAAGTGGCCATCCTCGCTCTCTCCTCGCTGCCACTGTACTGCTTTGCCGCTTGTATGGGTACTGCAGTCGGGAAGGGGTCACTTGTACCTCCTAAGTCTAGGACAGTCTCCAGTGACCTCATTAAACATTTGTCAAAGTGTCGCTGTACCAAATGAGGCTGGACTCACTATTTGACAGAAAAAAAGCAATAATGGTCATTGTTTGTGTATGTTGTTGGGATGCTTGTGTTTTTTCCCAAGGGATTTGCTGTAGTACAGCAGTACTACCAATTGTTAACAGTCGTTTGACTCAAAATATTATAGTCCTCAAGGCATTCCTTCTCTAGTCCAGTCCAGTCCACAGTGTAACTGTAGTCGTGATCTCAGAAATGTATGTGTCTACACATACAGCCTTTCCCTTCTCTTCCTCCCCCGCATGTTGAATAAAATGGGTGCCTATCAGTGCGCTGCATTCCCTGACTTGATTGTCTGAAAGGGATTGTAGGAGCTCAGCTGATTTTATTTTTGTAGATGACCAGAAAACCAAGGCACTTAATCCAGCAGACAAAGATTGGCCACCGCACAAGACAGGGTAGTTGGGAGGATCATGTGTTTATTTGTTTTTCCATTTGAAACCAACACAAAAAATACAAACAGATGACGGTACGAAATTTTAATTCTACGTGTGGTTTCCTTTCTGTTTTCTCATGAACTCCAAATCATTTGCATTTCAGACATAACCTCTTTCCAATTATCGCCTTCTTTCAGTTAACGCCCTGTTGTTTTTGCATTTATAATATATAACTGCCCGAGCTATTCAGTTTACAGTTCTGGAGACAACAAATTAATTAATTCCACGTTTTCGCTTCTCTACTAATTGAACCCAAAGCATCTTATTACTCAGACTGAGATTATTTCCCAACAGTGGTGTTAGCACAAGTATGTTTTATTAAAGTGTGTGTAATACCGCCCTGATTATGGAAGTGGAACCATGAATTAATCCTATTTGGGACCGTTTGGTTGAATATTTTTCTATTCCTAATACACTATGGATTTTGTAGCAAAAGCAAATCATCATGAACAAATACTTAATTTGAGCTTTGAAAATGTTTTCATATCAGACAGCAGGAATTACATGAGTGATTTCAGCCAACTAATTGTATTAATTGACAGCGAATCTTGAGGTTTACATGAAATGCTGCAAAAAACGTGAGTGCCTCCGGATAATGTCATGGTTCCAGACATGACGCTGTTTGGTAGACCAACGTATCTGGGACATCCACAGTGCATGGTACAAGCACAGTGCATTGATATGAGCTTTGCTATCCTTCTTTGTCTAGACAGGAAGTCTAGAGTCATTGGCTCCTACTAGATTAAATGCATATACTGCATTACTTCATTTGTGCTGAATATGACATTGGCTCAGCACAGTGGCCCCTAAAATAACTACAGGTGCTAAAATGTCTGAAGGTTAACGTTTATTGGTTGATGCCTGTTTGAGGTCAGGGTCAGTCATGTTTTTCCACTCACTAATCCACAGTGAGCATACCTTTATGGACACTGGGGTACAGCCCATTGAGCGGTCTAGCTCAATGATATATTGATTGCTTGATTTAATTTACTTTAGCCTTATAGATCGCTGGGTTTCACAGAGACCTTTCTATGGAGTATCATTGATGAGGCAAATATAATGTGACACATTGTCAGGTGAGCACGTGAGGAACATGTTCTAAAAATAATTTGAACCAAGAGCTTCATCTACCCCTGCATGTGCTTTGACATGATATTTGCCCCACTCAGTTATTAGTGTGAAACTAGTGTGTGTTACACTTGCTGTGCTGTTGATTAAAAAAAAAAAAACTTTTCCTGGACAGTTGTTGGTGTACATCATGGGTCTTAAACTCAATTTACTTGGGGGCCACTGGAGCTAGGGTCTGGGCAAGGCTGGGCCGCATCAGGTTTCCCCCCCCCAAAAAACGCATTTATTAAAAACAGAAAAATATACAAACTTTTTCAGTGCTTTGGTTCAGATTTTCTACAATAAAAGCTCTGATAAAACATTCCACTGTTCTCAAATATCTTAATTTTTATATTTTTGCACAAAATAAGATGAAAAATAAATTAAAAAATCAAGAATAAAGAAAATCAATCAATCATTAATAAATAAATATAATAACGGCAAATAATAAAAACTTAAGAAACCACATATAGTTGGTGGGTAGACAAATTATTTTTTTCAGATTAAAATTAACAAAGCATTCTTAGAGCCCTGTAGACATGACAAAACACAACTATAGTCACATTTATACTCTTTTTATTTACAACATATTACGCAACTGCAGGGTCTTGAGACACATGCTAACTCGCAAACTAGAGAGCTAGCGACCTAAACGGTAGCCTTCAAGTTATTTCCTTTAAACTTAAATAGCCAAAAACGTACCACTTCCACACGTATAGGGAGGATAACTATTAACAGTTATTTAACCTTTAACATGAACATTAATCAAACATAATAATTTTTTCTGGGTACATGATACCATACAGCATCCATATCAAACTTGCGCGGGCCACACTAACATTAAACTTTCATATCAAGGCGGGGGCCTCAAACTAGTGTCCTGTGGGCCACATTTGGCCCACGGGCCGCATGTTTGAGACCCCTGGTGTACATCCTTATGCATGCTAGTAGCTGCCATTTGTTTTAGGTGATTATTTAACGGTCAATAAATGTGATGAAAAGGGTTCATTACATTGAGTATCTGTTTGCACATTTGTATTTGTATTTGCCGGGGGGGTCCACGGAGGCCATGAAAGTTTATGAATATTAGAATGACGTGTGATGGAAATGGTGCATTTGCGTCGTCTGGTGAGAGTCAGCCAGCTGAATAAAACCCCCCAAAGGAACCCAGTCAATGAAAAATGGTTGTTCATTTAGGTGATGGATCACTTGCTTGACCAGATGATGTATGCCTGTATCGATTAGTCCATCCTCCATTGCGCCTCCGGTCGATAAATGTGCAGATTTTCAGATGCAGATAAATAAAGGGTCAACAAAGGACTTATAGGGTTTAAAAATGACTGGATGTCAATTTTCACATAGGTTCAATATTTAGTAGTACCAACCATACTGAACAGAATAGCATTTTATTCCAGGTTGGTATGTACTGTATCTCAGTTGTAAGCTCACAGTTGGCCGTGACTCCTTTTAGACCAGAGGTGTCCAAACTGAGCGCCATATATGAAAGATCAAAGGATGCACTTTGGACTATCACTGATGGACTATCAGTGACAAGCATATATATCATTATGAATAAACTTGTTTTCCTTATGTTATGCATTTTTGCTATTTTTTTCCATCTTTGCCATTTAATTTTTACTTTATTCTTGCACATTTTTATATCGGAATATTATGTCTTCATCTCATAATATTTCCAGACTTTATTATCATAATATTGTGAATTTTACTCAGCCTAAACTTCCTAAAATTGCAAATTTGTTCTTCGTCCCTACAATAAAATACTTCTAATAGAGTACCTCTTCCAAATGCTTGTACTTTAAGATTCGATTTTCAAAACGAAAGCGGTTTATTTTGGCACGAGTACATTTTAGAACAAAATGTGCGTGCACTAAAGCCATTCTCCTGAGGAGCAGTGGGCACCCATCGTGCTAGCGTGCTATCCAGGGACCAAATTCCGGTCATAGGTCAGCATGTTGGTCAGTGAAGCATCCATGTGTAGGCGACCCTGGGGGCATTGTGGGTGAGGTGTCTTTCCCAAGGACACAATGGCAGTGCCTGGGATGGAGAAAGCAGGATTTGAACCGAGAACCCTCTGGGTACTGCATGACCGCTGTACCTCCTGCAAATTAGAATAGCAGATTATCTTCCTGTGTCTTTGCATTAAGAGAGAAGAAATGAATGACAGCAAACAATTACTCTTGAGCCTACACACTGTATATACCTGTTTATTATCTATATCTTCTTGGTAAGTTGTCCTTCAAATTCACTCCTGGAGTGTTCTAAAGAGCAAAACAAAATAATTGATCACATTAACAACAGTCATTTGGCCAAAAAGTTCACAAACAAAAAAAACCCAGCCTACGTCTAGTCCATTTATATCTGTATACAATAATTTCAATTCATAAATTGTTTTTTTTTTTTTTTTTAGAAATCTGCAGTGTAGTAAAAGCAGCACAGAAAATCATTGCTCCCTCAGCAAAGAAAGTATACTGAACTTTTTATTTCCACAGAGAATGACCTGCATTAAATCTCATTGTCCATGTCATTACAATAAAATGCATTATATTATATTCTATATAATAAACTTTCCACAATCACAGATATTTGTTTCGCCCCAGTCCATCATTTATACATAATCATTAAGAGTGGACAGTTTGAGCTGTATTTTTTTCTCACTTTAATCATATTTAGAACTTCTGCAGTCGGTAGGTGTTCTTGCACTATGTTACACTCAAAATGTCCCTCTTGAGACATCCAATCCCATAGGATAACTATTAAAAAGACATACATCAAATGTCATCCATCCATTTTGTAGCCTCATTCGGGTTGCACGTGTGCTGGAGCCTATCCCAGCTTAAATGAACCAAGTCTAAGAAAGACTTGGGGCAGAAAAACTTCATAAATGGGGCTGCCTGGAAAAGCCCACTATGGAGGTCCACACTGGGAGCCAAGTGGCTTTGCTACTTGGGGCTTTGTGTATCTTGCATGTTGATGTTTTTGCTGTTGGATCAGACATTCATAATGGCTACCACACATTCACTCTTACGATCATAGTCGTGGAACTGTCGTCTTTCTAAAGTATGATGTGTTCAGTTTAAATCTGATTCCAGTCGAATTAAAGCCCACAGACCCTGCAGCTTCTATTTAAGTCTCGGAGACCCAAAAGGTCATAGTTCCTAGAATAGAGCTGTCAGTTAGCAACAGCCTGTCTGCAGGATTCCATTGACGGAGGTGGCCTCTGTGAGTGCTTCACTCGCCACATCTGCTCTCGATGGCATCTCGTTTAATTATCTGCTCGCCACGCTATAGCTGGTCTGGTCAGATAAGCGTCGGTATTAGATTACTGGGAACGTACGCACAGTTCGTCTGCCAGCGCTTCAATCTGCAGGCTCTGTTGCTTCGCTCCCAATTACGCTGGTGTTTACTTTCAGCTCCAGACCATTGTCATATTCCAGCCAATTAATATGGCCTGTTTGCTGAGGAATGCTCCTATTGTGTTTCAGATCAATGTATACTCTCTTTTAGTTGCAACAGTATAGATTAGGTGAGCTTCATTACATACATACAACGTTTTTATATACAATACAATGGACCCAGTTTTCCACTGGAGAAGAATGTAAATTAAGGTGGCAGGAATCCTACAAAAAAATATACAGGTAATTTTCCAATTAATGACAGTTAACCACAGAATCTCCTGTAGGCGTTAGGTATTTGGTCTGTAATTGGTACTGTAATTAGCTGTAATTACTGTAATGATGGGTTAAAAAATATACATATCTTGGCATCAATAGCAGTGGCTGTAGACGGCTTCCTTGTATATTTTTTTGTTATTAACTCCAATCCTATTAAGATTACAGTAGCTGTAGTTGGAGTTCCATGAGTTGCCTTTCAGCAGCTTCTGCATGCACTTTAAAATACCTTGATGTGCCACTCAGCTGTTGGTGTGAAACACGTGTATACTGTTGTATTGCAATGTAACTGTTAATAACCATGTGATGAAAGAGAGCAAAATTTTTTGTCACTTTCTCATGCACTCCATATCATTATTAAACTTCAAAAATGTACTTGTTATATTAGAATTTTCAAATTTCAGATATAATGGCTCTCTCCAACTTTCCAATTTTCACCTTCTTCCAATTAACACCCCGTCCTGTTTGAGGTTTCGGTGGATAAATGAGATCTTGTCAATTTCTCAAGTCTCAACTTTAGGAAGTTTTGGGCTGGAGTCGACCCTCCACCCCTGATTAATCACATGGTCTGTAGAAGAGGCCACCAAATCTAAGAGTTTCAGCCGTGATCAGACGAATGCAGATTTACTTTTGGCACAACGTTGACATTTATTGAGTATGTTATTAAAAGAAACGTACTATATTGATTTTAAAATGCCCTTAAATAAGCAGATAGGGCCTGTTTAAATTGTAGACCACGGACTAGCTGGAAATCCACTCTAATTGCTTCATTGACTTTAAGGGTCTAATAGAGTTTAAAAAAACATAATTTTGTTTTCCGAGCATAGAACAACAATTTGTGTGTACTAGTTTTGCTAACATGCAATGACCTCGGTCAAACTCATTTAAGTCCATCACACTCCTTTGGGCGTGTATTGTTACAGATAAAGTTACATAATGAATATTTTATAAGGAGTTGAACAGTCCAAAGTGAACCCCCTCCCTTTCTGGGACTTCTTTCAAAGTGCTGACCAGGGAGGCTTTTCTTCTGACAAACTCACTAGAGGGCAATGCTTGGACAAACAAAGTAAAAAGGAAAGAAAAAAGCAGCAGCCTTTCTTAGGCGAGCACAACAGATTTGAATGCCTCGCTCACGCTGCCTTGACTAGTCTTCCTCGTATCGCTCTTCATATCCCTCCCACTACATCCCACCCTCTCTGTCTCACTCTCTCTCCTCCTGTCCTCTCCTCATCTCTCGCCTGTGTGTGCCGTGGCGCTTCACGTTTAGCGCAAGGCACACAGATGTGAGTTTAATCGAGGCGATGCTCACAGTCCTGGCAAGTGGAAAAATGAGGTTGTCCTTTCGGTAACCAAGGAGTAGAATGAGTTTCCAGCGGCTGGCCAAAGTGTCGAAGTGGACTCGGTGGCACAAGTGAAGATCTTCTGGATTTATGGTTTTGGATCTTCTACAGTTACATCCCTTTTTAAAGAGCAAGCAGGAGGAGAGGTGTTGAATCCAGCTTTGAAAGGACAATAAATCTTCCCGTCAGCCTCTCAGATAAAGCAAGAAAAAGGACATTACATTCATTCATTCATTCTACTTTACTCATTCAACATTCAAAACGAGCAGAAACCTGGCATCTGATTCTCGTGCCTGTGTTTTTTTTAAGGGAATATCGTGAGCTTGTCAGTGCACGCATCAACCAGGGAAGTGATTTCTAACACAACAAAGGAGTGTGACACTTGCCCCTAGGCACCAGGCCACCTTTTTAGATCAAATACTCACGGTCCAGAGGAACCTCAGACTTGCAGCCCTTTTGTAGTTCGCCCAGACTTTGGTGTTTACACTATATACACCGAGGATGCAGGTGTCCTTGGTGTGCACCGACCACCGCGGTGGAGTGAGCCGCACCACGGAGGACCGGCTCAACCGTCAGAATGCCAACAGCCCTGGCACGGGGACACGGAGCAAGTTCCGAGCCGTGGCGATGGTGGCTCGCAGTCTCGGCCAGCTGTCGGTTCAGAGTATCCCTTCCTCCAGCGAGCAGAGCATGAAGACTGGCATGAAGTATAGGTAGGGTGATGCCAAACTATGGGAACAGTGGTGGAATTTGTTACCTTTTGTAACTACTTGCATCACTTTTCCATGTGGTCTGGCTGGCTTATTTGTTGAAAGCCCTGGACCACCAATGACGATTGATGATAACAAAAGTACATAATTTATGCCTGTTTAGTTGTGTAGTCATAAATAGTTACCCAAAATCTTAATTGATGCTACCCACAATTTTAACTGTCTTCGTTCACCAAAGTCTGAAGTCTTCAACTAAATGTTGCCCATGATACATTTTTAACCAGCCCGTATCCAAGTCTGAAAATATAATGCATGAAACATGTCTTCTTAATTTGAATGCTTGGTGGAGCTACTGTCTTTGACAATTCAATGCCTCCACAAATAAAGCGATCGGAGAACAAAAATACTTCCCCAGCGGACTCCTCATTCATGGTGGTATTTCATAACTAACCCGCCCCTCCCTGAAGTGGCCACCTGCCTGCAAAATAAGGCCATAAGGCTTGTGGCATTACCCAAATCGCTGTTGTTGTTTTTTTTTTTTTTTTATATCCGTCAAAGTTACCATAAATGTACTGACATTGCGTGAGAATAATTAGAAGAAGAAGAAGAAGAATTATGCGTGAGCTGTATGTTGTGCATGCCAATGATGTAATGTCCATACCGGAAACACAAATGATTCCACACATTTTTTTTATGACAGAGCTTCTGGGACACATATCACATGCTGTGATATTGTATATCTGATATTGTGTTTCCAATGTATGAATATAAATAGACGATAACCATAATCAAAATGCATGCCACAGGCATATACCCGGTCACATAAACAACAATATGCGTTGCAGCAGGAATCAAATACACAGGCTGGTAGGGACCATGGTCAGCATATGTGACATCATTGGAGCTAATTTTTTGCAAAATTGTTATCGGAGTAGTATGTAGTATTAGTAGCAGTGACACTGGCAGACATTGACAAGTTGCTTGCTTTGATGAACAGAAGCAACAAGTCCACTTCATCATTCACTAACTCTTACTTTCATAAACAGTCATTGCATGGATTCCTAACAGTTATAAAACAATGCGCAGTTTTTAGTAGAACTCGTTGTTTCATTCTTTATTTATTCCAGACTGTCCAAATTGCGTTATGCGCTCCATTTTTATTGGGCCACAGCATGGAAAGAGAAAAAGCTTGAATGTTGTCACTGTTAACAAACAACAAAAAGTTTTGTCTTTAATTATACTTGATTTTGAACCTTGGACTTACAAAATATGTTTAAAAAAAAAAACATATATATGTATACAAAACATACAAAGTGGCGCCCGCATCCTTTGATTTTTCCGTATGCGGCCCTTGGTGGGAAAGGTTTGGACACCCCTGTTATAGGCTGTTTTAAAGGGACATGACTACTCATGACTTCTCCATGTATGATATACTATAAAGCACACTATGTACTATATTATACTATAAGCAAATTCATTCATTCATTCATTTTCTACCGCTTATCCTCACAAGGGTCGCTGGGGTTGCTGGAGCCTATCCCAGCTGTCTTCGGACGAGAGGCGAGGTACACCCTGGACTGGTTGCCAGCCAATCACAGGCTATAAGCACATAATGTTTGCAATTATTATTATTATCCTTGGCTTCTTATTTTCTTAATGGGAGTCTTATACAACAGCATCATACTAAGAGGTGTGTCCAATATTTTGCCCTCAATAAAATACATTCATGATTGTAAATAATGTGTAAGACATGCTAGCGTACATGTAATATAGATATTCCCATACTTAGCAATCGTTAGACAAAAGACTGCTGTGCTCTTCTCTTACTCAACAATAATATAGAGTTGTAATGAATTCAGTTATTGAGTTTATGTACCGTATATACACCTCCACAAGCCTAAGGGAGAGTCCAGCTCATTTGTATACAGTATGTTGTGACATTTGTTAAGGACCAAATATCATCTCATTTGTTGTTGATGTGAAGAAACATATTACTCATCCCTGCTACTCCTTCTGAAGACACATCACACTTATTTGCATCCAATTTGCTCGCGGCAGCAATGCCATGTTGGCACAATCTAATTATTGAAGCCAATGGTATTCATTGAGTAGAATTAAGCATTATGCTTGAGGGATGTTGCGGCTGTTGTCTTTGTGTGCTCTTTGCTTTCTTGCTGTTTTTCCAAAGTCTACAGCTTTGTGTGATGAATGTAGTGTAGCCTTGTGTGGGCAGCCCAGGGTTGCATGCTCTGTGGGTAGTAGTGCTTGTGGCTTTTAACAGATCAGGGTGGAAAAGAAGGATGGAGAGTTAAAGGTAGATTATTGGTCCTGTGGAGGAAATCATATGTGTTCTTAATAGTGCATGCATGTAGCTTGCAGCTCTTTATCATAACTGCCCATGATTGGGGTGTAATGGCACATGTATTGGTAATGTTATTTTTTTGGTATAGTACAAAGATGTACTGATTTCCCATACAGTAATTGAGGTACAGGAAGTGTAACACTCGTATTGTAGTCATGCATGTTCTCCATAAATGTGCTACAGAGAGTGCCAAGCAGAGGCCAGAGCTTGAAAACCCTCATTGGTCCCAAACAGTCTCCCGTTTGGGAACACTTGACCTTCCCAGGGAAATATGTAAACATAAAAAAACAAGTGAAAGATTGAAAGATGTGTGCAGCTATTAAGTAGAGATGAGGAACAGTGCTATAAGAAATAAAATAAAAACAAAAATAAAACAACACACTGTTACTGCACCAAAAAGGAACCAAATCGTGACTGTAAAACCAAAGTGCATACCGTTACACTCCAGTGTACGAGTATTGTTTTTTCTTTTTCTATCTCTGCCTCAGATGATAGTGGAAGCTGCCTCATCCTCCCCACAAAACTTTTGTAGGATAATCCAAACTTGTATAATAGCTTCTGTGAAATTCAGCTCAGCCTCATTTGCATAAGGTCCTCTCCATCCATTTCTCAGCATGGCAGCCTTGAGCAGCCACTATCGGGTCTGTCAGCCTGCATTTATGGGCTAGGTTGGAAGGGACCTCCCCTGCAGGGATGAGGAAAATATCAAAGTGAATGTCTTCTCAGGCTCGAAGGGGGCATCCTCCCATCAGACAGAAGCATTCTGTAATGTGACACAGGGTTTTCATGGTGGAGATCTGCTGCGCGAACCATCATTTCTCCTCCAGAAATGAATAAATGGCATCAGTCGGGGCTGAATTAATGATGCGCACAAAATGGCTTATGATTATGTAAAGTGGTCCTGCTCAGGCAATGCTAGAATTTCAGTGAGAATGGGCAGGAAATCAGGTGTGGAGTCATACTCATGAAGCTTCTTGCTGTTTGTTTTCATCTCTCAACAGATATGACCCATGTTTTGGATGTTCATGGCACATCTGCTGTCGATACTAGAGTTTTGAACTATTTTGATACTTCCTTGACTACACATCAGGAACACAATCAGAACATATTGCTGACACACTTAATTTATACTCGGATATGCGAGAAGTACAGATTCTTCAAAATATTGTCTCTATGTGCCCTGTGATTGGCTTGTGATCATTTTTTCTGATGGAAGAAGAGAGTCTAAAGCTTCTTTACAATGTTTATGTAGTCCTAAAACTCAATATTCTGTGGCAAAAATGCCCCAAAACTCTGGCAGTATGGAGTTCTCTTCTCTGGAAATGGCTGGCAGTGAATGAGTTTCCAGTAATGTGCGGTTCCAATAATGCTTTTCATGCTGCCACTTCCATATTGTGTTTATTACCATTCATATTAGGGATGCCATGGTTCACAGTCTGATTGGCTTCTAACTGCCTTGCTCTTGCTAGACAGCTTTTCTCCAAATGAGAGCTTTCATCATGTTTTAACCTTGCAAGATCTAGTAACACTCCTAATATTGTTTGTATACAATTGCATACGCTACATCATAGTACGAACAACACTCTATCGTAGTTTATCACAAATTAATTAATAAATTAATGCTGTTTTGTTTGCTGTTTTGACTGTTATTTATTATTATTCATGAATATTAAAAGACCCAGTCTCTAGGCGGCAGTAATGTTATATTAATGAAACATTGGCTTAGATTACATCACCTTAATACTGCATGGTGTCAGCCATGGCATGACATGGTGTCCGACATGATAAAGCGGGGGGAAAAAAGTTCCCATGCCATGTGGAAGTGGTGCACGTTGGCTTTTCACTTTGTCCTACTTTGCCCACTCCACTCTTAAGTTTACAGAAAATAAATTGGAGGCTTATTAGTTAGCTTGGGATCTTGCTATTCGCTATAAGCAGCGGCTGTGTCTTATGTCTTTGCAGTGATCCTGTTGCCTGCGTATGAGCGTCATTGTGGTGTAAACAAAGAAAAATATGAGTGTAAAGGTGACACTAAGTGTGTTATTTTATGTCTACAGGGCTCTAATAATGGTATATACGTGTATATATATATATATAATTATTCCTACTTTGCAGAAATTCACTTACCATGGCCCAGTCTGGAACCAATTACACGTTTTAATATATTGTAATTTATAACAATGTTTACATACATGAAGTTGTTTAATTTGGTATGCAAACAAGGATCAGTAAACAAATCAGCATGAATCTGTAAATTATGTTTGTATTGTATTTATTAATATATACAGTCATGTCTCATTGAATTTGTTCCAGACCTGTGAATTTCCTTTATTCCCAATTTATGAATTTATTATTAACCTATGTACAACCTTCTAAATCATTTTTTTTTTACATTATTAGTACTTCCTCATCTATTTAGATGTAATGCATTAAAATTAGCATGTAATGTAAATGTGTGTATCCACGGGTATATAATTTACGAAAGCTGTAGTGTATAAAACATCTCCAAAGTGCTTTAATATGATTTTGGAGTAGAAGTAAGTGATGAAGTCAACATAACTCATGAATCATAACTGTAGCATAGTGACTGACCGTGTTGCGTACCATCTGCCAGCATTCTATTTCTTTAAGAAAACACACACTATCACCTCAAAGTTATCAGCAAAGTGAAGGTGTTATAACTATCTATTATTAACCTGGATCGCAGGGATTTTTCTCTCTCCGTGTTGTGTGTTCGATGGTGTCGAGGCATTACCGCATACACAAATGCAGCATGATAGCTCGGGCGATGAAAGCTTGTGGGTGTGAGATTTTTGGGGCATGGCGAGTGTGGGTGCACACTGGGACGTTTTCCCTGCATTGTGAGGACTCATCATCCTTCCACAGCCTGCACACTTTTTTGAAGCGTGAATCATAAAAGTGTGGTGGTTGGAAGAGAACACACTGAGAGGCCACACTGATGTAAATACACTGTGACTCGGACTCATTTCAGGCCCTACTTAGGTACCATCTTAAATGTGCGTTCACCATCTGTTTGCTCTGGGCATGTGGGGAGTCAAATGATGAGATGGCTCATTTTGTTAATGTCGGCCTTTTTGGTCTTGTATGCATGCGTGTATATGTAATCCCTGTTGGCTTATGCAAGAGCGAGATATCTACTCGAGGTGGCTTATTTTTGTTTTTGTTTATAAAGATGTCTGCACGTGAGAGGAGGGGGGAAACAAGAAGTATAGTGAAACTGGACAGCTGTTCGCTCTATGCCTCACTGTTTAATTAGAGCCCGTGTGTTTGCATCTTTGTTTTTTCAACATTATTGTCTTGAACGCACTGCAAATACCCTCCATTTATTCATATCAGTTTATTCTCTTGGTATTGCAACTGTTTTTTCTGTGGTTTGAGGCGGTTTACACTATGCTTTTCCATGATGTGTGTGATAAAATAATTTAAGTACAGCTCATTCTGCATGTGACATATTAGAAATGTGGAAAACACAAAATAAATTATTACAAAAATAAGTTTCCCCTCTCAAGAAAGGCAATGAACATGAACAGATTCCACTTGTTCATGTGCCTAAGTGGCATTTATAAATATGCAGCGCTTTAAGGCCGCTGGCTGTTTGTAGCTTTATGTATTGGATGAAATTGGATGCACTCTCTAAATGAATCTACAGCGTAGTGCTGTATGATGTCATCATCTAGTTTGCATTTTCAGTGACGCATATGCATGTTATTGTTATATACACTGTGGGAGACAAATACATGCTAAATTGGCGGTAAAATCGCAAAGTTAGCAACCCTGACTTCCCCCCAAGTGCATTGTGGGGATGTGTTATGTAGCAGAGTTTGATGCTATTAACTCTGCGGAGGTGGAATGACAAGCTGCATTCACAGACAGTCCCACTGTAATTTGTTTATGGGTGAGATCGAATAGCGGGCTGCCACAAATATACAGTATCAATGTATAGTTTTGTTACAAGGTAACTAAATCAAGGCTAGGCTAAGCTATATATACTCCAACTTTTTTTTATTAATGTCTTACAGCATTACAATGCTATACGAATATTGGATGCTATACGAACTTGAATGAAGAGCAATGCACTTGACACCCGCACAGGAGCCTGTGGCATTTAGTGTGTATGTTTTTGTTCCTGTCGAGTTTGTATTTATAGTCCTGCTTGGTGAGACGCTCTCAACACGTTACTCTTTACAGCTCCACGACCATTCATCACCCTGTCTCGTCATCTCTCCCAACTTTTATTTTAAACTATTCCAAAATGTTTAACAGCGCCACATGTTTACATTTGTTTACATGCCTGGCTGGCGGCATCTACAAGTGGCTGTAGCGTTCATGGGATATAGCAATCATCATCACAACTTTTATCACACGTAATGGTAATGATTTAATTTAATTTGAACATGCATACACATTACAATGGAATACATCACATATTAAAATTTGCAGTTTGAGTAGGAACACAAGCACAACTTATTGAATCCTACACCCTAATCCTTTCACATCTATTGCAGTACATTTATTCACTTCCTTGTATATCTTTTTTTCTTATTTTTTTAAACATACAAAATGATAAAGTAATGTAACAGAACAGTTAAACTTGGAAAGTGAAAAATTAGAAAGTGATAAGTGATAATGTAGTTGTCAATGTTCATCAACCATTTATTTTATATTGTCAATCATAATAAATAATTATCATATCCATTGTATTGCCCATTTATCATTGCACTAAAATTAATATATCTGCAATATGTCTGCTCCTGCATATGCCCCTGTGCAATACTATGTGTATATTTTGGATATCTTGTATATATATTGTTAAGTTGTCTTTTTTACTCTACTTTTGTATACTTTTTTTTTTTAACTTGACTACTGCACTGAAAGGAGAAGCTCTCCAATCCCGTTGTACATCTTGTATAATGACAATAAAGGCCTATATTACACTATATATCATATATGGAATATATGATAGTGTAATATAATATAATGAGAGGGAGAAAATTTGTCAAACCATGCACCCTGACTATGTTGTGTGTTCTATTTTTCTGACAAATACACCACATGATGGTGCTGTTAAATCCGGTTCATTGTCCATGTGGAGTAATTGCTGCAATGATGTGTCAGTGATTTGGCCATTTGATTGATCTTGAGGCACACTGCTCAACTTCTGTAAAGGACACTAAGCTAAAATCCAAGAGCAACCTATTTCTACACGATAGTAATGCGACCCCCAGGATATTTTGATGTGAAGAGCTAATGTCGTACCCTTGACTTTTACAGCTTATATACGCCTACACCTTATTGATGGGTACAGTTACCTTGCAGTCAATTAATGAGTCCAGTGGGGTAAGTAGTAAGTAGTAGATTGTACCTTCAGGGACTAAAGACAGGCCCCTCTTTTTTTTCTAACAGTGTAGAAACCTGAGTGAAACATTGCTTCCAGGTGAGCAGGCTTACTGGACATCCTGTGTCCTGATCACAGGCTTTGTCCTCAGTGATGTGACGGTGTTGCCTTCCTTTACTTGGGCCCCGTCTCCTTCATTATTGAAGAGGTAGTGAGAGATATGACTTTACTGTTGTGATTCATGTCTGCTGAGGCTCAGCAGGAACCTGAGCCCTGCCAGAGGGTCACCCAGCCCAGCACGCTGCGCTATTCAAGGCCACCCTAGTAAAGTATTGGACGCAACAATGTGCTGACAAAGGAACGACCTTGCTATTGTTGAAAGAGCTGCGTTCTATCATATGCAGACGCTTGAAATGCAATGCAAAAAACAAAACAGAGTTGTACTTTGTCCTTTAATGTGATGAAGCAAAAAATGTCATGGGAGATGCTGCAATGGCTAAATTATTAATCTCTCCATGGGGGGGCAGATTTTCTTTTTTTTTTTTTTGTGGCACTTCCTATGGGTTGTGGTCAAAAACC
Organism: Doryrhamphus excisus; assembly: GCF_030265055.1. Taxonomy (NCBI): domain Eukaryota; kingdom Metazoa; phylum Chordata; class Actinopteri; order Syngnathiformes; family Syngnathidae; genus Doryrhamphus; species Doryrhamphus excisus. The sequence goes on along the minus strand of NC_080483.1, from coordinate 9,051,813 downwards.
TTTGGAAGGCATGCTAGTATACATATAAATATACTACATACGTATATATTAAAAATGTAGTTTGTTATGTTATTAGAGCCCTCCAGACATGAAATAACACCCCAATATTGACCTTTACATTAAATAACCCGAGTTAGGGACGGACAGGGTTCAGTTGCAGATTTGCAGCAGGAGCCCCCGTTATTATGATTCTGTTATTATTATTATTGTGCCTGTTGCATGATTTACACTGCTAATTCAAAGTGATGTCACGTTCTAACAGGTTTTAAAAACAGGTTTTTTATGTTGTAACTACAAAAACATTCCATTTATAAATAAGGAATCCTACTTTCTGGAAATTCACTTATCACAATCAGGTCTGGAACCAATTTACAGTGATAAACGAGGGATTACTGTATTCATAACGTAATTTCATGCTGCCTGATCACGTTTCTTGCCCCTGCAAACCCCAAAAGTCAGTCAGAATACATGCCACAGACATGGAAGACATGCTAGAATTACTACCATGTCTTTGGTCTTCCTCTATGCCTCCTACCTGTCACCTCTAAATGCAGCATCCTTCTACCAATATATTCACTATCTCTCCTCTCGACATGTCCGAACCATCTCAGTCTGGCCTCTCTGACTTTATCTCCAAGGCCTCTAACATGTAATGTCCCTCTGATGTACTCTTTTCTGATCCTATCCATCCCGGTCACTCCCAATGAGAACCTCAGCATTTCAAATAGATATACAAATAACTAAAATACATAATATTTCAATACAGAATATTTAATGCAAGGAATCATCTCAAAGTACCATGTAGTGTCATGTAACTGTAAAGAGGTTTTCTGTGCCCTCACAGTGCTGTGCTGTGTTTTAAAACAAATCCGTTCAATCACCTGGGATGTTCAAATCTGGCATGGAATAGATTTGATTTCAATTTGGACACTTTGTAGAGATCGAAACTCTGCAGTTTGTACTCAGCCCATACTCCAAAGTGTATGTACAACATAGTTTGTTGTAGCACTCAACAATGCCTCAGTGCATCATTTCAAACAGAAAAGCAAACAACGCAACATAATCTGCGTTTGCTTCCCTGTGATTGTGATGCTGAGGAGCAGCAGGCTCCTCGGGGCGTGTTTTCCCTCATCCGATAAATAAAAGCAAGCTAATTAAAGATTAGCTACCGCTTTGCTTGAGGGGATCGTGTTAACCTCGTGACCGCGTGCACCACAAAGGTACAAAGTCCCTTTAGATGTTACTCTCCTCTAGCTCAGGCAGGATTAACTTTGTCAGCACGAAAATGTGATGTTACATTGGAGCATAGTTAGGCTGTGTTCACACAGGTTTTGTCATGGGTGAAATAACATATGCATAAAGCAGTGTTGGGGAGGGTGTTGTCATCATCATTTATTTTGCATAATTGGCCATAACACCATGCAGGTGGACGGGTGGTTAGCGTGCAAGCCACACAGCTAAGAGACCTGAGTTTGATTCCATCCTCAGGCATCTCTGTGTGGAGTTTGCATGTTCTGTGTGTGGGTTTTCTCCCGGAACTCCGGTTTCCTCCCACATTCCACAACCATGCTCGGTTAATTGGCGCCTCCAAATTGTCCATAGGTATGAATGTGAGTGTGAATAGTTGTTTGTCAAAATTGTGCCCTGTGATTGGCTGGCGACCAGTCCAGGGTGTACCGCTGAAGACAGCTGGGATAGGCTCCAGCACGCCTGCGACCCTCGTGAGGATAAGCGGTACAAAATGACTGAATGAATGGCCATAAAACATAATTTTTTTATAAAAGTCACTAGCTTTGTTGCTAGTAAGTCTACTGGACAGAGTCTTCTGTACAACTGCTGTCCAGCGTTTGAATGACAAACTACATTCACAGACATTCCCATAATCATGTATTAGAGTGAGGACTCGCACCTGATAAGTTGTGTACTTGCACACAATATCAGAAAAAGAATTATTGGAATACCAAAATAGTTGTCAATTAATCGGATAGTTGATTAATCATTGATTAATTGATCATTGATCAGACTGCACTTCCGGAATAACAAACAAAAACAGACTGTGTACATATATTTATACTGTTATTCTGTATATTTTGTATTTCATATTTTGTATTTTTCCTTCTTTTTTAATAGATGTGTATGCACCTACTATACCAAAATAAATTCCTAGTATGTGTTTGATCATACATGGCAATAAACCTTTTCTGATTCTGATTCTGATTAATTGTTGCAGCTCTAGTCTTGGTCCACATGATTGGTGCACACCGGGGTTCAGATGATCACATTCACACTCATTCACATGACACGCACCCTTAACGCACCCTGAGACAACCCAGCACCCAGTGACATAGCTTTATTACACAATGGTAGTCCACTGCATACTTTTATGTGGAGTCTTATCATGACATTTCCCGTTCTACTACTGTTTCATATCAACCGCATTTCCATACAAGCGGTGTTATAAAAGATATAGTACCTTACATCTCCTCCCCCACAATAATTTTTGACTCCTGCACATGTTACATCATCTTGGATTCCGATTTTTTTCTTGATCTCATCTATTTTAAAAAGCCTGACCACAGCCTGCACGCTTCATTATATTTCATAATTCCTCACATCAATCAAGTCTTTTGTTCCTCCAAATTCCACTCCAGTGTCCTCTTTTCAAAAGAGATTAAGTAAAGAGATTAAGTAAATTGTGTTACACTGAATATCAAACCCAGAAGGCATGTTGGTGATACAAAGGAGTCCAAGACTGTCAAGTGTGGTACTTAAAGGTTCCTCATGCAGTAGTAAATCTAACCTATGAGGTTTTCATTTCTTTAGCAATCAAGTGTTGAAAATAACAATCATGAGGTCAATGGCATCCCCGGAGTGGTAAAATAGCATATTAGATTAATCTAAGTGCATTTTTAACATCATTGCTCTTGTCTCCACAGAAACCTTGGAAAATCGGGTCTGCGCGTGTCCTGCCTTGGATTAGGTAAGAGAAACACAAGAGATGGGCTGCTGTGCTGTGGATGCATTGTGTAACCCAGTCATGGCAGGGACTTTCAGTCCTTTTTCTTTAAGTAGTGACAAAAAAAGTCCCTTATTTACAGTGTTCATTGTGCTGTATATGTCTGTGACGCATAACGTTTCACATAGCAAATGGCCATTTATTAAGAGATATATGGGAGATCTGAGATATGATTTTAGTTTTTATAGGGTTTTTTTTCCCCAATCCATTTTAGCTGTATTGAATGAATATAGGCTGAGTTTAGAAGACGACATTAATTTAAAAAAAATTAAAAATCAATAATAGAATGGTCAATTCTGCTTGCTTTGCTGTCCCTCTTCGGCTCTGAATCACACTTAACACCACCACCAGCTTGGAGACCAGTAATGGTTTAAAAAACAAATAAATCAGCCTCAGAGAAGCAACCGACCATTTGGAGGCTATGCATTGTAATACTGTAGTTACACTTCTGAGTTACTTTCCCCAAAAAGTAATTGATTAAGCAACTCCTCCTTCCTGCTTCATTATTGTAATTTGTTCATAGGGCAAGTAGATTTTGTTACTTTCTTGAAAAACATTCAAATATGTCAAATAATTTAGATGTAATTTTTGTAATTTTGAGTGTGCCAAGAGGTGTTTCATGAGATTAAAGTCAGTTTGACTCGCAGTGGTACACAATTTTGTATGCCAGTGAGTAAATTGCAAGTGAAAATTATCAAATGTTCATTCATTCATTCATTTTCTACCGCTTTTCCTCACGAGGGTCGCGGGGGGTGCTGGAGCCTATCCCAGCTGTCTTCGGGCGTAAGGAGGGGTACACCCTGGACTGGTCGCCAGCCAATCACAGGGCTATCAAATGTTCAAAAAATCTTATTGCCTTGTGAATGCAACACAACCTATTTGCACACAATGCGGGTGGTACGTATCAAAGCGTGTCACATACAGTAGCTTATAATTGCAGCGGAATAATAAAGCTTGGCTTGGCTTCTTCTTAGGAACATGTTTGTCATCCACAGCCCCCAAACAGTTGAGGTAGTTCCATCCGGAGCTAAAACTGATCATAATGACCAAAGTCATGTCTTCTAGTCAGCCATTCCCTCACCCACACTGTGTGTACTTTCCTTTCTTCTAGTTTGGTTCATGCCTTCTTCTTCTTTCTGCATTTTGGCAAGCAGTAATACTACTGCAGTTGTAAGATAATATAAACACCTTTTCTTTTCTGCAAAGAGGGCTTCTTTTCTGGACTTCAACATCATATATGCCCCTTGTAAATACGCATTCAGGAACAATGCCATTATTTTTTTAACACTCAAGTAAAACCTATCCATCATGCCTCTCCATAGTAAACATGCCTTGTGTTGTATGTTTACTTTTCCTCCTCTTCCTCTGTAGGAACATGGGTGACATTTGGTGGACAGATAACAGATGAGGTGAGGACATAAAACACGTCGTCTGGCCAGTGGAAACTGTCCACTTGTTCTGCCAAATCCTCCTATTTTTATACATTATCCAGCACATGATCTGTGATCGTCAGTGATCTTTTATCCCACCCACCCCCTCTTCTTTCTGTTTTCTTGCCCCTGCTTTCTCAACAGATGGCGGAGCAGCTGATGACTCTGGCGTATGAAAATGGCATCAATCTGTTTGACACAGCGGAGGTCTACGCTGCCGGGAAGTGAGTATATCCCATATCATGTCTTTTAAAAAGCCCCCACCATGTGACTGATTAAGTGGAGATTATAAATGGCTAGTCAAAAAAAAAATGGCCTAGATCTCAACCTCGCATAATCGTGGTATACGCTTTTTTTTCTTTTTTTTTTATAAATTGCTCCGTTGTCAATTTAACCTCCTCTTTTAAAGAGAGCACAATCTTTGGCTTAACCTCGCTGTTGTGTGGCACTGCAGAGACTATCTACAAACCCCTGTCTCTTGACATGAATGCATTGGGATGTGTTTATCCTGCAGTCTAATTCGAGAAATAAACTCATAATGTCATTGTCAACAGTTTTTACTGGGATTTTCTCGCACAGCAAAAAATGCATATTGCTTTCCCGCCCCTTTTTCCCTGCTTTCCCATCGCCCTTCTATTTCAATAGTTTCCCAAAAAAATCCCATATTTTAACTTTCATCACAAAAAAATGTATGTATTTTAATAGAGTAATTTGATGAGGACAATCATCAATACTGAAGGTGACTAAGGTGTGATGCATTGGCAGTGGGAACTTTCCAAATCCCCACCATGTTTTGCTTGATAGCATTTTCAGACTTTTTTCAACCAATCTTGCTAAAACTTTACACATGCTTGTCAGTCCCCTAAAGGTGTCCAAATTTCATGGTGTTTTGTCAAAACATCCAAACAGGGTTCCTATGCAAATATGGAAAAGTATGGAAAATGGAAATTCACATCTGGAAAAATATTATTTCTATGATAGTTTCTATGATTGTTACGACTGTTTTTTATAAGATCAAACTGTGATTAACTTTTTAAACATTCTAAGATTTGGCAAGATTGACCTCTGCTCTTATTCGCCTAAAAAAAGCACTGAAATCAGAGGATATTTAAAATTCTAAATAAAAATAAAAAAAAATACCGTAATTTCTGGAATTACAAGAGGCACATTCACTAAGTGTTTTAGACCAAAACAATGTGTACATATATGTACATATACATTGTTTTTAACTGTACTAGTTAAACTATGACTAGTTAAACAGTAGGGTACTAGTAAAGTAATTCAGCACCATCTTCTTCCTCCTCCTGGGAACTAAAACCACTGAAGTCGTCTTCTTCAGCATCATAATTCCCTTTTCACACAATTTTTCTCTCGCTTTCATTGTTTTTCTCTGAATCACTTTTGTCTTTATGCAAATTAGCCATTTAGCTTGAGCTATCCTCTTCATCACAGAGTAGTCCAGCCTTTCGAAATCTGTTTGTGATAGGCGGTTGGGTTTTTTCTGGGGACTCCGGCTTCCTCCCACATTCCAAAAACATGCTAGGTTAATTGGTGACTCCAAATTGTCCATAGGTATGAATGTGAGTGTGAATGGTTTTTCTGCCCTGTGATTGGCTGGCGACCAGTCCAGTGTGTACACCGCCTCTCGCCCAAAAACAGCTGGGATAGGCTCCAGCACACCCGCGACCCTCGTGAGGTTAAGGGGTAGAAAATGAATGAATGAATGGAAGTATGGAATTTTGAAGTATCAAATCCGTAGGAACTCTGCCCTAAAATTATAGTGTTTTGTTGAGTGTGTAAGAAATGTGTAAATGAGTGTGTCATAAATTTCAAGTCAACGTCTGGGGTCCAAGTTTGGGGTTTACTATCAGCGCCACCATATGATGTATTTAATAATAGCACAGGCAATACAGTTGGAGTTCACATTTTGTCTAGCAAACATAGCAAACAAGACATACATACAGTCAAATTGCCAGCTGCTGCTGATACAGTATTTTTAGCCTCAGCAAGCCTTTGTATTGACTTAATACCACATCTAACGCCTTTTTCTTGTTAAATTCCAGTGTGGATTAATCTGTTTTTGTACTAACACGGGTGCTCGGAAATAATCTGACGGATTAACATTTCCCAACACTATTTGAGATTTATCTTTTCTTTGAACGGAAAAAAACTACATTGACAAGAAACACTGTGTTGTTCATAACAGTTGTGTTTCATAAATCAAAGTCTTGTTTTAACCGAAAGAGGCGCGACACATGGTGCAAATGTTAGCGACTGTCTATCACACAGTTGTGAATGTGGTGTTACACAGGTGTTAATCCTGACAGCTTGCAACTGCAGAGCAGCACAGAGGAGATTATATTTCACACATCCGGAGGTGCACAAGTTTACAGACTTTGAAGGTTAAGTGTATGTCTGCAGCATCTTTGCAGAGTTCAGTTTGACTTTTTGTATTTAGAGTATTGATATTTTTTTATCTTGCTTGTTTGTTCACACCACAGAGAAGCAGTATGAACACAAACATTTTCCAAAATAGCATAACAGTGCTAGCTTTGTTTCTCTGAAACGTGGCTTAATATGCATAATCGCACAAATACAAACAAGCTCCGCTCAGCTCAGCCAGGCTACTGTTATCAGCAAAGCCACATGGTGTCAGCGCATTTTTATTGAATGTCCACACACCGCTTCTGATGCACAACAATTGCATGATAATGTGTGAAGCAGGGGACAAAACTGTTGTTTTTTTACGGCAATTCACAAGATAGACTGAGCAGGAATATAAACCTAATTAATGGCTAGATGAAGAAGACTGTGTAGACTTGTTTGTTTGAGCCCCACAAATACTGTAACTCTCATTTCAGAAAAGGAACATAGGGGTTCATTGCGTGGGTGCGAGCCACACACACACACACACATTGTAGGAGTTCAAGCTTGCAGTGTCTGACAGTGAAACATTCTCAGTATTGTCTCTGCTTCCAGTACACAAGACACAAGACTGCACTACCACTGATTGAGAAGCTGAGATGAGAAACAATGTCTCCTTATCTTCGCTGTGCACAATTGATGATGAAATGGTGGTCATCTCATTTGATTTGGAAGCCGGTTTTCCCATTCGAAATAATCTTAATAAAAGCAGTATAAATTATAAAAATATAAAAGTTTTGTGTGACAGAAAACCTGAGGGGCTTTGAAGGTTTCACTGTTTTGTTTTGTTTTGTTTTTTTATGTAGAAGTAGAACATTCGTTAGCATGTTGGTGCAAGGTTTGTAACATAGCCAATGGCTGAGCTGAGTGCTGAACAATGTGTTTAAAGGGGACCCATTGTGCTAATTTTTCAACACTTTGTATGGAGTTGTGGACTCCTATAGAGCAGCTACACACAAAACCTGCACATAAAACTTTCTAGAGCTTCCGGAATGTGCACCCATTCGAGCTGTGCGGTCTGTTTTAATTTATTCCAATCACGGCCCGCCTCTAAGCACGCCCATTCCCCATTCCACTGTAATTGGTCACACACCCAAAGGGCTTCCTCACTACAAACAACCCCCACTTTCTACTATAGTGGGTATAGGAGCTGATAATAAATTAATAAAGTCTTTGGAGAGTTAATTGAAAAGTGTTTTGGAACCCCTGACTTACCTAACTCAAGGATAGGTACCATAGATGCTCCTCCAACCATGCGTGCCCGAGGAGGAGCACTCATTGTCGCGCACACTTTGTCAGAGGCAGCATGGAGCTCAGAAGCACATTTTTTTGCGGGACTAGTGTTCCAGACAGTGAGCACCGTGGATGCACAGACCGTCCGACATTAATGCACCTTTCCCGGCGAGAGCGCGCTGCTTCTGGCTTCAGCAACAGTTTGGCCGTGTGAAATGGCGTTGGCAGATACAAATATTTTTATCTTGCTCCAATAACTTCTGCCTGAGCTTGCCTCGTAAACAGAGAAGAAGAGCTTGGGGGAGTGTCCAGAGTGTGTATTACTGCTATAGGACCCCAGATGTCACTTCCTGTCCACTCGCCACTCAGCTTCCGTAGCACTAGAAGACTTTTAGAGCAACACGCATGCTCAAGAGGATTGTTGACGTCTTCAATGGCTTGTTTTCTCTTTTTACATCGACTATATTGGATAATACAAGTATATTCAATGTTCAAGTCATTCTATTTTGTGGAAATTCATGTATTATGGTCAAGGCTGGAAGTAATCGAGGGATTGCTGTTATGAGCTTTCACATTTATGAAATAACAGCTAGTTATCGCCTAGCTGTGATTGATGGTATTACTTTAATGGTTTTAAATCTGCCATCTTCCCCAGTGCTATTTTTCTGTGCCACTTTTGGTTATTTTATTTCTCAAAATGAGCAACTTATTTCAGTGATCGTCTTAATGAGTCCCATGTTGGACATGTCGCTCCTTAGCAGCCACATGGGTGCTAATGGCGTCAGCTCGACAGCACAGCTGGGCCTGGACCCCACTGACTGGAACCTGGCAGCAGTCTCCCACAACAACATTTACTGAACATGCACCATATTATGTGTTGGTGTGTGTGTGCATGTGTGTGTGTTTGTTATGAGCAGGATGTCAACACCCTTATCGTATCAACCAGGTCTTTTTTTTTTTGCGCTTCGCAGGGCTGAGGTAGTATTGGGGAACATCATAAAGAAGAAAGGATGGAGGTAAGAGACGCATTTTTTAATTCAGTTGGGTGTTTTTTTCATTTCCGTCTTTCCAGCCAGCCTGTATGTAATCTTGTCATCTCGGGTGCATATATTGGAGTGTTGTGAACGGGAACCGTAAGGTAGGATGAAAGATGAATGTGGGCTGTGGTGGCATGCCCACACCACCGCGTGTCTTCTCAGTGACACTGAATAACAGACCAACTTGGAGGGCCTCTTCTTCGACCCTCTGTCGATACAGCTTTGTCAATTTATACACCTCCGACTCTCATTCATGTGTGCTGGCTGAGCGCCGGCTCTGTGGGTGGGTGAGTTTGACACTCAAAGGATAAGGTAGAAATGATGCACGCTGGACTTTTCAGTTCATCTTTCCATATATCACCCACTCAGGTGGACCAGCCAGTAACCTCTCAATTTGTAACAGATGTGCTTTCTTTCACTATTTGCAGGCGCTCCAGTCTGGTCATAACAACAAAGATCTTCTGGGGTGGAAAGTGAGTTTGCCTTTTTAATTTATCATTGATGCTACTGATATCGGGAGCTTGTCATCCCCACTGTTCAGATCACATTTCACAAAGAGTGGCATGATATAACATAACCCCTACTGTGCAAAGTGGGGATGTCATTTTTGGTAATGGTAATGGTTTGATTTGTTATTCATTATGTGGTAGTATAAATTAAATGATATTACATCAGATGAAAGACACTGTCACCTATTAACTAATTGGGACAGTTTTACTAAGAACACAGGAAATACGTATGTTTCATTAACATTGAATTCAAATGCACCTTTTCTTTTACAATGACAGAATTTTTTAACCACAATTCCACATTGTACATCACCTTATGAACAAACCTGGCTCGAGCAGGCTCCATTGCATGTACTACTAACAAGCACTGTACAAAGTAAATGGAATACACGAGCATTTTTTTAAATCACATGTCAATCAGAAGGGAAGGGAGATAACTGCACAGAACACAAACTATAGTCATGGTGTCAGATGAATAGAAGCCAACAGATAAGTAAATACACACATTCTATTTAAATACATACTGTGCATTTGCTTATGTATATTAATTGAGAAAAAAACTAAATACACAACATTAAACACATAATATTAACAAATATTTGAAGAGCAGTGCCACAAAACATGAGAGAGCTCCCTTGAATTATTTGGCCCTAATGCTTCCCCGATTGTGGCAAATTAGTAAACGTTGTATAGCGCAGCTGTTTGGATCTAAACCCAGAGATGGTTGGTTCAATTCCTGATTTGAACTCAAACTACCAATTTATTCTTACCTTCATTTTAACGTATTTCCTCAGCATTTCAGTTGAGCTTCAGCTTCTGACAATTTTGATTTTTGCACTTTTTCAAAATGTTTCAGTTTCACAAACCGGAAGTGGGTGTGTTTTAACCGGACACGGATGATACTTAAATCTGTACATTGGCGAAATATACACGTTTCATACTCATATCTGGCAAAAATGCATTATCCGTAACGGATACTCTTATCCTGCTCATCCCTAGTAGTTAACTTATTTTTATAAGTTTTATTTATGTTTTTTCTGCTTGAATGATACATTTCCTGTATAATGTGTTATTTTTCTTACAAGCATTTTAAAGTCATTTTTTCATCCTTATCTGATTATTTTTCTTTTTGCTTCTTGGACATTTCTCTCCAGGGACATTTCTTATCATATTTTTGTGTGGTTGTAGCTCTATTGTGTATATAGCTCTATTGTGTCATTCTTTGCAGAGCTGAGACTGAAAGAGGTTTATCTCGAAAACATATTATAGAAGGTAAGTAAAAGAGCTTTTCCAGATACAAAAAAAAGCTTTAATTTCTTAAAATTCACATACATTTCGCAATGAGAGATAATGGTGATACAATTTATTAGTATTAAAGTTTGGGCATATATATATATATATATATATATATATATATATATATATATATGTGTGTGTGTGTGTGTGTGTATGTGTATGTATGTATGTATGTATGTATTAATATCAATTAAATTAATGTCAAAAATTAAATAGACAATGTAGTTTGAAGCTGAAGAGGGATTCCTTGAACTTTTCGGTCAAATTCTGTCTTCTTTGACTTCCAAACTTCATCTATAGGTTTAAAAGCTTCTCTGGAGAGACTGCAGTTAGACTACGTTGACGTAGTATTTGCGAACAGACCGGACCCAAACACGCCTATGGAAGGTAACACCACTGCTCTTCCCTTATTATTTCACTGGACATTATACTACTTACCACTTGCTGTTTCTATGACAACACTCATGTTTGAGTCTCTCAACCAAGTCAAAATATTCATTTTATTCAGCAGCGGTGCTTCCTCCTCCACAGTGGGAATGAGACTGTAGATGCTGGAGACTTTTTTTTTTTAAATGCCAGAGTGCAAAGTGTATGTGAATGTGTGTGTGCACGCACGCACGTACGTGCATGCTTGTGGGCTCAGCTGGACGCTCACTGTCCATCTGCTCCTGTCAGAGTTACTCTCTGGGATGGAGTTCAGTCAGGGGTCGCCCGTCTGCCTCCACTTTGGGTGCTTTGATTCTTTCGCAATACTGTGACCTGAGTTTGGAGTCAGAACTTCGCTGGTGATTCATAAATAAGAATTCTTAGAGTTACACAATAAAACATTTCCTTACTTTCATTCATTCATTCATTCATTTTCTACCGCTTTTCCTCACGAGGGTCGCGGGAGTTGCTGGAGCCTATCTCAGCTGTATTCAGGCGAGAGGCGGGGTACACCCTGGACTGGTCGCCAGCCAATCACAGGGCACATATAGACAAACAACCATTCACACTCACATTCATACCTATGGACAATTTGGAGTCGCCAATTAACCTAGCATGTTTTTGGAATGTGGGAGGAAACCGGAGTACCCGGAGAAAACCCACGCATGCACGGGGAGAACATGCAAACTCCACACAGAGATGGCCGAGGTTGGAATTGAACCCTGGTCTCCTAGCTGTGAGGTCTGCTCGCTAACCACTCGACCACCATGTCACCATTTCCTTACTTTTTTCCACAGAATAATGTTAACATACATATAACACTGATGTAAAACCCCAATGTTTGACACCCCCCCCAATAATCCTGACTCACACAACTTACAAAGCACCCACTGTAACATTAGGTCAGGGCTGTCAAACTTGTTTTCATTGAAGTCCACATTGCAGTTATGGCTGCCCTCATAGAGCCACTTGTAACTGTGACTATATATGAATAGGAATATGAATATAACCTCATGATGTTATTATAGTTTTTGTCTTTGTGTGCAGAAACGGTTCGAGCAATGACCCATGTGATAAATCAAGGCATGGCGATGTATTGGGGGACATCCCGCTGGAGCCCCATGGAGATCATGGTACCGTATACTGAATGTTTGTGAAAATGTGTCAGCATGCGACTTCGGTCTTCTGTAATGAATTTATACTCCACATCATCTTGTTGCTTTATTTTTTTCCCCTGCAGGAAGCATATTCCGTGGCACGACAATTCAATCAGATTCCTCCCATCTGTGAGCAGGCGGAATATCACATGTTTCAGAGAGAGAAGGTGGAGGTGCAGCTACCAGAACTTTTCCATAAAATAGGTGACTGAAGCTTCTTAACCTTAAAATGCTGCACCATTTATGATGGTGACGTTCTAATGATGTTGTCATGTAGGTGTGGGGGCCATGACGTGGTCACCGCTGGCCTGCGGGATCATCTCAGGGAAATACGACGGCAGAGTGCCCCCGTACTCTCGGGCCTCTCTGAAGGTAGCCTGTGGTCTGTGATTGTCTTGGTGTGGTCCTCTATGCTGCTGTCCACCTTCTTGTGTGGTTCCGTCACTAGTTGTTGGTCGTCGCTGTGTGTTTGTGTCTTGTTCTTACACCATACAAGCTTACATATGACATTATTAAGCGCAGTGGTCCGTTCTTTGTGGCATGTTCCCTCTGCTTTTCAGTGTTGTGCAGTGTGGATTATGTGTCATCCTGCTTGGCTCAGTGAATGTTTGTGGTGTAATTTGCATTATTCTGTCTGGATTCATGACTCTTCCTTGTAAGAACACAGTGTTCTGTTAATTTCTCATGCTTAAATTGAACACAGATTCACACTTGTGTAATAAATAGATCACAAATCATGGGTATTACCAAGGATTTAGCCCTGACCTACCATGGTTCCAAAAGCAAGGGGAAGGATTTATGTTTTGTTAGTGGTTGTGGTTAGGCTTTAATGCTAGCATTAGAGTTAAGATTTGAGATTCAAGGTTTAAGGTTTGAATGTTTGGTTAGGGCAGTGCTTCTCAAATATTGGGACGGGTTCCCAAGGGGGGGCTCGATGAACTGTGAGGAGGGGGTGTGAGAGGCTTTCATTTTAATGCAGCCCTGCCAACATGTACAAATTTGTAGTACTCAACATGCAATTTGACTCATGAATATGCTTGTATGCTCTGCATTTTGTCGCATTTTTCTTTCAGTTTCAGGTTCAGTCTGTACGGTACAGATAAATGTGGGGGCACACAAAAAATATCTGTTGTTTGGGGGGGGGCATGACAGAAAATAAGCCCTGGGTTAGAGTCACGAATTATGTTTTTATGTTCTGGTTAGGTTTATGCTGGCATTTGAGGTTTGAAGCATCGTTTCAAATTAGGATTTGATGATTTAGTTAGGGCAGGGGTGTCCAAATTGAGGTGCAGCGGCCATTTAAGGCCTGCAGCTGTTTTTTTATTGGCCCTTGGCACATTCTAAAAATACAATTAAACAAAAAACAACAACAGCAAGCATGGAAAAAGCAGCAATTTTATGGGAAGAAAGATAAAATATTAGGAGTAACAATATTAAGTGAAAATAAATATTTAAATATTTAAATAAATATTAAAGACTACAAATATCGTATGAAAAACTAATAAACATTGCAATTTTAGGAAATTTTGGTTGGGTAAAAGTTATAATATTATAACAATAAAGTCAATATATGAGAGAATATTGACATGGTATTAACAGGAAAAGCTTGGTTAAAAAAAATAACAGCAAAAAGAAAAAAACAACAACAAAAGCACTTAATATTAGTAGAAAACATTTGTTCTTACTCATATGCTTGTCACAGATGCTGGTGTTTTTTTTTCTTTATATATACACAATGTCTTGCCATATCTACATGGGTTGGTTTACAGACTGTAAAAGTGGTCATTCTTTGGTTTTTCAGTATGCAGCCCTCCATGGAAAATGTTTGGATACCCATGGGTTAGGGTTTCTAGTTAGAGTTTGATGCAAAAGTTAGGGTTTGAATGTTGGATTTGGGGTTTAATGCTGGGATTAGTGTTTGAAGCTTGGGCTAGGGTCTAAAGTTGGTGTCTGATGCTAGGGTCCAAGGTCTAATGCTGTGGTTAGGGTTCCAAATTAGGGTTTGTAAATAGTACGGTCATAAACTGAGGGTTTGGTGTTGAAACTAGAGGTCTGAGTTAGGATTCCTTGTTGGGATAGCAGGGTTAAGCTTACAGCGTTAATTAAAAATAGAGGATGACTTTATAGAATATATATTAGAAAAGCATTAAGATCATATTCAGGGAGTGTAGGGAGGAGACAGAGTCACATGTTTAAAAACAGGCCCTGGTGACACAGGAGGCGTGGCGGCCGCAGTGTGAGCAGGGCGGTGTTTTTGAGCAGGTGTGCTGTGTTTTCAGGGTTACCAGTGGTTGAAGGACAAGATCTTGAGCGAGGAGGGTCGGCGTCAGCAGGCGAAGTTGAAAGAGCTGCAGGCGATCGCGGAGCGGCTGGGCTGCACTCTGCCCCAACTCGCCATCGGTACGCAGATGCATTCTGCCGCTCTCTCTCTTTCTGTCTGTCTGTCCGTCCCCCTGGCTCGGATGGGGCCCGGGATGACGTCTTGTGTCCATGTCCATGTTGTCCTCTGTGTGCTTGGGTGATAATTTGAAGAGATGTTACGTCATCATTGTGTCATCAGAAGTAATAATTGACATCTGAACATGGGCCAAACACGGTGTTTGGACATCTTTTCACAATTTGGTAAGGATTTTTTGGGGGGGGGAAGTGTCTAACAAGACTACTCATATAATTATCATATGGCAGTAATGTGATTACTGAGGGTAGCTTGGTGTAAATAAATTCCCCACATTAGATTTCATCATTTAAATGTATTTTATTCGAGGTGAATGTTTTATGGTACATCCATACAAGCATAGGATGCCCAGTGGGTTACACTGTGGTCATCTACAACTGTGCATTTCTAGCTGTTTAATTTGAGACTTTGAGCCTACTTTCACACTGCAGGGTATGACACACAATTTACAATTTTTTGTGTAGTGCGAATGCGACATAATATGAACGCAAAGCGTCTGAAAAGCGCAACATCGCTCAAATTTCCCTGTGTTTACGCAAGTAAACAGTAAACATTGCTGCAGTGTGTGCGCGAGTGAGGTGTGATACTATTGATTTCATTTCCAACCCAATATTGGATTAGATGTAGACTGGTATTGGTGATACCGATCAGATTCTATGTCCAAATTCAAATCATAGCATAAAGAATACAAGACATTATAGTCATTTATTGATGTATTTTAAACCCTTGAATATATTAAGGTAGTGAGGTGATTTACAGTATTAAGCTAAGAAAAAAAAAGTACACACAGAAGAACTTTGTCTATATTAGTGAGTACCTTTATCAAAGTTTTGCATGATAAACCAGGCCTTTTCATGACTGCCTATATCAGTGAGTATCTTTTACCGTATTTTCTGGACTATAAGTCGCTCCAGAGTATAAGTCGCATAAGGCCAAATATGCATAATTAGGAAAAAAAAACATACATAAGTCGCATTTTTTGCGGGTAATTTATTTTACAAATTACTTGACCAAAACAGACAGTAAGTCCTCTTGGAAGGCAAGTTCTAACATTAATAATAATAATAAGGCATATAATAGAGAACAGGCTATAATTGTGTAAGATATGCAAACATAATGGTTATTCAGCTACACGAAACATAAACAGAAAAGATGTCCAGTGTTTATGTAACATAAACAGTTTTTTCATTTATAAGTCGCTCTGGAGTATAAGTCCCAGGAACAGCCAACCTATGAAAAAAGTGCAACTTATAGTCCGGAAAATATGGTAAGTCTTGATAAGCACGTATAGGTCGAATATCTGCAACCTGACCGTTCATACAGTTGCATCGCATACATATAAGATTTATATCCACATACAAATGAGGCCTGAGTTGCATTTAAAAAAATCTGAATTGTGCTGTTCACACTGACATGGACAAATCAGATACAGGTACATATGGGCAAAGAAATCCGAATTGACCTGCAGTGTGAAAATAGCCAAAGTAACATTATCTGAAGCTGATTCCTGTGGATGAATGATCTCCAATATTCCACTAAATACATGTAAATCAGAATGTAGTAAATATGAACATACATGCATCAACCTGAGTCATATTGATACACAGAAATGCGAGAATGTGCAGAAGAAAAAAAATAGAAAGAAAAATCAAAACAGACACTCTCCTGTGAGGGCCAGTGTGGGATTTCCCTTCTCTTATCTCGGCACAGATTTTAGTCCTGGCAGTAAAGACAGCGTTATAGATTATCTTTCACGGCACATTAACACATGCCCTCGTCTCTCCCAATTACCATAAATCCACTGGGCGCTTCTTAGGGGGCCCAAACATGCTGCGATTTATGCCCAACCAGGTAATGATCTCCATCATTGACATTCTGCTATTGAATATAAACGGCTTACATTGACTTCCTGCATGGCCCTGCTGCTTGGAGCAGCACCCTTAGGTGCTTCTCTGCTTGTCTTCGACATAATGAAACTAGCATTTCAGTGCCATCTACCCGAAGCACTCGTGTACAATCCCCACTTAGTTTTGATGCAACAGAAAAACTGTCAGTTGAATATAATCCAACCCTGAATGATTCTAAAGTCAAACAATTCCATGTTCATAGGTTTTTCGAAAATAAGTGAAATCTGCGAAGTAGTCAACTAGATTTGTTTACAGTTATTATGATCAAGCTACTAGGTTGGACACAAAAAAAATCTTATATTACTCACGCAAAAGTCATTCCTGGCGCCGATCGCCTGTAGTGTTTTTATATCCCTGTTAAAACATATTGCTCCTGTCATTGTATTTTCCTCACACAGTTAGCTTTCTTCTGTTTCTTCTATTGTTTATGAGTGGCTAACAAGCAGCACACAAAGTTAGCTAGTTTGGTACCTGTTATGATGCTATACCCCCGCCACCCTAATGAGGATAAGCGGCATAGAAAATGGATGGATGGATACTATAAGGATGAAAACATGGCTCTGTTTTTGTGATCGGTCATTGTTTCAGTATTTTGATTTGAGCATCGATTTTATAGCATGAAGATCTGTTATGGGAAGCGTTGATATTCCAGTATTTATCTGCACATCACTACTGAAAAAAATATTTCCTGCATTTTGCATGCTTATCTGTGTGTATCTCAATGGTCCCCTGCAGCGTGGTGTCTACGTAACGAAGGGGTGAGCTCCGTCCTTTTAGGGGCGTCCAACACCGACCAGCTGATGGAGAACATAGGAGCCATTCAGGTGAGCTGTTGGAAAAAAGTAGCATCTAAAGTCGATGTCCAGCAGGCGTGTGATGCTCCTCTCCTGAGAACATGCTAGCCTCTTGGCCAGTTTGCTGCTTCACGCTTGGGTGCTCTACTGTAGCAGCTTAATAAGGTCAGCGCAGGATCAGTTACCGGGGAGGGGAAGGGGGTTGTGGGGGCTGGGGGAGGGGGGGCTTAAGGGCACTTCCTACACTTCCTGCTGATAAGATGCACCCTCTGAATGTGGTTGTCTGGGCTGGAGGGGTGCACATCCTCCTCATTATGTCTGCCTCGTACCAAATAATATTCAAACTGCGTGTGCGCCTCCGTCTCCCTGAGTACATTTCATATTTCCCCATTTTCAAATGTTACGCTCACATTACCCGAGGGCATCTCTCTCTGCAGTTTTCTTTGGAAGCAGGAATTTCAAATAAGTGATCCTTGAAATAGACACACTGTCCCTCCTCCATGGAGAACATGAATGTCGCTGCTCATTTTAGCTTTTCCATGTTGCTTTATATTTTAAACAAAAAAAATTATTTTTATATTTTAGTAATAAATGTACTTGATCACAAATATTTGCTTTTAACTAATATAGATGTGTATATTTTTAGATATAATTTTTTTGGTCCAACATGTCCATTAATCTCTAATTTTGAATGAACACTGTCTCTTTTCTGTTGTAGCCAGTGTGTTTTTGTCATCCCTGGGGGGGGGGGGTGTCAAACGATGGTCGATGTTTCAGGAAAAACATGATGTTGCAAAAATCCAAATATGACATTTTTTTATGCCCATTTAGTTTGGTCGTGTTAAACTTCCCCGGTTCTGTGCCACCACTGGAAACTTGTGCATGACATGTTTTGCACTTTGCTATAACATCTTTTCTGACTTTAACTTTAAATATAATACTACATGGTTAACGGTTGGCTAAACATGCTAGCACACACTATCACATGCTGACGTAGACAGTGGAATGGAATGCACATGTCAAAGTGCCAATATCTGAGATTTTAGATGCTGGCTGATATAATTCAATACTTTTTGTATGCTGAGATCGGACAAATAATAAGAGCTTGCTTCTTCATGCATTTGCATAATTGGAATTCATGGAAAAAGATACAGAAAATGTTTGAAAGCATACATTGTAATGGTCTAGTACAGGGGTTCCAATACAGGGCCCACTTGAAAATCGAAAAAAAAAATGCCCGCAACCCACTTTTCTCCTATAAACAGTACATAGACAAAATGCTACATTCTCAGAATGTATTATTATTATGATTATGATTAATATGATTAATATGATTAATATTATTAATATGATTAATATTATTAATATTATTAATATTATTAATATTATTAATATTATTAATATTAAGATTCAAGATTTAAATGAAAGCAGGGGGATAAAGGAAGCCCAAACTTTTAATCTAATTAATTTTCATACATTTCACAACTGCATCCAAGACTGGCATGATGACCAGAGAGCTACGTTCCAATCATAAACTGTATAAGGTTCCTAAAATATTGTGATAGGTCAATAACACTCAATAGGTTATTACTTAGGCCTATAAATATTTGTTTTGAATCATGCAATAAATATGTTATAATACAAATAATTTTAAAAATATGCAAAAATGAATCATATTTTCAATGACCTCTCATGGCCCATCTGCAGTACCAACACGGCCCACCAGGGGGCCTTTGGGAATCACTGCTTTAGTATTTATAGACATTTATATTTATTATTTATATTAATGACAACCTAACGTTTACTTTTAGTAAGGAATATTTGTTTGCTGAAATACAATAGTTTATTCACGATTCAGCATTGACAACCGGTTTAAAAAATATATTTTTTAAGTGTTTTTTCTCAGCAGAAAACACCTCATTTACTGCAAGTGGGTAATTCTTTATGAATACTTGATAATACAGCTAAAAAGTACATCATACATTACGTACGTTTAAGTGTTAGAAAGGCCAACATTTGCCTTTATGTGCTACTGATAATGGTTTTTTCAAGTGTTGAGATTCCGCACTTTATTCGGCGGTCTGTGAACACACCATAGTTGTGTGCTGAGAAGGAAAAGTGATAGTTTGAACTTTCTCAGAAAGACGGTAAATGCTGTGTTAGTGGTGATTAGCTATTAGGGTGGGGTTATAATAAACAGAACAGTCCCTTTTATTGCAAATGTTGATGCAAAATCTGACTTCAAGCCAGCATGAGGCTTTGGAAGGGGGGGGGAATATCTGGGAAACTAAACTAAACTAAACCAGGATGTTAAACGGAGTATTTTCCTCATCCTGGTCTTCTGCATCCTCAGGTCCTTCCCAAGCTGTCGTCGTCCATCACCCACGAGGTGGACAGCATCTTGGGCAACAAGCCGTACAGTAAAAAGGATTACCGCTCTTAACGCCCGCAAGCCCGCCATGGCAGCGCGTCCCGCCTTATTGCCTGATCCTAAATTTGCTTGAGCTTCTACCGAGCGAGACCCCGGCGCATGAGTGTGGTCGCACCAAAAGGCCACCAGGGGGGCTCCTCACTCACACTTCAATGGATAAGAGGGGGGGGGTAGTCCATTAAAGGAAGGCAGCGATTCACTTAGCAAAGTGTGCAGAGAGGTTTGCGCTCCTACTTCAAATCATAGAATACTACTTTTTTTTTTTTTTTTTTTTTAAGAATGAAGAAGAAGAAAATAAAAAGCACACGCTTTCTCGCCTGTCAGGTTTAGTTTCTCCACCACTCGGAGCAAGTGGATTCCATACGTCATACATGACGACCAACACGTGTCATCGCCATGCGGGTGTGTTTCTTGGACATTGTGTTGTGTTTGTGTCGTTTTTGTCTGGCCCCCTCTCCCCCGACCCCCCAGTTCCACCCACCTCCCCGGTGGTGGGCTTCAACAATCAGCACTTTAGTAATGGTGGGTGTGTCGGGGCTACGTTTAGCCACTGGAATAATAACCTAATCTCACAGATGTTGCACTATCGTAGACGAAGATCATCCCCTCTCATCATCATCACGTCGTCCATCATGTTATTTTTTTTTCTTTCCATTTTTCAGTTTGTTGATCGATACTCCTGCTGCCAAAGCATACTGATTATTACTTTTTTTTGAGCTAGCTAAAGGAAGCGGCCATCTTTGATCTTTGCACCAGGAGCATGCCGTCACTTTAAAATTGTGATTGGCTAAAGGAAGCGCCGTCTTAGCCCTTGTGGTGAAATGATCAGATTTTGCAGATTTTTTTTTTTTTTTTGCCTGAGTTTGTCCCACAAAACTACAGAATATTCAGATCGGGTTCAAACTTGTAACGTTAATAACGATACCTGAGACGGCCGCGTCTTCTCCTTTTGATGAAATTCAAACATTTCTTCTTCTTTGGTAAAAATGATTTAAAATGTTACTGGTATGTGGAGGATGTCTGCTAGGACACATTGTGATCCTTTTTTTTTTTTTGTAAGTTGTGATTGATTCCTGGTGTAAACAAGCTGGTTACTATGGCAACAATCTTTGCCAGGGAGGCGTTTCTTGTACCCGCTTTGTGGCAGCAGCTCAGGGAAGCGAGCGAGAGCTCTTCGTTTTATTTTTCCAATAACTCCTACTTGTGTGTGTGTGTGTGTGTGTTGAAGTGTTCTTGTTTTTCTCATGCTGTGTGGTACATTTAGCCTGGAATGAATTCATTTCACCAAATTAGACACCTAGGTGACATTTTTTGGATGTCTGGAGCCAAAGATTCCTCTCCTCCGTGTTAAAAAAAAAAAAAAACCCTGCAAAGATTCTAGATGGCATCTGGAGGCTTGTTCAGTCTGACGTGATCCATATTCTAATTACCGGACCATGCTAGTCAACACATACTATAATGTGTGAAGTACATTGATGCTGTAATGCGAGGAGGCGTGTCTGTTATTCATATTTGCATATGGCTTCCTTGTTTGGCATGAAGGCACAAGTGAGTGTCAGCATGGAGTCAAAATGCCTACAAAGTCAGCCAGCTGTTGATTTTATGCAGAAAAACAAAGAGGAACGTATTAAGTCATCATGCTATGTGTGCGCGGAGTAGTTTGTTGTGAAAACTCGTTGTAGAAAAAGAAAAAGTGCTTAAAAATGGAAGCATCTTGTGTCCTAAAGGAGAGATCATTTGCGTTCCCATCAAAGATCCTCCATGCACAACAACAGTACAGTATATCACTCTATATCACCCTTTAAGAAGTCCTAGTTTCATCCTCGTCGTCGCTGCTGTAGGAGTGGAACATGACTGGCGGAGTACAAAGTTCTAAAGAGAATATATTTTTTATCTTTTAGCCTTTTCTTCATCAAATCAATAAGGTTTGATGACCACTTAGTCTTGTCTATATGCTGTGTTGGAGACATGCCCAAGAACATAGAGAGAAGAGTCAAAGATCTCATGTAAATATGAAGACCTTTGTATATATTATACATATTCCAGTTGTCATCGCCTATGCCTTTTACTTTTTAGTCCAGTTTCTTTTTAAACGTTCTTTTGCAGGCGTTGCTAACTGCACTGTGCTTGAATCTCAACTCTAGACAGGATGTACAGCTTCATCTCCATTAAAGAAAATGACCAATGGCAAAACCAAAAGCAGGCCTCGTTGTCATTTTGTCACACTTATGCTTTGAAAATAAAACCATAATACACTGACAATAAAGTAGGAAATAGAATTATGAAAATAGTCTTAATTTTCCACAAAAAGTGTTTCTTTAAAATTAAAAATACGTATTTTAAAAAGTCTAAATTTGACATTTTTCATTTAATTGTGATTTTAAATGAACTATATTCAAAATATTGCACATTTATTATCATAATTGTGTTGTTTCTTCTTAGTGTGGTCCTCATACATAATATGAACAAAAACAAAAGCAGTCAGCTGTCCAAAAAAAACATTTAACATTTTTGACTGATTTAGTGTGGGAGCGTTAGAAAACTGCAAACATGGCTGCATCGCATTTCAGTACAAAACCAAATATTCTATATACATAGGCAAATATTTCACATTAAATACCAACGTGCAGCGTGGAAGAGTTTGTCTGCCGCTGCGATGTCCCACTTTGGACTTAAAGAAGATTCATCATTCAGTTTGTGTCTCAAAGTGGAATCTCAGTCTTTTTTTTCCTCCACATGGAATTCCACATCCATCCAGCTTTGACTGTATCCTCCCACCAGGTGGGGGCGCTACAAGGTGTTGTCCGGTGTGGCGGTTCCTCGGCCGTTCTCCATCGGGAGGCGTGGAGGTCCACCTGAGGAGATGCACAAAGGCGTAAGGAAATGCAGTACGCCTTTCCTGCACTGTAAACCCGAATGTTCAAAGTACTTAAATAAATGAAGTTATGCATACTCAAAGTTCTTAAAAAAGTTCTAATAACTTACTTATGTCAAGTTCATTTAACACTTTAAGTACTTTTAACTAATGTGTTTTGATTAAATTGAACTATAGCTATATTATGTAAGATTAACTTACAAATTTCCCCACTGAGGGACGAATAAAGGCATATCTTAATCTTAAAGACATACATACAACTTAAGACTGTAAATCCGATTGCGCAAAATAATTAACTTAAAAAAAAGTTCTACTTATAAATGTTGATTGCCAGTTGCATTATCTGTTTTTTCTGTTTATTTAACTTGTAATTTTTGATTAATATGAACTTTTTGCAGATTTGTGTAACCTACTTAAAAGAATTTGTAGTTACTTATGAAAAAAAGTATCAAAGATGAATAAATCAAACCAACAATCACTTAAGAATAAATCCATTACATCAGATGAATTTGTACTGTGTAGGTTACACTTTCTTCCTATGGAAAGACTTGAAATGAGAACAAAAATGAAAGAATAGAGAATGCGAAAAAGAAAGCTATTTCTCTCTTCATCACAAAATTTAAAAAGTAAATCCAATATCAACTCCAAATATTAAAGCTCTGATATGCTCAAATGTTTGAGTTTATGAACTAAAAAAAAGTGGCAACTGATTGCCTCACTTTTTTGGAGTTCTGCTAACTTATTTGGGTTTACATTGTGGTAACAAGACGACATTGAGGTTGTCTGTACCTTCCTGACAGTAGAGGCCGATCCAGCCGTGCGGGCAGCTGCATCGTCCGTTGCGTCGGTCGCAGTCTGCATCGTTCTTGCACTCGCAACTCTGCGTGCAGTCGGGGCCAAAGTGACCCACTCTGCAGTCTGACACAGAACAACAAGGAAGTTAGACTGGACACTGGACACACAACATACACTTACAATCTAAATCTATATTTATGTTTTTGTTATGTACTTATTATATTCATTGTAGTTTCTGTAGTACATTAAAAGTAATGTTTTTCTGTTTTATAGCTTAATAAAAATACACGGTATGTGAATATTAGTAAAATATGTAGTTACATCAAAGATCATACATTAAGATTAATAAATTATTTTAATTAATAATTAAAGTGGAAAAGGCTCCACTCACCAATGTCACATCTGTGTCCGGTGTGTCCTGCAGGACAGAGACATCTTCCCGTCACAGGATCACACGGAGCGTTGACGTCACAGTCGCACACTTTAGCGCAGCCTTGACCATACCTGCCTTGTTCACACACTAAAACGCCAAAAAACATAACATCAGCCACAAGGGGGCGGCATGAAGGTCGTGAGGTCAGTATCAGACCTTCGTGAGGGGTGCTCACGAAGGTCCGTTTGTGCTGAGACTCACCTCTTTGGCACCGAGCACCGTGACGTCCGGCGGGACACACACACTGACCGGATGCTGCATGACAGGAAGCTCCGTATTCACAGTCGCACTGCCGCTGACACAGGGGGCCATAGAGACCGGGGGGGCACGCTGAAGATGATGCATTATGAAAATTTTATTAGTGGCCTCTGCTCTGATGGGCATAGTCCATATTATTCAATGTAATTGTCAAGATAAATAATGACACTTTTAAATACAAATGAATATTACTGTATGCTTTTTGGAAACATGTTTTCCTTACATTCACATTTATTTATTAAAAAAATATTATTTTACATGATTAAAAACAATACAAATATTGTAAAGGCTTCCTTCCTTATAAAGTCCTTAACTTAAGTCCATAACTGATACTCTCTGTAGTAAAGTCATATAACTGTTTGCATATTATGAGTTATTTTTTTTATTTATTTAAAAAAAATATTATTTTACATTATTAAAAAACAATACAAATATTGTAAAGGCTTCCTTCCTTATAAAGTCCTTAACTTAAGTCCATAACTGATACTCTCTGTAGTATTTAACTTCAGTCAACTACTGGACTTAAATATAAATAAAATACAAATTGTTTTTTACTTAATATATTTTCTTAAATAAAATATACCTCTATTATTGTAATGAATTATAATACAATTAGTAGTTACATTTATTTAGTAACATTATTTGTTTTGAAAAAATGTTTGTTACATTTTATTTTTAATACATCTGTTCTATGTGTTATATATGGAATATAATATAGTTTTTATGATCTATATATATAAAATTATAATTAATATATAATTGACAAATATAATATAATAACAACTGCATATGTCATAAATATAAATATATAATAAAATCTAAAAAAATTATAATTAAGCACCACAAAATTTGAATGAACCATCCATCCATAATAATAATATCATTATTAATAATTATTATGGTTATTATTTTTGTTATTTTTATTACTATTGTTACTGTTGTTAGTTATTATATTATGATCATTATTATTATTATTATTATCATTATTATTGTTATAAGGCCTCTCCCCAGTAAACCAAACCAATTCGAACCATTCCAAAAGTGTATTCTCACCATGCTCACACGTATGTCCATAGTATCCTGGACCACAGCGACACGTCCCGCTCGCTTTGTCACATGTCCCATTGTTTTCACACTTGCATGTCAGCTGACAGTTGGCGCCAAATTTACCCGCCGGGCATCCTGGGACGTAAAGAGAGGATATTAAAAAAAAATCAATGGTGTGACTTTTTGTGGGCTTCATAAAAAAAAAAAAAAAAGATGCTGCGGGGTGAGCGTGCTCACCCGTGTCGCAGTGTGGGCCGGTCCATCCGAGGCCGCAGGTGCAGTTGCCGCTCACCGGGTGGCACACGGCGCCGTTACTACAGTTACAACGCCGTAAGCAGTCGGAGCCGAACCAGCCTGGAGGACAGCCTGAAGGGACACATCTTTGAGTGTTGGAACATTTTACTTAGCTGACTTCTTTTTACGCTTGATTGACAGTTAAGAATTCTAAAATGGGGCTTTGAATAGAGAATAAAAGTTTGATGATGGCGACAGTTTCATCCTATTTGGATGATGACTTATAGCTTTGAAAAATTGAAGTTCCAGCTAAATATTCAGAGAAAATATGAACAAATGTTAATTTGGCTTTTTTTGTGATATGATATGAGTGATTAAAGAGAGAAAGCTACTTCTTGCCCTCTCTCCATGACGTAGCATCTCCAAAGGTAAGTAGTTTTACTTTATTTTTGTTTTATTTAGTTCTGTTAATGCAGTGGTTAGTGCATTTGTCGGAATGGTAAATGTTACTTGAACAGATGATCTGCCTTTCCTGTCCTTCATGACCACTCACTTTGTGTACAGTATTCCCCTCTTCGTCCAGGCTTGCACACGCAGCGACCGGTCACCGGGTCGTTCCGAACCCCTCCGTCCCCACACCGAGCCACTTGCGTACAGTCCACTCCGTAGCGCCCGTCAGGACACGCTGCCACCAGAAAAACACATCATATGAATCACGTCACATGTCGTCTTTTGCTTGACGTTCAGGTCACATGACTCACTGATGTTGCAGCGAGCGCCAATGAATCCTGCAGGACATTTACAAGCGCCTGTGGAGGAGACGCACACGCCCCCGTTGGCACACTGACACTCCCTCTCGCAGTTTGGACCGTAACGACCCGCTCCACATGCTGAAGAATTAAAAATGAATGTTAAATTTAGCAGTGCTTATTTGCTGATATTTCCCGTGTTACCTACTTTGGTCACATTCCGGTCCTTGGAAACCTGGGGCGCAGTAGCACAATCCAGACACTGGGTGGCAGAGCTGGTTGGTCTCAGAGCACTGACACACTTGATTGCAGTTTGGCCCAAACGTTCCTGGAAGGCAAACTGAGAGGGAAAAGTGACTTTGTAGTGTAGCCACCAGGGGGAGTCGAGCATCCAGTATCAGCTACTACTAGTTAGTACTGGTTACTGATCATCTCTTGGTTACTAGCTTACTTCGTTCACAGCCGCTACCAGTGAGGCCTGCAGGACAGCCGCACTCTCCGGTCACGTGGTGACAAGACGTATCCGTGGCACAATTGCAGCGCCGCATGCAGCCTGGCCCAAAGGAACCTGGCAAACATGCTGGAAGACAACACAAATACATTTCATTCAACGTCACCTAAGCTGTAGTGGGATTTAAAGCTGATGTCATTTTTTTGGTGGGGTGCCCAAATTTAGGCACCTGCCAACCTTTCTTTAAATAAGTATTGCATTATTTCTGTAAATCATATCAACTTCTTTTCATTTCTCATCCATCAATGTGTTGGTCTGCTATATGAGATATTTAACTGAAATGGCTGATCCAACAACCAGTGATTTTATCTGGAAAATTATGAGGGGTGCCCAAACTTTTTCATATCACTGTATAATTCATTGATTGATTAATTGCAAAAAAAGAGCAGAAAAACAGATACATTTTAAAAATATGTAGTAAATGCTAAAGAAATGGGTTTTTTTCATTTTTAAGATGCATGTTAAAAAAATATTTCAAAATATTTTGATTTACCTTCAAAGATATATTCTGTAATATAAACATATTTATAATCGTTTCAACATATTTTAAAATATTGTGCAAATATATGCAGACATTTATAAAATGTAAATAATACAAAATATCAAGTATTGTTAGTATATTATATTTTTATTGTTTATTATTATTATTTTTATTATTATTATTAATAGTAATATAAAACATGACCATTTCAAAAATGTAGAAAAACATTTACATATTTTTAAACACACAACATATTTTAAAACACAGAAAGACATGTAGATATATTTAAAATAATATTTTTGTAAAATGTAAATACAAAATGTAAAGTATTGTTATTATATTATATTTGTATTGTTAATTATTATTACTATTATTATTATTAATAGTAATATAAAACATGACCATTTCAAAAATGTAGAAAAACATTTACATATTTTTAAACACATAACATACTTTAAAACAGAGAAAGACATGTTGATATATTTAAAATAATATTTTTATAAAATGTAAATAATACAAAATAACAAGTATTGTTATTATATTATATTTTTATAGTTGATTATTATTTTTATTATTATTATTAATAGTAATATAAAACATGACCATTTTAAAAATGTAGATTAACATTTACATATTTTTAAACACAACATATTTTAAAATACAGAAAGACATGTAGATATATTTAAAACAATATTTTTAAAATGTAGCAAAAACTGTTTTAAAATATTTACATGTATGTAACAGAATAAAATTTAAAATTGTGAAAAAATGCATATTGCATATACTGGTACTTAAATATATTTTTAGATAATAAAACATTTTATTTAAATATATTATTAAAATTGTCCTAAAATGTAAATGCAAATTAAAATACAGATTTATAATATTTAAAAAGTATGTAAAAAAGTTTAGATACGAGTATTTTTCCAAATAATAGTATAAAAATGTTAAATTAACATAAACATGAGCAATGTTGGGATGTTGGAGTTCCGACCTTTGTCACAGTATTTTCCTCTCCATCCAGGGGGGCACCGACACTCTCCAGTGACATGGTGGCATGGCGCCCCGTGCCCACAGTGACACCTCTCCTTGCAGTGGGCTCCAAACGTGCCAGGCTCACAAGCTGCCATGCGGAACAAATACCAGTGATCGCTCATAACCTGGCGTCGGGTTACCGTTTTAAGATGTTTCGCCAGTTCAAACTCCTCACCTTCCTGGCAGCGTTCCCCCCTCCAACCAAGACTGCAGCTGCACCGTCCGGTCTGTCTGTCACACTGGCCGCCGTTTTCACACTCACACTCATGTTGGCAGTCGGCCCCAAAATGTCCCGCCAGGCACTCTGTAGACCAAAACACACAAGCCACCGAGTCAAGGTACCTTTCAAAATGTTAGTGATTTATAAATGTATCGAGCTGTGTGGAAGTCAAACGTGTGAAGGAGGAAACACAGTGAAACAATCAGCTGAGTCAGATAGAGACCAGACCAAAATCTGGTTCTGATCTTCTGGTCCGAAGGCTGGATGTGTTGGATCTCACCAGTTCATTGAGTGAATCGGTGCGGATTACATCCAAACACCCGAACCTAACACAGCAATAAAGCCCAAACCCGTCCAAGAGTGGTTTTAACTTTTGGACTCGTCTCACCCAGCTCACAGGCGGTTCCGGTCCAGCCGCTGGAACAGGAACACTTCCCGCTGGCTTTATCGCAGGCCGCTCCGTTCCGACACAGGCAGCGGTGCAGACAACCGACTCCGTAGAAGCCTGCAGGGCATTCTGGGAAGAAAATGCTGAGCTAGTATTTACCTGTCAGGTGTTAGTTGTCACTTTGCAGATGGACGCTCACCTTCTGTGCAGTTGGCGCCGTTCCAGCCCGCCGTGCACATACAAAGACCGCTAGCCGGGTGGCAGACACCGTTACGACAAGAGCAGGTTTGGTTGCAGCCGTCGCCATAGAAACCGCTCGGGCACGCTGCCATGAGAGGATATTTAATAGCGTGACCTTCGAGTGAACTTGGAAATTACACTTAAATAGCAGGTGGAAACATCAGATGGACTTTTGTCGCTAATCAGGACACTCACTATGCTTTGAAAAATATATTTTCATATACTTATACTACTACCCACTTTGGTTGCAGAATGGTCCGGTCCACCCTCGAGGACAGGAGCAAACCCCGCTGACCGGGTCACAGCGGCCTCCATTATGACACAAGCACTTCTTCTGACAGTCCATTCCGAAGAATCCCTGAGGACACGCTGAGACATAAATCATATTTAGATACTTATATATATACTTTGAATACTTAAACTGCACTGGAAGAATTGGAATCTCACGCTTTTCGCAGAATGTTCCGGTCCATCCCACCAGGCAGGTACAAGCACCGCTTACATGGTCGCATAAGGCCTGATTATCACATTGGCAACGATGTCGACAACCGAGACCGAACATACCTGCTGGACACTCTGAAGATATAATAATAGTTGATTAGTCTTATGACTTAAAGGCAACATGTAGTGAGTCGTTCATTGAACATAATGATTCAGAAGCATCACGTACTGTGATGACAGTGTGCTCCAGTGTACCCGGCCTCACAGTTGCATCGGCCCGTCACAGCATCACAGCTTCCGTCTCCGTTTTGACAGCGACAGCTCTCAACACAGTCCGTCCCCCAGCGGCCTGTGTTGCATGCTGGGACGCCATTGTGTTTAAAAAATCAGCGGCATTATGAGTCCTGTGCGGATCGAACGACATAATCTGTAGTGTGTAGTGTGTTACCTTTCTTGCAGTTGTGACCCGTCCAGCCAGGTGAGCAGGTACATCGACCGCTCACTGTGTCACAACGGGCGTTGTTCTCGCACATGCACTTCATCTGGCAACCTTGGCCGAAACGTCCACTTGGACATGCTGCATAAGGGACGAAGATGAAGACTTAGCATCGTATCGTTTGACTTGGATGGTAATATTAAGGGCAGGGGACATAGGACATAACACTCTCCAATGTTTGATGCTGTGTTCATGTGTATACTGTAAACAAATTAATATGGAAAAATGTAGTTTCACCTTAAAAAATGCCTTGTTAAATATATAATTTTTAATATTATAAATATATTTTATACTTCATGCATGTACATATGTCGGTATAATCAATTCTATATTTTTACTCTGGCTGCACGGTGGACAAGTGGTTAGCGCGCAGGCCTCACAGCCAGGAGACCTGAGATATTTAACTGAAATGGCTGATCTAACAACCAGTGATTTTATCTGGAAAGTTATCAGGGGTGCCCAAACTTTTTTATATTATATACAATATTATAAATATTGTGCAAATATATGCAGACATATTTATAAAATGTAAATAATACAAAATAAATTATTATTATTATTATTATTAAACATGACCATTTCAAAAATTTAGAAAAACGCACATGCACTTCATCTGGCAAGCTAGGCCGAAGCGTCCACTTGGACATGCTGCATGAGGGACAAGTTCAATTCCACCCTCGGCCATCTCTGTGTGGAGTTTGCATGTTCTCCCCGTGCATGCGTGGGTTTTCTCCGGGTACTCCGGTTTCCTCCCACATTCCAAAAACATGCTAGGTTAATTGGCGACTCCAAATTGTCCATAGGTATGAATGTGAGTGTGAATGGTTGTTTGTCTATATGTGCCCTGTGATTGGCTGGTGACCAGTCCAGGGTGTACCCCGCCCCTCGCTCGAGGACAGCTGGGATAGGCTCCAGCACCCCCCGCGACCCTCGTGAGGATAAGTGGTAGAAAATGAATGAATGAATATTTTTACTCACAGTTCTGACAGAGTGTTCCCATGAATCCGGGTGGGCAGTTACATGAGCCATTGTGTTTATCACACACGCCTCCATTGTCACAAAGTGGACATCTTCCTGAGCAGGCCATGCCCCAAAAACCTTCTGGACACACTGTAGCAAATACATTATTTATTATTATTGTTACAGTACGTATGTGAGATATTCGTCATCATCATCTTACACTTGTCACAGTTCTTCCCAGCAGTGCCGGCCGGACAAGTGCACTGTCCTGTCACTTTGTCACAGGGGGCGCCGCTGCAGTTACAAGGATGGACGCAGCCAGGTCCAAAAGTCATCTCAGGACAGTCTAGGACACAAACACACACACACACAGGGGGGGATTTATCTCCAAGTAAAGGAGCCTTTAGTAGTGAGACCACCCACCATGATCACAGCCCTCGCCGTGCCGACCAGGCGCGCACTTTCGTTGGCACTCCCCGCTCACATGGTCACATGACACACCCACTGGGCACGCACACTTCTTCTCACAGCCACCTCCATACATTCCATGGCTGCACTCTGGAGCAAAAAGCAGAGTTCTAACGCTCAGAGGAGGACAGGAGGACATCATGAACATGTGACATGCATCCTCCGACCTTCCTTGCAGGCATCGCCTTGGTAACCAGGTTTGCAGATGCAGGTACCGTAGCGACGGTGACACTCCACGGTGTTCTGTTGGACACACCGACACTCCTCCGAGCAACCGGCACCAAAGGTCCACTTGGGACAAGCTGAAGGAGAAACAATATTGACTCAACCATAATATTTATCGTAAAGGTTCTGATGATAGATTACACAGTAACGCTAATAGCATTTCAGATTTGTATATATTCCACTACACCACAGTGGAATGGTAGTAAAGGTTTTCTGACGCTATATCAGAAGAATGGAATAATCCACCCCTATCTTGTATATTCAGTATAAAATAACAGATTCCTTTTAGGGAGACGAGGGTGTCTTACGGAGGTGGCAGAAGCGCCCATAGAGTCCGGGGTCACACAGACAGGCTCCATAGGTGCGATGGCAGCGTCCGTTATTAGCGCAGTTACACCTTTTATTACACTGCTTGCCATAGAAACCCTTTGGACAGCCTGCACATACAAATACATTATAGTGGAGATTTACAGTATATACAAGTAAGTAAATGATGTATTCAAGAGAAAAGGGAAAGGTAGAACTCACCGTCCTGACACAACTCCCCGGTGACCCCCGGTGGGCAGCGACAGCTCCCGGTGACGGGATCACAGCTGCCACCATTTTTACACTTGCAGGGGAAGGAGCAGTTTTTACCAAAATAGTCTGCTGGACATGCTGGGATGTTGAAAACATGACACAAGGCGCTTAAGTTTAAAAATATATCAGCACTTGGTTTATTAGAAATGCAATCAAATAGACAAATATTTATTTCTTGGCAGGATTGAACAAAAAAATGTCTGTTAATGTTTATGTTAAATCTAAGATATTAACTTTTGGTGCAGCGAATGTTAGGAATATTGTATGTTTTTAGTGGATTATTTACATTTATGCTCACGAGGGTCGTGGGAGTATGCTGGAGCCTATCCCAGCTGTCTTTGGGGCGAGAGGTGGGGTACACCCTGGACTGGTGGCCAGCCAATCAGTGGGCAAGAATGAATGTATACAGTAGAAAGTCAACACAGCCTTGCTAAAATGTTATTTTCAGGATTAAAAAAATATATAATAATAATACAAATAAAAAAAATCAAATTTCAAATTATAAAATAAATTAATTCATTCATTTTCTACCACTTATCCTCATGAGGGTCGTGGGGTTATGGTGGAGCCTATCCCAGCTGTCTTTGGGCGAGAGGCGGGGTACACCCTGGACTGGTGGCCAGCCAATCAGAGAGCAAGAATGAAATTATACAGTACAATATATACAGTAGAAAGTCAACACAGCCTTGCTAAAATGTTATTTTCAGGATGAAAAAAAAACGAATAATACAAATAATAAAAATCTAATTTAAAATTATAAAATAAATTATATAATAATTATATAATTATAACCTCTAAAATCAGTTTAAATCAATATTGTCATATGTTTGCATATGTGTGAATGGCCTAAAACTAATACTGTACTTTTAAGTCCCTATTGATTTACGTTTAATTTTACATTTTATCTGAACAAAGATACCAAATCCTCCACGTCAGCCATCCCATTAAAAAGAATGGTTAAAGCCATGTTGAGGAAATATGAAATATGTTGATAGATGGTTTTGTCTTTACAGTAAGTATAAACCTTGACTCTCATTGCAGTGTATGACTATATTGCATGCCTTTTCACTTACAATAGGCTAGACTGCATTTGGAATACAGGAGGTGAACAAATGCATTGCAACTGATGTGAAACAGAGGAGGGGTAGGATTAACTAAGCTTAGCTTCTTTCTACTATGTACTTTTTGGAACTGTGGATTGTGTTACGTGATGTCCTCTGGTATAATCTATGTGGATGAATATTGACTATTAATACAACCATTACTACTACACAACTCGCATTATTTTATTTTTCATTTGAATGAATGTCTGAAGTTTCATTGTAGAGCCTTGGAAACTATAACAACAACAGTTTTCATCCATATGGACTGTGTGTGTGTGTGTGTGTGTGTGTGTGTGCTCACTCTGGTTGCAGATTATTCCCGTCCAGCCATCAGGACAATCACAGCCATTCTTCCACAGATTACACTGGCCTCCATTGGAGCAGTCATCACACGTCAAACTGCAGTCGTTGCCAAAAGTGTCGTCCAAGCACACTGCCATTCATGAATGCATGAACGTGATTGAATAAGACATGCATTAAAGTAATCATTAAATATGTCAAGTCAAGTTGAAGGCTCCGGTCCCGGACTCTAATCATGACACTTGACCTTTATTCTAATACTTTGAAAGGGCCACACAAAATAGAGTCTTTGACTTCCTGCTGCCAGTTTGTGTAAGCGTCAGCATTCCTGTCTACGGTGTGTACCGACAGTCTGGGAGCAAGAGGTGTATTAATGGAACCCCACAGAGATGTTGGATAGCAGGCATCATGTTGTTTTACCGCTGTTATTTTACCGAAATACTACAAATGCTTGTAGTATTTCAGCTACCATCTTTACTACTTGTACTAGACTTCATTCTACCTAAAAGGGTCAGAGTGGTACGCACCAAACTTCTCCGCCAGATTACTCTCAGCCCTCAGCTCCCCCTCGTCATCCTCATAGTCGTCATAGCGCTCCAAAGGCTGGTTGTAATCGTGCAGCAAAGTGAGCTGGGGGTGAATCAGAGGCAGTTCAATGGCGCCCCCGCTGGACAGGGCTTCAACTGCATCTTCCAGAGCTGAAGAAAGAAAGAATGTAAAATTAAAGCTGAAAAATGTTTGTGATGGACGTGTTACTGTGGAGCGGGGGTCGCACTGCGTTTTTAAAGTGCTAGAAAAATACTCACAGATGCATGAGAGTCGGTCCTCGTCCAGACGGAAACCTCGTCGGCAGAAACACTGGTAGGAGCCGGCATTGTTTTGGCAGGTGTGATCACAACCGCCATTGACTGCCAGACACTCATCGACGTCTAATTCAATATCAGAGAAACACATGTTGAAAGAGAAAGCCAAAGAAAAACAAGACCAAATGTCGGATCTTTATAATTCCGGTAAATAGTCCAATTAAGAATTTTATTATTTTATCCACATAGGCTATCGTCACCGGGTGTGTAGTCCGTGAGGGTCTCCAATTTGTGCTGGGTCAAAATAATTGCTGTAGCCCACCAGAACAACATCCTGAAGCTTTACTGGAGTTTATCCCAGCTGTCTTCGGGAGAGAGTACACCCTGGACTGGTGGCTAGCCAATCACAGGGCACATATAGACAAACAACCAGTCACACTCACATTCATACCTATGGACAATTTGGAGTCACCAATTAACCTAGCATGTTTTTGGAATGTGGGAGGAAACCGGAGTACCCGGAGAAAACCCACGCATGCACGTGTGAAAACTCCACACATAGATGGTCAAGGGTGGAATCGAACTTGGGTGTCCTAGCTGCATGGCTAACCACTTGACCACCGTCCAGAAGCTTTATTTAACTCTGAATGTGCTTTAAAATGTGTTAGCACCACACAGCAGTGGGTTTATTACACTACTGTTTACAATGCACTCATCAGCGGTATTAATGCAAGCTCATCAGTTTACTGCAACATTGATTCTGTTACTGCTGTACTGCACACTATACTTGTTAGAATGACATTTTCCTTTCTACATGCTCTCCAAATTATTACTAATATTGAAAAATAAAGCTCCTTTACATAATGAGTTTTCACATAAAAAAATAACACTCTCCAATTGCTGTCTATTAATAACTTGTCCTCTTTGCCATTTGGGCCAATAACAATGTACTCCATCTTTACAAACCGTCTTTACCAAAGTTCAATCAGATCATCTTCCAAGTTCTTGTAGTATAAATATTATGTCTACAGCAAGAACGAGATAAATGTAAAAGTAGAACAAAAACGGAATGTGTCTTCATTTTCAAAACATGCATACCATCACAGCTGCATCCATCCGAGTTGAGCCTGTAACCTGCTGAGCAGTAGCATTCGTAACCTCCGGGGTAGTTGGCGCAGTTCTGCTGGCAGCAGGAGCTTTGCTGGCCACACTCGTTCACGTCTGCCAAACACAA
Source organism: Doryrhamphus excisus (assembly GCF_030265055.1). Lineage (NCBI taxonomy): Eukaryota > Metazoa > Chordata > Actinopteri > Syngnathiformes > Syngnathidae > Doryrhamphus > Doryrhamphus excisus. The sequence goes on along the minus strand of NC_080483.1, from coordinate 9,015,823 downwards.
CACAGCACACACAACTTTTACAACATGACTACAGGGAGCTTTTTTTCCCCTTCAAACACTTTGTTTAATCAAATCAGGCAAAAGTGTGCAATTTTAGAAGCCACTGAGGAAAAGTGGGAATAATGACATTTTTGGTGTAATTGTATTAATAAATATTTAAAATACTAAATTCTTTGAGGAAAGGAAGCCTGTTGTGGGCCATCTCACTGAATCAGGGTCATTTGACAAGACTGATTTAAGTAACAGGACTGAAAGAAACAGGTTGTTGGCATATAATTAGCAAATAATGGACATATATTCAATTCAAAATGTATTTGTTACGAACGTTCATGGGTTGGACCCCAGATGCGACGGAAGGAAGCAGGAGTTCAGATAAAAAGGTCCTTTAATGATAATGATGGTGCTGTGGCGGGAGCTTTACAAAAAGGCACCATGAATATTTTACACTATAGGAGCAGAGAGGGTCACCAAGCTGGAGGGCTTGGAGCACTGGACGCACCACCTGGGAGACGCTGGCAGCAGGCTAATCCTCGGGAGGAGGAGAGAGGTTAGTACCCGTCGGTACATGCAGTGCAACACAGAGAAATAATCCAGCATCTCCCAGGTGTAGTCCATCTGCATAAGAGGGGGTAGGAGATGATCAGAAGCAGGTGTGTCACGTGACCCTGCCTCCTGCTGGAGAGAGAGCTCCTGCAAAGAAATAACACGCCCAGGAGAAGGCAGGGAAATACAACGGGCCAGGACAGGAAGACCCTTATGGTGAATCATGACAGTATTAAAAAGAAACGAAATAACAACAAATAAATCATTTAGATAGCGGGACCGTGCTGAGATTTTAACCTGCAACCCAGTCATAGTTACTACAACAAGAGAACACAAATGATGCAACTTCCTGTGGACCATGTGACTTGTGGAGTCAGTCATCACTCGCAGTTCACCTTTTGCGGCCTCGCTGTTTCACTTATTTTTTTTTGTGCAATTTTGCATTTTTTTTTGTTCTGTGTCCTGATTGGCTAAGAGCCTGTAGACCATTGACAATCAAACTCCTCCATGACTTGTCTCCTGTTGTGTTTGATTGCTAGCAGTGCCGTATGTTTGCAAGTTTTCTCCCAGACAAAACCCACAATGTCAACAAAATATTCTGCACCGACAAAGCAGGTGCCTGAGCTTTCATTAAAAGGCAGAAGAAGATGCGAGCAATTGCACGAAAAGTTGGACTTCTGAACATGTTGAGGGGAGGTAGAAGTTACATGGCTGCAGGGTGCCATTGCAGAATGAATGAATATTCGGTTTGTTACAAAAAGGAGCAAAATAGCATCAGGATGACAGCAGCAATGGGTTTTAACAAGGATGCAAAAACGCTACAGTGAGGAAAAGTCGCGGTTAGAGGAACTGTGAAATACACGTGAGTCACTATTAATAATTCCCTGTGTCCAACCCCGTAGATTGATCATTAAAATTCAAACAAAGATTTGAATTTTGAGAGTGTTTAAACAAGAGAAAAATGTGAGAAAATGTTAATGTCTGTCTGGTGAGGTGTTTTATGGCCTTGAAACATATAGCATGATTGTAAAAGAAAAAAATAAAGCTGATTACTTCATGGATTCCGCCCATTGTGGGTTACTTTTATAACCTAACCCTCGTGATAAATGAGGGAACACTGTTAGGGTAACAGGACTGAGCGAAAACTTATTTCATTTTCATTCTGTTATTTCATTTTTCTTATTATGCAAAAAGTTTGGTGGAATGACCAACATACAGTATTTCTATACCTCTGCATTCACAATTATGATCCATTATGATCTGGTACATAAGTATCATTAGTGAGTTTGGACGATGGCATTCACCAAGCGAACCGTACCAGCAGTGCAAATGCACCAGAGTTCATTATAACCGATCAAAACATAACTTGGTGTGTGAACGCACCCTTAGAACTCCAACCAACTTGATATAAAGTATTCCAATGAACAAGCAATCGCTCACCAATGCAGGTTTTAAGGTCATCATCCAGCTTGTAACCATGGTTACAGGAGCAAACCGGCCCGCTGTTGGAATGCTGGCAGTGGTGTGAACATCCACCATTGTTCTCCTCGCAGCTGTTCACAATCTCCATCTCGATTCCTTTCAGTTTTACACAGTGAGTGTTAATATCGCACTGCGAGGTGACTTTGTGTAACACGTTCAAACAGAATAACAACTGACTGTAGCACTGTTTTCCATCAGAGCCCAGCTCGTAGGCAGCGTTACAGACACAGGCGAAGGAGCCCAGCGTGTTATGGCAGGCGTGAGCACAGTTGGCTTCTTCCATCTGGCACTCGTCAATGTCTGTGATCAAAACAAAACACATTTTTTTTAATAAAAGCGTTATAAGTAGGCTGCTTCATGCAGTAGGCCAGGGGTCTCAAACACGCGGCCCGCGGGCCAAATGTGGCCCGCAGGACACTAGTTTGAGGCCCCCGCCTTGATATGAAAGTTTAATGTTAGTGCGGCCCGCGCAAGTTTGATATGGATGCTGTATGGTATCATGTACCCAGAAAAAATGATTATGTTTGATTAATGTTCATGTTAAAGGTTAAATAACTGTTAATAGTTATCCTCCCTATCCGTGTGGAAGTGGTAAGTTTTTGGCTATTTAAGTTTAAAGGAAAAAACTTGAAGGCTACTGTTTAGCATGTGTCTCAAGACCCGGAAGTTGCGCAATATGTTGTAAATAAAAAAAGTATAAATGTGACTATAGTCGTGTTTTGTCATGTCTACAAGGCTCTAATAATGCTTTGTTCATTTTGATCTGAAAAAAATAATTTGTCTACCCACCAACTATATGTGGTTTCTTAAGTTTTTATTATTTGCAGTTCTATTATTATTATTATATTTATTTATTACTGATTGATTGATTTTCTTTATTCTTGATTTGTTTATTTATTTTTCATCTTATTTTGTGCAGAAAAATCAAAATTAAGATATTTGAGAACAGTGGAATGTTTTATCAGAGCTTTTATTGTAGAAAATCGGAACCAAAGCACTGAAAAAGTTTGTATATTTTTTTTAGATGATATGACCTTCATTAGCATTTCATTCAGATGTAATAAAGGTCACAGACCCATCTGAAACTAAGGTGGCTATGCGCCTTATTTATCAACTGCCATGATATGCTGTGATCAATAACCAATGTGATACTCATTGGTTTATTATTACAAATGTCATAACCGTCGTTTTACCTTCACACGTGCGTCCGTCCTCAGCCAGAATGAACCCAGCTCTGCAATCACAGTGAGCCTTGCCGCCATCGGCCCGACACTGATGCATGCAGCCTCCGTTGTCATCAGCACAAGGATTTTGCACTGTAAGACAATGAGCCATGTGGTTAAGTTTTAAACTTACATAATGTGTCCGGGTTCAGGAATGACAAGCTTCAGCTCTTCTGCAGAAATGAAAGGAAACAGCACCACAGGCCAAAAAACTACAAAGTAAGAGACATATCATTCTAAAATGGGCACATAGTATTGTCCTTTATACTATATCATTCCTCATGCCTGGACATTTGAGCTAAATTGCATGCCTTGGCAGACAGCAGAAAGATGAGAAGAAATTTAACTAGAAAAGTATGAAAAATGTCTGCTCCAGTGAAGGATCTTCTTCCAGTACTTCCTGTCACATCATCACATTGCTTGCAGGATATGTTTTTAATATTATAAATCCCTCACAACATGCTCACTTTACTACCATGCAACACCGTCACAATGATAATATACATGGCACTTACATTTGCAGTGCTTGCCGTCCGCCAACAGCTCGTAGTTGGGTTTGCAGCGGCAGTGGAAATGAGAGGCTGACTGCTGGATACAGTAATGTTCACAACCGCCGTTGCCGAGGGCACACGAATGGATGGCTGCAAGGGAAAATGGGAAACAAGGAAATCATCACTTTTTATTCTTGTAACCTTTACTTCATTCATTCATTCATTTTCAAGCGCTTATCCTCACATGGGTCGCAGGGGTGCCGGAGCCTATCCTAGCTGTCTTCGGGCAAGAGGCAGTACACCCTGGACTTGTCGCCAGCCAATTGGATCTGGACAATTTGGAGTCACCAATTAACCTAGCATTCATTCATTTTCTACCGCTTATGGAGCCTATCCCAGCTGTCTTCGGGCGAGAGGCGGGGTACACCCTGGACTGGTCGCCAGCCAATCACAGGGCACATATAGACAAACAACCATTCACACTCACATTCATACATATGGACAATTTGGAGTCGCCAATTAACCTAGCATGTTTTTGGAATGTGGGAGGAAACCGGAGTACCCGGAGAAAACCCACGCATGCACGGGGAGAACATGCAAACTCCACACAGAGATGGCCGAGGGTGGAATTGAACTCTTTACTACTTTTTTGTGATGTTCAAACACCTTTATCTTCCTCTGCATGTGTTTTAAAACATTGCTATTCAACATGTATGTTAGACTTCCTGACAATAAACTCTAGACAGCAGGTATGCTGGAGCCTATCCCAGCTGTCTTCGGGCAAGATACGGGGTACACCCTAGACTGGTCGCCAACCAATCACAGGGCACATATAGACAAACAACCATTCACACTCACATTCATACCTATGGACAATTTGGAGTCACCAATTAACCTAACATACATGTTTTTGGATAAATGTAAATAATAAAAAATATCTACAAATGTTTACAAGTATACAAAACTTTTCACAACCTGTTCAAATGCAGGTTGTGTTTAGTTTAATGTTTCAGGACCACAAAAAACAAGCTGCAGACTGCAAATGGCCCTGGGGCCAGACTTAAGATCCTCTCTAAGATGACCAACCAGTTCAACCAATGATCAACATCGCTTGGATAAGCACGGTCACCACAAAAAAAGCCATAAATCAGGCTTGATGAGAACCCATACAGCTCAATCATGTCTCGCCAGGCTGGCCTCAATCACTCGGATGAAAACAAGAACGGCAGTCGTCAAAGGCTTTTGAGTCAAGCTCCATCCATCACGGACGCAAGTCAAACCTCTGAGTGCTTTCCAGCTTAAATATTTTGCCTCACGCTAAGTGTGTGGCACTGGTCTGACCTCAGCTGGCAGATGCAGAGCTGGATAAGATAAGCAAAGCTGAAGTATGAATGCATTCAAAGTACATCTGTAGTTCTTTTCCACTGCTTTGACGCTGTGCTGATTGGAATGCCCTTTAACCAGTTCTCCATGTGTAAAAGGGGAAAAAAAAAAGTTCCTAATTTATTTGTGAACATACTTAGCATTTTTTCCTGAAGGGCATCTGCACAGCTTTATCTACATGGCCAAAGTGCCGTCTCACGAAAAGGCTTCACCTGGGGGTTGGGTCCACATGTGCACACTTATTGTTGGACAACTCCTCACGCAACAGCTGTCATATACGAGGGTCTCGGAGGGACGTTCCAGTGTATTCCCAGTGTATTCCTTCTGAGACGTGAGAATGCCAGACAGGACAATTGCCGAATCTAGCGGCAGTAGTGCCAAGTTTAAACTCCTTTATAGGCTTCTTAATAGCACACAGACGTTGTAAAACAAGAATGCTAATCATAGGTACTTTGGAAAGTAAAAATGTTGCAGCTACACTAATAATCTGCAACTAATGCAGTCTGTCTTTGGGATGCATTTTAATGCAACATCACTAGTGTTCACATTAAGGCTCATTCTCATACAAGAACTCATGCTACATGTTAGGTAGCGTAGCATGATAAGACAATCCCTTTCAACTCAGTTAAGTACAGGCTTCAAACTGTTTCCGGTTTTTAAATTGTGAAAATTGGCCAAATAAAACCAGATTAGCGGTCAGGAATGTTCACAATTATTTTGTCATCACTTTCTAAGCAAAAGTAAACAGGCAAACTTGACATCACCTTCTTATCTTAAAATTGTCATCAATCAAAATATGAACAGCCATTTAGTTGAAGAGGGGAAAAGGTAGGCCAAGAGGTCGTACGTGTCAAAATATTATGTCAAAAACAAACAAAAAAAAAATAGAACAATTCAGTCACACACTCGAGGCTTTAAAAATGGTAAAACACAAAAGTACATAAAACGCTAAAAGCTACCATGGACTCAAAAAGGTTAATGTCTAAAATAGTAAGAAGTACAGTGATGTATACTGTATTGTGATTGGACGAGATTTCAACTATATTTTTCATTTAGAGAACAGCTGTTGACCTAGAAGTCTTGAGACTGTGACATATCATCGTGAACTGTGAATAATAATAAACATAATATGGAAGTGGCAAGGCTGCACGGCGGTCGAGAGGTTAGTGCGCAGACCTCAGAGCTAGGAGACCAGGGTTCAATTCCACCCTCGGCCATCTCTGTGTGGAGACAAAACATGCTAGGTTAATTGGCGACTCCAAATTGCCCATAGGTATGAATGTGAGTGTGAATGGTTGTTTGTCTATATGTGCCCTGTGATTGGCTGGCGACCAGTCCAGGGTGTACCCCGGGATAGGCTCCAGCACCCCCGTGACCCTCATGAGGATAAGCGGTAGTAAATGAATGAATGGAAGTGGCAGCATGTGAGGCAGGATTAATTGCTTTACACACACTATAAACCTTGCAATCCAACCTACCCCGGTGTCCCCAGCATCGCTCGTCACTAAGCAGGGGCTTTTTTTCATTAGTGTTGAACAGCCGTGGCGGTGTTAATGTCCAAGCACAGACTGTATTAATTCTACAATCAATTTACTTACAATTTGAAAATATGCCCCAGAACAATAAAAATAAATTGTGGCGGTCCACAACCCCGTGTTAGAGTGATTTAGACCTGCGGTAGACAGATGATTTAGACAGCTATTATTGATATCATCATTAAAAAAACCCATGAATGGTTGATACAATGGCGGCTCATTCACATCTATTAAGCACTTACGAAGGCATGTGCGTCCGTCGACATGCAGACGAGACCCCATGTGACATTCACAGTAGTAGGAGCCTCTGGTGTTAACACACGTGTGCTGGCAGCCTCCATTGTGGACCTGGCATTCATCAATATCTGCGAGAGGAAGAAGGAGGAAAAGGGGGATACAGAAGCAGGAAGAGAGATGGGAGGGAAATCAGTGCAATTGAACTAAAGCCTGTCATTATGGCAAACAGAATTCCAGAAGATCTGCCAGGATCCATGAGGAATTACGCATTAAGACTAAAGAGTTGTACCTTGAAAAAAAGAGAAGATGATGGATGAGCAGGCAAAGTAGGCTGCAATGCAAATGAAGCACAGCAAATCCTCCATGTGGTAACAACTATTGTGCATGTAAATGCTTTTCCCCTGCGGCTGAAGCCAACACATGGAAACATACACGATAACCACAAGAGGAAATTAGAAACAAATAAAAAATGTTTTTCTTGTGGGGGAAGTACATGACCACAACGACTATTTGTGTTCATAAACATTTTAAAGGACAAAGGACCTCGACATTGTAACCACCATCATGTGACACTTCACCCCTCCACAGCTTTTATCAATAGAAAGTGTTTATATTAACCAGTGAGCGGCTACAGACGGTGGTTATGGCCTATAAACACAGGTAACACATCATAAATACTTCAATGTCTGCTTCAGCATTCACTCCAAGCGGCAATCCGAAGAATGCAACAGTATTAATTATTCATCTTGTCTGTGATCTGGTTTTAATTACTATAGTGCTCTATGAAAGTGACTGTGTGGAGTCCTCAGCAAAGAATTTGGCGTCCAGAGTGTTTCTGTCACACTGTGTGGGACAATGTGGCAAGTGGACAAGAGCATCTGGACCCCATCGAGGACTTTTACACACCACATGGCTGTCTTTTATGTTCACATTGCAGTGCACAGGCGGGACACTCAGTGGACATAACATTAGGTACACCTCAATTTTCTATAGTAACCGGGTGTGTGGTCTACAAAGGCAAATACCCTCAAGGGTGTCTAACAGCTGTGGCTGGAGGCAATGTCCTGATGTTGGTGTTGTATTAACTCCACAAGATGGCAGTAGCTGCATTTAAAGCAGTGGTTTGTAAGGTGGGGTACATGAATAAAAATGAGAAACAATTAGCTCTTAACACTCAAAATTACGAGTGCGATTGAACGCCTCACAGTGCAAGGAGACTGCAACAGGAAGGAGACACAGCGCAAGTTGTTCTTTGCTCTGTGATCATATCAAGAAATAAATAAGTCTGAATGATTAGTTTGTGCATTTTTGTATTTAGATACTATTAAGAAGAAGGTAGAGTTGGGACACCATGGAATTATTCCAGTCAGATAACGGACACTTCATATTCAACAAGGAAGATCAAAACTATCAAACTGCTGTCAGTTGGCGGTTTCTGTCAGGAAAAACCTTTTCTAAAATGGTGCATTCATGTGCATCACATAACTCCTGGGACACAAGTTGCCACTGCATTCAGGGACACTAGTAAATCCCACCCACACATGCAGCCCAAAGTAGGTGATATTCACGTTTTGCTCATCTAACAATGTTAAGAAATGTTCTATTTCTAACAGACATCAATCATGATTGTTAAACTGTCCTCTTCAATTTAGTATGAAATAAATATGCAGATTTAAACCATAGCCATCATGAGTGGACAAAAAAGTGAAAAGTCTATTCAAATGAAATGGATTCAAAGGACAGAGTGAAATAAAAGATATGTAGGATGATACCTTATCACCATGCAACATACACATTTTTCACCCAGAATTACTATTAAATGAATGAACCAATTAATTATCTTCAATATTTCAATTTAATTAACATAATAAGGTTCATGTTTTTGGAAGTGTTCAAAAGTAGGGGTTCCATGGCTTCAGGTCAAATGTCTGAAGGGGTACGAGAAATGTTTAGGAACCACTGATTAAAATTAGGCTGCACAGCGGTCGAGTGGTTATGCTAGGTTAATTGGCGACTCCAAATTGTCCATAGGTATGAATGTGAGTGTGAATGGTTGTTTGTCTATATGTGCCCTGTGATTGGCTGGCGACCAGTCCAGGGTGTGCACCGCCTCTCAAAGCCCGAAGACGGCTGGGATAGGCTCCAGCACCCCCGCAACCCTCATGAGAATAAGGTAAAAAATGAATGAATGAATGATTTAAATTATGAGTGGTCAGCTACAATGAACTCATTAGCATTATAAATACTGGCCCAGCCGTTTGCTTTTGTTTTACCACAATTCCAGCATTGGTTGTGTTACTGCTGTGTTGTGCAATAGAGTCACCACTCTTTTGACTTTCGAATTTTACAGCTTCCTTCTGCCACGTTTTTTTAAAAATATATGAATGATTAAATTAGCACTCTTTTGTAAAAGTTTGTACATGTATGAATGGGTCATGGAAGAGTCCATGAACTTGGTGCAGATCAGGATAAAGGTACAGTTCAAATAATACATTTTGACTTTACATGATTAAAGAGCAGATTAATTATTCCCGTGATATTGTCAAGTTTTAGTGGCTCTGTAAATGTGTAAGAAGAGAGGGTGTTAGTACAAGTAGTACCGTGTTGTATATCAGCCATGTTTTAATAAATCCGTGATCTGTTTAGTCTGTTGTGGTCAAATGGGTATGCAATATGGCATTGGAAGTAGGCAACGTTCAACTCCACAGGTATTTGACTTCAAAAGTTCCTTTTTGTGCTGACAGAGACATGGTGGAGGAAAACTGTGTTTTCAATTATGACAACTCAACACACGGATTGTATTTACAATAAAAACACAGCTAGTCAGCTCCGTGAGCAAAAGGGGACTTGGTCCCAGCAATAGAATCGTATCCTGCTTGTGAACCCGTCCACTTCCAGTCATGTCCCACAAATACACTGTCTGGGGCACAAAGGAGAGTCGGAACTTTGTGTTTCTTTGCCAAACGTCAGCCTCACTTCATCTGCAGAAGCTGGCCAGGATTAGTCCTTTTTTTTTTTCCATGCACTTCGTGCTTTGGTTTGGCAAACAAATCTAGCCAGTCTTGCCGAAAGCCACTAGCACCCCCGCCACTAACCCCTCTGTGCTCCCAGTCTAGGATTCCAGGAGTGTTAGGGTTAGAGAAAATATACAGTATTTTCAAAACAATGCAAACTATTTTTTAAACATATTTCATTTCATATTACATCATACAAGCAAATATTCAGTAATGATAATCTGATCTTGATATCAGTCAGGCTATGAAGCCTCCCAGTCCGTTCGAATTGCTCAATGTGGAAGCTGGCCAGGAAGTCCTACCTTACCTGCAGCCCTGTAAGCCAGGTTGTAGCCATGGTAACGATGGAAACAGTGCGGCCTGTAGCACATCCTCCTGTAGAAACTGTATGGATAGTTTGCAGCGGAGGCTTCCATGCAGATGAGGAGGAAAATCCGCCATCGTAATAGTGACACCATGTTGTACTAGCTGTCTCTGAGTATTGGCATCAACCAGTAAGAATGCAGGTAAAAATCATCATGAAAAACAGGAGCACTTCTGTTCATTGAGGAGTGGTGACCTCTCATTTAGGCTACACTGTATGACTGGAGTTTTCTCTCCTTCCATCTTCCTCTCATGCTTCCACCCTCCCAAAGCGTCCGTCACGTTAAAAGATCCTCCCCTCTCTCCTCTACCTTTCAGCTCTCACACAACCACTCTCGACTCTCCCAGAACTCTTTCAGAGCCAGTGGCGGTTCTAGCTATGAGCCATATGGACACTTGCCCTGGGCAGCATTTTCTTGGGGGGGGGGGGGGGGGGGGGGCGCGGGGGGCTGTGAGAGGGAAAGAAAAAAAAAACAACAACCCATTGATTGTGTTCAGGGCTCATTTCCTCATCATTCAGGATGTGTGGCAGATAGACGCCCTCTACAGGCAGAAGACGTATGTCCCATGCTGCCATCATCAAACATCCACCATCTGACATGGATCAAACCATTGTCATTAACCTCTGGTTATTTCCAGGTTATTAAAATAATATGGGGATAGGCTACAGCACCCCCTGCGACCCTTGTGAGGAAAAAGCAGTAGAAAATGAATGAATGAATAAAATGATGAATAAATAAATAAATAAATAAAATGTTTAATATATTTTGTGGCTTATACTGATCTATGTAAATTTGGTACATAGTACGTGAGAGTCTGGCCAGGCAAAAATTCACAGGGGACCGTTTTTTTTTTTTTTTTTGGTCTTATCCAGCCATTGGGGCAGATACCATAAATGCCTGAATGCCCTTATGTGCTAAACAGATTTGCTCTGCCAGGGAAAGGTGTAAGCTACACCTTTTCCTGTTAAATGGAGATGGGACTCCTTTGCATCATGCCACTTCTGTAGCTATAATGTGTCTTACATTATACAGGGTCAGGCAAAATGATCTGACACATTTGTAGGTTAAATAAAAAGCAAATAAAGTAAAGACACATTTTCAAAAAGTACATAATATAATGCAATTTTTTTTTCATATTCTGTTTCTTTATAATGCCATTGTTTTTTCGTTTATTTTTCAATTGCTGCCATGAATTGGACTGGTAAACATTGTGCTTTCATTGTGGAAACGTTTATCAAAACGAATCTGTAACTGCAACACAACGAGCGTTCCGTTTTCATTTCAATCTCGGTAGACATGATGCAGTACCAGCTTGAAACACCATGTCGTTATGGATTACCAACTTCAGAGCTACTGGATTTGCATTAAAACAAAAATCAACCGGCCAACCTCACACGGTCAGAACTTTTTTTGGTCTCTTTACTTTATTTGCCTTTTATTTAACCTACAAATGTGTCAGATCAATTTGCCTGACCCTGTATAACAATTTAATTCTTCAACTTTAATAATGATTTGGAGTTTATGTGAAAGAGGAAATGAAAACCCTCTTTGACCACATGGTTATTTATTAATAAGTATATTAATATAACACAGCAGAACCGATGTTGTAAAAAGTAAAAACTCCATCAGCAGATTGCCTACAGCCACAGCCTTTAACGACAATGTTTTTTTTTAACCTGGCACTAATTGGTGACAAAAAGAGGCTAGGCTAGTTAATAGCAATACTACAGAACCACTATTGCAACTAAATGTAAATGGTAGCATTAAATTGTAAACACTTGTTTGTTCGAAAACCTTCACCAGTTTCCAATGTTTGCATGTCAATAAATCCACTTTCAGGTAAAAAATAGCAGCATAGTCAGAAGAATGATTAAAATCCGACCTGTAAACTGTTATTAGTAGAGTTATATCTACTACATAAACTTCACCTACAAGTGAAAAGTAGACTTGTTGTTTTTGGAGAGAAGCCATCAGCCATGTGATAAGAACAGAGCAAATCCATTCCTCCTTATGATGCTGACATGCATGTGGAAAAGAATGCGGGCTTCAAAACTTGCCAGAAGTTCAAATTCTATATTTCTAATCCAAACATCTGAGAGAGGAATGAGACTTTTGGACTACAAAAGCAAAAAATGTTCACAAATATTTCCATCATTTCAGAAGCAGCAGCACCAGATACTTCATAAGGCATTTAACATAGAGATGAAATCTAAGGGCTTTTTCTTTTAAACACATTCAACTTCTTAGCATAGCGCAATCATATGCGATCCCTAAACTACATTGGATGGGTTTTAATAAACGAAATGAAAGAATATCAAAGTGGCCCACATCCTTTTTCTTGGACACTCCTGATCTAATCCAATACAAAAGCAATATTAATACATGGTGGAAACTAGAACCACAACTCATTGTAATGCAGTACACTTCTACACCTGGACTGGTGATCAATCATAGTATAGCTATTTATTTTGACGCTAACATACAGCCGCCAATAGCTGTTAGTTCAGCTGCCCAACACTGGCACAGCATCACTCGGTGCAAGCCGTAAAGTTTATTCGGTGTGACGGCTAAAATGCTAAACCCACGGTTGGAGTCTTATGCTGCGCTGCAAAACTAACATCATAAAAACCGTCCAGGATATGAGACTCTCGGATAACATTTCTTGTTGTTTTACACACTGAACAAAAGATGATTGTTGGTTTTGTGTCACTGCCGGCAGGTTAGCAATGCCAAATCATAAACATATTTTTCACACACAGTACAGTATTCCATCATGTGAACATACGGCACTGCTATTCAAAGCTAAACTCCGCTTTTTTGCCCACCAGTGGCACAGAGTAGAAGGCTATGAAAGCCATCTGCCACAATGTTCCTATTCTAATAACCATGGCTTGGATAAGATCTCTCAATGAGGTCCTCCAGTGATCATTTCTCTGATCAAACCAACCGCATGCTGACATTGCATCGCAACCATCAAAACTATGGCAGGAGAATAAAACAAGAACATCCTCTTGGGAATATGTCGGAAAAACATTCTGGGTTCATCATGAGTGGAAATTTGAAAGAAAGAAGAACAGGAAAAACACAGCAATTATTGATACACAGCTAAACATTTAAGGTCTTTTGAGTTATAAATAGTCACACAACTACACCGTCAGCATGTTTTTAGCATTTTGGACAACAAGAAATATGATTTTGTCCACATTGGGTAAGACTATCATCACATAATAATATGTACATCATCACTATATATTCGGAATACAATATTATATACTGCATGTCCATCCATCAACTCCTGTATAACAACAACCTGAATAAGGTCTCTCGGCCTGAGAGGGTGGCACCCGAAGAATATACCTTCCTCCACCTGGTTCGTATCTGTGATCTGTGACCGCGTTTAACACCCCCCTTGGATACTTAGAGTATTTACTTATGCCATTTGGGCTCACGAACGCACCACATGTTTTCCAGAATCTCGTCAACGTCCTTTGCTACATGCTGGGTCACTTTGTGTTCGCTTACCTTGACAACAACCCTCCTTAAACCTGTCGCCACCAGCCCACTTACTAGATCTCCAGAGGTGCTTTCTCCTCCTCCTCCTCGCTATTTTACATGTGAAGGGGTACTGTTGAATCTTCCGTTCCCTTGTCTTTGATCCCTCACTGCTTTCGGATCTTTATGACAATTTTCCCAAGAAGCAAGGTAGGCCACCAGGCAACACCCATTAAGTGAGGGGGTACTGTCACGCCCTGTGTTGATGCCCTTTGTTTATTTCTTCCTTGCTCCTCATTACACGGACGGCGGTTTGCTTGCCAGAATTCATTGTTTGGCGTTACGTTTTTTTTTCTGCATTTATATTGTATTACTAGTTGGACTAAAACTTGCTTCAGCGTCTCCTCAGGTGAGCCGTCGCCTCTCCAGCCATCTGGCACAGCCACATATTCATCTATTGGATTATTCTTGTGGTGTCATATTTCTGTTTGCTCTCTACCCACCACCACCTTTTGTTATTAGAACAAACTATGAATGGGGGTCCAGATATTTTTTCAACATGTCACATTATCTATCTAATCACACATTTACAATAACATTTACAATGCCTCTTGTGGAATGGAATGTATACTAATCAATGTATACCATATGCATGTCCAAATAAATTAAACCATTTACCTTGACCTTAATTCACTCATTCGCTACCTAAGACGTATTTATGTGTTTAGCTCTTAACACTTGAATTTAAGAGATAATGTCTAGCAACTTCGATGGCTTTCTTGATTTTTCCCAAATTACTTATATTCTTACTATAACCATAACATCATATTTCCAAAAAATGTTATTCTTATGAGCTATTTTGTTATCATGTTATATTTGTCCAAACAACTGTGCCTTCAGTTGTACCAGGCATTAAAATGAACCATGAACTGAAAAAACTTCCATGACTGTATGTACTGTCTTGTGGGTTTTTTTTTAATTATATGTATTTTTGCAACAACCAAAAAATTATACCACTATGACCCAATAATACAACATAACAAAAAAAATATACTGGTAAATGAATGACAATTTATTTAACAATATTACTAAATGAGCTTTACTATACTACCATACTGTCTTCTATTAGATCTCATCAGAGAGTGTAGGTGTACCTAACATGAAGTACTGGACTCACCTTGACAAGTTTTACCATCAGGGCCTAGTTGGAGTCCAGCGGGACAACGACAGTAAAAGCTTCCAATGGTGTTGCAGCAGAGAGCTTCACATCCTCCATTGGTCTCCTCGCATTCGTTCACATCTGACAGGAGAAACAAGGAAAGGGTTAATATGGCGGCAAGCAGATAAACCACAGAAGTCAGGATGTCGGTTTAGAAGAGGCGCCAATTTGATTACTTTTGAAATGTCTGAAAAGTGTCAAATCCATTTTCCTATTTTGCTCTTCGAAATAAGCAAGGAAAGAAGTAAGATACTTGAAAATGCTGTTCCTGTCACCTTCTGTGTAACCTCTTTTTACCACACATTTGTTGTCCAGCAGCTAAATATCACGCCGGAGTTGTCATCAAGTCAACCAGATACAATCTTTGCTCTTGCAGACAGCCAATAATAACAACCCGACTCTGGTGCTGACAGTTCAGAATGCACAGTTTCTGCATAATGAGGCCAAATTAAAACTATCACAGAAGGGCCCTTACATTGTAACTGTAAAATATGATGTGACTTTTTAAAGCAACCGACTTGATGACACCGGTGAATGATCAACAAGATCATCAAAAAAAAAAAAAAAAGATGTTGGACAGAATCCTGGAGTGCATGGAGTCAATCAGAAGGCAACAATTAGCTTTTACGATAATTTTCTCAAAGCCAAAACAAAAAAAAAGAGTGAAGAAGATGAACTGCCAACTGGCGAGTAAAGCTACTTTTCCAGTTCACAACATCTGGACTACTTCATTCCAAAATGAATAAATAAATAAAATAAAAATCCTGTCATCCACACAGAAAACATACAACAAAACACTAAACATATATATAACATGGGCTACACTCCAAGTCTATGAAACAGTGTGATTTAAACACACAGTTTGTAATTTGGCCAAAAGTTAAGTTCCCAGCAGTCCTACCTTGTAATATCACTTTCCACCACTGCAATATGAGCACCACTACTACATCAAAAACTTGTTTACACTGCCTGTAAGACATTTTATAAAAAAGGCGCCGACTACTGTCGCTGTGTGAAAGCGCACACCATCACAATAATATTCTATTTTTGCCAGATTCTGTTAAAAAGGCACGAGCTAACAAATGTTTTGATGTTGCAATTTTACATGATGTCTGTGTCAAAGGGGTTACTGTTTGGTTGCGGGGGTGCTGGAGCCTATCCCAGCTGTCTTCGGGCGAGAGGCGGGGTACACCCTGGACTGGTCGCCAGCCAATCACAGGGCACATATAGACAAACAACCATTCACACTCACATTCATACCTATGGACAATTTGGAGTCGCCAATTAACCTAGCATGTTTTTGGAATGTGGGAGGAAGCCGGAATACCCAGAGAAAACCCACACATCCAAGGGGAGAGAAGATGCAAGCTCCACACAGAGATGGCCAAAAGTGGAATTGAACTCGAGTCTCCTAGCTGTGAGGCCTACCACTCATCCTGATTATACATTAATTTTCTACCGCTTATCCTCACGAGGGTTGCAGAGGGGTTGCTGGAGCCTATCCCAGCTGTCTTTGGGCGAGAGGCGGGGTACACCCTGGACTGGTCGCCAGCCAATCACAGGGCACATATAGACAAACAACCATTCACAATCACATTCATACCAATTAACCTAGCATGTTTTTGGAATGTGAGAGGAAACCGGAGTACCCGGAGAAAATTCACGCATGCACGGGGAGAACATGCAAACTCCACTCAGAGATGGCCGAGGGGGGAATTGAACTCTGGTCTCCTAGCTGTGAGGCCTGCATCCTAACCACTTGTCGACCGTGCAGAAAAAATTCTGACATATATATAAATGGCCAATGAAATAGATAAATGAACATCTAACATCACGTTATTGCAGACTCTTCTTGGCTAGTTTGGTACACTTAGCCAAATGAGCTGTACTAGCATAGTTCATCATACCTGAACCAAACATGTGAATGCAGCCTAAATCAGACCTGTGACAGTCCACCAGCAGGATGCCTCCTAGAGTCAAGGGCAGGACGATGGGACCCTGAGGGATCTTGCAACGCTTGCTACCTTTGTGTGAGGATCTGGACGCCACACCCCTCCACACACACCATTAGCAGCATTTGGACCCCTGAGGACACACACCTGTGTTGCAGGATTGTGTCTAGGGTTAGTGTCACCCTCATTATTATCCAACATTTTCTGCACAATAAGATAGCAGGAATGTTGAGGCAGTAGACAAATATGTAATAAAGATATTTATTTGGGGAAGAAAGCAGATTGCTTCCGAAATTATCCTGTAGGACAATCCAGTTCATTAGGAACTATCTGTGTTCCCCTCAGTGCATTACAAATGACCTCATAAACTTCAGTGACCTCTCAGGGTCGTCTCCAGTGGGCAACAGCGAGACATTCGTCTTGTCAGCTAACATCAATGAAACTTTTGCTGATCAATCATTGCTTCACCACACTTCCAACTCCAGCAGAGGACATCTAAGAGCGAGAAACTCAAGAAACCCCCAAGAATCACAGAGGTTTCACCTCCCTGACCTGAGCCTCCAGTAGGTTGCATTGATCGTTATTTGGAAAAAGGAGTTCCGATGGCTAAAACAACGCAGCCAGCTCCATGGGAGCCGGAGTCAAAGTTCAAGGCAAAGATCATTTGATTGAACTTCACATAAGTAATATACATGATGCAACAGTTCTCCTGGGCCGCTGCAGTTCTTAAGGCATCACACTTTTTTTGTAATTTTGCTCATCATTCACAATCCGATCAAAAAAGATCCGCTGTGGTGACTGCGTAATCAGGAAAAAGCCGAAAGAAACAAACAAATTCACAATCCTTATGTGAAACATGAACGCATCTTTCCTTCCCTATTCTGTGCATTATAACAAGAAAACAAGTTAATAACCAATAACGAATAACCAGTTACCTAAAAATGTCATCCAATACTTCTCGACAAGAGAGGAGAAATATGATCTCAGGGAAGAACTAAATTTGAAACACATATGCTAGGACTACGTTAAAAAGCCATAGCATTTCAGTATATGGAATCAAACTATGGAATGGATTGAGTAAGACCCTCAAACAATGCACAACGATGAGCCAATTCAAGAAACAATACAAGCAGTTGATGTTTGCTAAATACAAGGATGAAGAGTCTTGAACCAGTCATGATGTGCTATACATATCACTATATTGACACTTACTATGGTACCCATTATGTCATTGGATGGTCATATCACCTTGTACTTCGGTACGTGACAAAAAAATGTAAAAAATTAAATACAAAAATAAAAAATATATTAGGAAAGCAGGAAGTGAACAAATGTAACAGTTACTGATTGTAAAAGTACCAGATGGAGGGGTAGGATTTAATAAGCTTTGCTTCTTCCTACTCCTTTTGGACATGTGGAACTGTGAACTGATTATGTGATGCATTCAATTGTCATCTGATGCATGTTCAAATTAAATAAAACCATTACCATTAATTTCAGCTAGCTTACAATGCTGTCATTGGGACAGCTATTTCGACTATGAAGCCCTCAACAAAAAAATCCTCCAACAATGTTGCATAGTTTGATATCCATGCTGTGATCATGCATTAACACGTACACTGATGATAAAATGTAATAGTTGCAGTTTCTTACCGTATTTGGATGATTTAAAACACTACCCAAACTTCTTTCCTTCTTTCCTATGCATGCCATATTGTACCCTAAACTAAGACTGCACGCAAACTGAGGCAAAATTAACGTTAACCAGAAAACATGCAAACCGGGGCGTATGCTAACCAAGGTTCCACTGTATATCGGTATTGTATTGGAAGTGAAAAAGTTGCATCGGCACATCCCTTTATTTGAGACATTCATTTTTCCTCTGTGTCTCCACGTCACTATCATGTGTGTGTGTGAGTGACAGGAAGAAAAGCTCTTGTAGAAAAGATACTGTATAACAGAGCCTGTTCTTTTCCAGACATATTTTTTGAAGGAAAAACGTGCCATATATTGGAGTGAATAGAGTTAATTAAGCATGCATGGAGAAATGGTGACCTAAACATCCACCGTCTAAAGTTGCACCTATCTTGTGGAGCTTACCTATAGTCCACATCCTCTCAGCACTTTGGTAAGTGGAAGCAGCTGTCAGTTTGCCAACCAGAAATGAACACTTGTGAAACCCACCAGGCTTTTTAGATCATTCCCCCTCCCCTCTAGAGGAAACAGGTATCTATACCCCCTCTCATTTCCCACACAACCCTCTTCTGATCCTGCATGAATACTGCAATTTTCCGGCCCCTTGCTCCTGAGATAATAATCTGGTGTGGAGGTTTTAGTGGTCTCTCTCTCTTAGCCACTCGTGGTCAACTGTGACATGAGTGTGGTGGTCCTTCCCGAGAGAGCGGTGGCGTTATCACAGGAAGTCGCACAATACAGCAATGCTGGAATGTAAGTAAAGCCCTCAGCTGCAGATGAGCGTGCAGGAGGGGTGGGGGTTCCGTGTAATCACATCTTTTTTGTTCAACTTATTTGTTTTTCATTCTTTTCCACATTGCTTTGGAAATGCACATTTTTGCGGGCTTTTCTCAGGCGTGTTTAGGGTTTCACTTAATAGGAGACAAAACAGCAGTAAGCACTCCTAATGATGTTTGATATGTTGTTATCCACCCAGAACATTGCATTGAAGCTCCAGTGGGAGTGGATACAATGGAAAGTGGAACCTCCAAGAAGATGGACAAAGTAGCCTAGAACTTGCCACTTGTACACGGAATGGGAAGATAACTTCTCTCCACTGCATCATGTTGGACATGCTATGGTTCTGATAATCTAATGCCGGAGTGTCAGTAGAAGCTAACAAGCTAATGGGTCTGCTGTGGAAGAACTCTGCAATGAATCAGCACTTCCACTTCCACGAATAAGGTGGGTTGAGAAGCAGAGTAGCTGTAGTCATATGCAATAAAGTACATCATGCATTACTCCACATTATCTTGAACCAGTGTTGATGTGCTATACATATCACTATATTGACAGTTACTATGGTACCCATTATGTCATTGTATGGTCATATCACCTCGTACTTTGGTACGTGACAGAAAGAAAAAAAACTTTGAAAAATATTAGGAAAGCAGGAAGTGAACAAATGTAACAGTTACTGATTGTAAAAGTACTAGATGAAGGGGTAGGATTTAATAAGCTTTGCTTCTTCCTACTCCTTTTGGACATGTGGAACTGTGAACTGATTATGTGATGCATTCAATTGTAATCTGATGCATGTTCAAATGAAATAAAACCATTACCATTACATTATCCAGAGCTATCGTTCATGCAAAGTTGACAGCAAGAATATTGTGCCAATCTGGCTGAGATGAATGAGCATACCATACCGTAGCTTTAAAGGATAATTTCATATGCATACGTTTTTAATGATTAAATTTTAATTATTATTATTGACCTCTGCTGTGTATCGAAATATAAGAATTTAGTAGAATTATATAGAAAAAATAATCTGTAGAAAACTTTGGGTTGCTTCATTTGTAGTTCACACACATATTGTGAAGCCGAAGACTTCCAACCACACATATTCACTTTTTCACCCTGTTCTCGCTTCCAGAAGACTATTTATTATGCGTAATTGAAAACCCTGATCCCACTGATGTTGTTTAAGTGCCTTGTGGGTGCGACTCACTTCCCAACGCCCTGTAATTGTGGCCATTGCTGTGCATTGCTGTGGCTCTTGTGTAATCAGAGGGGGTTAGAACAGAAAGACCCCTTTAATACAGTAATTATAGACAAAACTGTCTTTTTTGGACTGTTTTATATTTAATGATGTTAACAATTACACCAGAAAGTCACCTTATGTACATTTTAAAGTAAGGAGATATTGTGAGTCAGTAGTGGTTACATTTTTAGTCGAGCAAGATTTAGCACTTAGCTATACTGTTGTCCCTCGCTAATTTGCAATTAAAATTTTGCATTTTCACTCGACAAAGTTTTTAAAAAAATATATAAATTAATAAATCATGCAGTTTACTGTTTGAATGTGGCATATTATTAGTCCAAACATATGCTTATTTAAGTTAATGTTACTTTTTTTTGGCGACCAGTCCAGGGTGTACCCCGCCTCTTGCCCAAAGACAGCTGGGATAGGCTCCAGCACCCCCCGCGACCATCGTAAGGATAAGCGGTAGAAAATGAATGAATGAAGTTGACTATAGGGGTGTTATTTCATGTCTACAGGGCTCTGATAGTGTAGATATCCATTCTCCAAGTATGAAAATATTAAATTTATAAATAAGTAATATTCCTGAACGGTATAGAAAATTGATGGATGGATGGAATGCTAAACAAAAACCCAGCAAAAGTGGACAAATACAACAAAAAAGGCGGAATGTAACTAGAAAAAGCTGCAACGTTGATACTACAAACTAATAAAAACACAAAATTAAATTATGAATTACGTGAATAATTAATAATATATTAAACATATCACACATATCAAAGGACAGAAGGACAGCTCTGATGTAAATAGACAAAGGCATAGATAAAACAAAAACAGTGAGGTGCCATTGTTTAGCTAACTAAACTATGAAAAGCAGGCAAAAATTGCTAGTGAGAATATGCAGTTCATGTGACACACGCCAATTCTGCAACTTTATAGAGTGAAATATGACATATTAAAGGCAATATTATATCATCAAGGTATATCATTATTAGACATTATCGTGGTCTCAAATTTAGACAATAGTTTATAGTTTTGTGACTGTGTTAAATAAAAAAAGGTTTGTTTGTCCAGTCATATTTTTTTAATTGTACTTTTCTTAAAATTAATGTTAAAATCTTGTTGTGTCTCGTGCTCGTGGACCCAATCATGTGCATCATTTCATCTTATGACTTATTTTATGACACCCCTAGTCATACATGTTGAGAAATAGTCCACTCATGAACATAATCAGCCTTAGATACTATTTCTAATAACATCCATTGCATGTAATACATATGTACAATGGGATTTCTGCATGTTTTCACGTGGAGGGCTATTCCTATCCTAACAAGCAGCTGTCATTACCTCATGTAATCTTGAATTCCGCTACAGCTGGACGCCTTTAATCCCACACACAGGCTGCTCACTTCACATCCGTAATGCTTTACCACACGCATGAACTAGTGTCATGTTGTGACTGTAATCGTATGGAGCCAGGTGATTTATGTACATCCAAGAACATGTGAAAAACATGCAGATCACTTGTTACGGCTCATTTTTACAATCAGTGCAAATGAAATAGAAGGAGGCCAGCTGCATGTAAGCTGTGCGTGTCTCCAGAATAACATTTTATGATGGAAATGCCTGTGGAGCTCGGGGGGATTGCCCTCTGACCCCTTTGCGTGTGCTGTATCTGCAGTCTACCTGTTGGAACCTGATGCTTTTCCCTCTGACCCGGGAGCTTTGAACGCCTGGGACAACACATGGAGGCCACAAGAAATCCAAAAATGACTTGTTGTGATTTCCAACCTGTCTCCATCCCGGGTTCGTATGTGTGAGAATTATTGCAATGGTATGCGGCGGGGCACTTTTCGCGCCAGGGAATGCAGCTCAAGGCCATTTAGCTACAAAGTGCAAGGTGTCAGGATGCATGACGGACTGTCGTGCTGAAATTGCACAGGAGGAATAAACACTTAATGCAGGGGTCTCAAACACGTGGCCCGCAGGACACTAGTTTGAGGCCCCCGCCTTGATATGAAAGTTTAATGTTAGTGCGGCCCACGCAAGTTTGATATGGATGCTGTATGGTATCATGTACCCAGAAAAAATGATTACGTTTGATTAATGTTCATGTTAAAGGTTAAATAACTGTTAATAGTTATCCTCCCTATCCGTGTGGAAGTGGTAAGTTTTTGGCTATTTAAGTTTAAAGGAAATAACTTGAAGGCTACCGTTTAGCATGTGTCTCAAGACCCGGAAGTTGCGCAATATGTTGTAAATAAAAAAAAGTATAAATGTGACTATAGTCATGTTTTGTCATGTCTACAGGGCTCTAATAATGCTTTGTTAATTTTAATCTGAAAAAAATAATTTGTCTACCCACCAACTATATGTGGTTTCTTAACTTTTTATTATTTGCCATTTTATTATTATTACATTTATTTATTATTGATTTATTTTCTTTATTCCTGATTTGTTTATTTATTTTTCATCTTATTTTGTGCAGAAAAATAAAAATTAAGATATTTGAGAACAGTGGAATGTTTTATCAGAGCTTTTATTGTAGAAAATCGGAACCAAAGCAGTGAAAAAGTTTGTATATTTTTCTGTTTTTAATAAATGTTTTTTTTTTGAAAACCTGATGTGGCCCAGCCTTGCCCAGACCCTAGCTCCAGTGGCCCCCAGGTAAATTGAGTTTGAGACCCCCGACTTAATGTGTCCACGTGTTCTTTATACACCATCTACAGATAGTTGTTCCAAGATGGACCAGCCAGCAGTGTAGTACGCCTTTGAAAGTCCTATTATAAACTCAGCCTATCATTTGAGGATTTAATCGCTGCTTACATCAGCTGATTAATGCAACATCATTGACTTTAAAGAAGCACTCGCTCAGCTACCAGCTGGATCATATTTACCACCCGCAAAACCCTTACCCTTTAATTATGTTCTAGTTGAATACATTGGACTGATGCTCTTGCTCGCATGGTTGTTTTCTGTGAAGAACATGAGTCAGACAATCTGTATTAGACAGCACCACAAATATGAGACAAAAAGGTTTCAGTTTTTCAGCGTTTTTGTCAAATGGTTGATAAAGCCAATCCTTTTACACTGTCTCCTCAAGGTAGTGTTTTTAGATAAAGGTACAGTAATCTCTAGTTTATTGTAGATAATTGGTTCCAGACCCAACCATGATAAGCACATTTCCACAAAGTAAGATTGAGGTGAAGAAGCGTGTGCAGGCAGGATGGAACGGGTGGAGAAAAGTGTCGGGCGTAATGTCTGATAGAAGACTTTTAGCTAAAATGAAAGGAAGGTGATGAGAACAGCCATGTTGTTTGGTCTAGAGACAGTGAGGAAAAGACAGGAAGCAGAACTGGAGGCAGCAGAGATGAGGATGCCGAGGTTCTCAATGGGAGTGACCATGATGGATAGGATCAGGAAGGAGTACATCAGAGGGACATTACATGTTAGAGGCCTTGGAGATAAAGTCAGAGAGGCCAGACTGAGATGGTTGGGACATGTCCAGAGGAGAGATAGTGAATATATTGGTAGAAGGATGCTGCCAGGTAGGAGGCGTAGAGGAAGACCAAAGAGGAGGTTTATGGATGTAGTGAAGGAGGACATGAGGGTAGTTGGTGTGAGAGAGAAAGATGCAGAAGACAGATGCCAACGCTGCTAATGAAGCTGCCACAATGCTGGCCATACTGGACAACCAGCATTTTGTTGAAGATAGCGGTTTTCCTCAGCTGGTAAACCACTTAGAGCCACGATTTTTACTTCCGAGCTGCTGCTATATTTGGGATGGGAACATGACGGCCACACTCATTAATATGCTAATGATGGAATACACTAAAGATGGAAATAAGGACATAAGCTTCAATGCTCATTTATGGACGTGTGATGTTTGCTCTGTTAGCTTGCTCAACAGTGGCTGCATAAGGACTTCAAACTATACAGTTTTGTTTGTTTGTGTAGGTTCGGGGTCAGCAACCCGCGGCCCCAGAGCCGCATGTGGCTCTTTAGCCTCTTT
The DNA here is from genome assembly GCF_030265055.1 of Doryrhamphus excisus. Taxonomy (NCBI): domain Eukaryota; kingdom Metazoa; phylum Chordata; class Actinopteri; order Syngnathiformes; family Syngnathidae; genus Doryrhamphus; species Doryrhamphus excisus. The sequence goes on along the minus strand of NC_080483.1, from coordinate 8,991,157 downwards.
TTTTGTGGCTCCCTTTGCAGTGCTCGAATATTTTCTTAACACCCTAGTGGGGGACATGCATGTCTTTGTTTTTAAAAAATCCAACTTTGTGTGGCCCATGAATGCATCCTGGCTGAGTGACAGGATGCTATTCAGTTCTCTCTCACACAGGAAAAAAGTAATACTTTCCCAGAACTATTTGACATTTCTAAAAAATAAATTAGAAAAAAAATTTCCATGTGATCCCAAACTTTTGAGTGGTAGTGTATAGCAGTATAGATCAATATACTATTAATATCGATATCAGTGCATAATAATGCGCCACATTTCACTGTGAGTAACGCTAATGGTGTTGTAAAGTTTGAACTCGACAATAAGAGCATTTGGAACACTTACTATCAAGAATCAATGTCTTAAGGACTGACATGGAGATTTATGTCAAACTGTCTAAAACAATGCCTCAACACGTGAAAGAGAGGACAGATTGACTCTCATTACATTTCTTTCAGATTAGAATCTGCTTTTCACAAATCACAAAACATCACTTCGACGCCGGTCGTCCCCCCGAGGCGTTCTCCGCGAGAAGATAACAAGGGAGATAATGTCGTAGTCGAAGGGGGAGAACACACAGATTGCGAGTATGGCTGGAGGAGCTATGTCACAAAGATGATACATCTGAACGGCAATAATGGAGAGTGAAGTCACGTAAGCAGATCAGCCCTCTGCTGACCATTTCTCTAATGATATTTTGCAAACCCCTGTCATGTCGGATTTACACATCTTTGATGACCTGGCCTATAGTGTAACCAGCAGTGGCCTTTCATCATGGATGCCGTAGGAAGCCTAATGAGACGCACAATTAGGTAAGATTAGGGGGCTCTGCAGGACATGCAGGTAGGGCAGGCGAGGACGAATGCTGCCCTCAGAGACTTTGTTCTGTTTCACATTAGAGCCTCATTTCATGCAACAAAATGTCTCATAGAATCAAAGGGGTTGAAAACAACATGTTGGCGGAAAAACATGGGGAAAATCTCAACATTTTTCTGCAGAGGTATACAACAATTTGGATTAAAAAAGTAGTCATTCAGCATAAATCAGGGTAAAGGGTTTCTATTTTTTCTGGTGCACTATATTGCAACTTTTCAGAAATGAATGAATGAATTATTTAATTAATGATTGCTGTTTCTTTGTAGACTGTGGTCTATCATTAGTCAATACATATTGAAATACAAGTGATTTGTAGTATTCTGAGACATTCATCCTTATTATATTACCCTACCTTGCACTCGAATGGAGCAAGCCATGGATTTGGAGTGAAAAAAGGTTATTCTCCCATTCTGTGTGGAAGTGGTAAGTTTGTGGCTACTTATTTTGTCCTTCTTTCCCACTCCGTTTGAAATCCTTGAAATCGGTATCCAAAATATACCCCATTGACTATTCTGTTTGATTATAGTGCTGCATGTAGACCAGAGATTGGAATAGTCCTTTCCATGTATACCATTGTTTTCGGAAAAGTCATTCGGAAAGATTCCATTCCAAGAGGAAAAACTTCTCTTGAAAACTAATGATGGACTCTGACATGAATCTACTCCAAGTGTCTTCAAGAGAAGGTTGTAGAGCCATGACAGCTCATTCATGGAGTAGGTTCCTGCCTTAAATCAAAGGCAGGTTCCTGCCTTAATCCAAAGGTAGGAAGTACTGTAGTACCTCCACAGTAATATGCATAATAATCATTCATTTTGCTCCTCTACCCAGAATTCACCACTAAGAGCCCTGTAAAGGTTCTAAAACTTTGAAGATGCCCATCTGCAGAACCTGCTAATTCACGATTAGCAGGTTAGCATTTGGCGTGGAACATCAGAACATCTAACTCCTGGATAATCATTACCATATTTGGCATTTTTGTTTGAAACGAGAAGCAATTAAGAGATAGTAAGAGTGGATCATCTGATGTTTTTAACAGGCTCCAGCTGAGAACGTCTGCTCTTCTACTTAGTTTTACTTGAGTAATGACATTTGGGGTTTCTAATAACAAACATGCAAACAGAGGGTAGAAAGTAGACATGGTCAGGTTGAGATTTAATGTTCTCACTCATTGCTGTTCATGTTCCTAAGCGATGGGTTGTAAATCAGCAGCATAAATGGCCTGTTCAGTGTCACTGACCTGTGGTCTGTTTTCACCATTAGGAGGTGTAATGTGGTTCCGTGCATACTGTTAGCAGGCAGTGGTGCATGACTGGCAGGGCAGCTGAGGCCAAGCAGACCCTGCAAGATGTACTGTCGGAGCTGCATCGGGTCCGAGACAGTGCTTTCTCACACTTTTCCACAGAACACTTCTGACCCTTTAAGTTCCTTCACGCTACCATTTTTCTACACTCAACATTCACACTAAAACTTTGTGTGACACTTTTGATTAGCATTTTAGCATTTCAACATTGCAAGTGAGCTAAACATTTCTCACTGATATAATAACACTGCGCTTTTTTTTATATATATATCCAATTGCTGTTGGGAAAAATGCACTTTAAAAAAAAGATAAATACCCATCATCCACATCCTCATATGAGACATGAACACACGTTTTCCTCTTTTTTTTTATCGGTATTATCAAGATATCATTAATGTTTGACCCTGATCCTCTTTATTGGCAGAAAAATGTCTGGAGCGCCGTCAAATTATGCACCTTTTTTTGTAATGGCAAAATTAAGATGCAGAACTTTTTATTGCACATTGGACTGTCTGCTGCTAGACATGATCATTTTGAAACCGTACAATCGGTACATCTGACCAAATATTTTTGCGATAATCAGTCATCATTAACGTAGGAATTTTTCTGCCACATCAGAGTGACCTTTGACCTGTCCATAAGGACCCCGTGGACAAAATGCAATCCCAAAGTTCCAAAGATATCTTGTCGACGAGATCGACGACGGATGTGAGGTTACGCTGACCTGCCAAAATCTAATCAGCTCATCCTTGAGTTTGAAGAGATTCTTCTGCCTACCTCCAGGCGACCTCTAAAGATCGAGACAGACGGACATGAAAGAACTACACCTCAGGCCATGGCGGCACGCAAAAACACATGCCTGAGAGTACGTAGAATTCATACATGAGGAGGAGAACCATGTGAGCTGTTGCATTGTGCCTCAGTGGAGAGCAGGGCTGGTTACAACAGGTTGAGGAATAAGTAATTGCAGACTCGAACTGCTATTACAGCTTGAACAGAGGCTCCGCTCGGGGAAACATCTGAAATCAGACTCCCTGACTACAGCTATATGTGCATACACACATTACGTCCCTGTAGAGCTTACCACAATATGTTAAGACCCTTCATGGCATTGTGGCATGTGTTGTATTTGCTACAAGGTGTACCTCAGGGTCAGTGACTGTCAGCGACCCAGAGAAGTTGTTGTGTAGATAATAACTGACCCACAAGTTACTAGCTATGCACAATTGACGTTTTAATGTTGTTCTAACAGTAATGTGTTCCTGAAGCCTGTTTATGAGCACTGAAAGTGAACTAATTTATCATCTCCCTTACTTATTTGCTCCAATTTTGAGATAATTTAAGTCTTAGAATTAAAGAGGCTTAAATGGTCAAACAAAACAAGCAATTTTTGAGGATCACAAAAAAAAAAGAGCAGCAAAGTTTCTGACAAACAATGTTTAAGTTTGGCTGCAATTTATTATGTTAGACAAGTGTAGATGTAAAAAGTGGATAAAACAGCACTTTTTAAAAGAGGGACTCTGTGGGAGATACGGATGGATATGAACGATATTATAGGCCAAGTCGGCCCGTTTAAGAAAAATTGCATTGTGGGAAGTTAAGAATTTTATTTTTTTTTAAGCTGGGTGTTTCTCTATTGTTTCTCTTCTGTCTGCACTGCCGATTGGCATTGGATCATTGTCAGTCAACCTCGTTTGTGCAGTCTCCTGTTGTGGTAATGGCTACCAAACTAGCTAACCATATGAGCTGCTTGCTAACCGCCAACACTGTAAACCACAGAAGACGGTAACCATGTGAGGAAAATACTACTAAAAAAAGCAATATGTTTTAACAAGGATACAAAAACACTACAGCCAAACGGTCAAAGGAGAGCTCATTAAAATTCCAAGAGCATTTTAACTTTGAGAGTGTTTAAACAACAAAGAAATGTAAGATAATGCTAACATCTGACTGAAAAAAATTGTACAGAGTGTATGATGACAGTCGTAAACGTTTTACAGTCTCACAATATATATAATAATTGTAAAAATTCAGGCGCTGCGGTTTCCGCCCACATTCCAAAAACATGCTAGGTTAATTGGCGACTCCAAATTGTCCATAGGTATGAATGTGAGTGTGAATGGTTGTTTGTCTATATGTGCCCTGTGATTGGCTGGCGACCAGTCCAGGGTGTACCCCGCCTCTCGCCCAAAGACAGCATGCCCGCAACCTTAGTGACGATAAGCGGTGTTCTCACTATTAACTGAAAACCAACTGGTTGTGGGCACCAAGTTGGTGACCCCTGAATTCTAAAGGGAGTCAATTTTATATTGGTGCACAATCAAACAGCAAAATGGTATCTCTTGTGTTCCGATGAAAATATGACATTGATTTTAGCATATATTCATCATTCAAAGGACAGCGAACCATTGCATTGTGGGGTATGTCGAAATTGTGTATGACAACACATTCCCATGCTCCCCTGACCTAACAGTGAAACCAAGAATCCTTTTAGAGATTCATAAAAATTGAAGACAGAGAGGAAAAGGCATAAGTCATTGTCATTTCTGGCTGCTTCAAAGATAAAAACGGAATGTTGTCTCAACTGAAATACCCCCATTTCCAATAAAAATGCCAGCAGCTCATATCAGACATTTGCAATACAAAGACTGTCCGTAAATCACAAGCAATAAAAGTGAGCAGTCAAAGGTAATTCCACCATATTTTGATTAAAGCTCGAGCCATAACACGACTATCGCAAAGAAGCTGTATGTTTTGGCATTGGAATGACCCCCGAAGAACCGTGGAAGTAAGGATTCCGACTGTAACAAAGTGACTGGAACATTTCACAGGTTAGGAAACCTGCTGATGCCAGCGCAGTATCAGGTTATGTCTGGATGACAGTAATCCTCCACTATCAACGGCGGTATCATCGCCTCATATTCATGTCATTAAACATTCCGAACAATAAATCTGTTTTATGTTTTAGAGAATGTCTACTTTCCCTGGGGAACATGCAGGTAGCTTTACACATAACGGAGAGTAGATAAGTAAATGGAGAAAGGGTTTCCAGTTGCAGTGAGTGTCGGTCTTTAAGTTCATTGTATGAAGACATCTGCCATGGCTGCCAGAGGTCTAAAAGCTGTGGATACTGAGAACCCAAAAAGGCCATGTGTCTAGTGATGGTGTTTAATGGACTACATGGACTACAATGTACCAGGTTATCATTTTCTAATAAAGAAAAAAGGCTACAGAATGAATGGTTCATAGTAAAGTCATTGTAGAGTCATTCCACATTATTTTCACAAATCTGCTGTACAGATGAACTACAGCAGGGGTCTCAAACTCAATTTACCTGGGGGCCACTGGAGCTAGGGTCTGGGCAAGGCTGGGCCGCATCAGGTTTTCCAATTAAAAAAAGCATTTATTAAAAACACAAAAATATACAGTATACTTTTTCAGTGCTTTGGTTCCGATTTTCTACAATAAAAGCTCTGATAAAAAATTCCACTGTTCTCAAATATCTTAATTTGTATTTTTCTGCACAAAATAAGATGAAAAATAAATAAACAAATCAAGAATAAAGAAAATCAGTAATAAATAAATATAATAATAATAATAATAAAACGGCAAATAATAAAAACTTAAGAAACCACATACAGTTGGTGGGTAGACAAATTATTTTTTTTAGATTAAAATTAACAAAGCATTATTAGAGCCCTGTAGACATGACAAAACACGACTATAGTCACATTTATACTTTTTTTATTTACAACATATTGCGCAACTGCAGGGTCTTGAGACACATGCTAACTCGCAAACTAGAGAGCTAGCGACCTAAACGGTAGCCTTCAAGTTATTTCCTTTAAACTTAAATAGCCAAAAACTTACCACTTCCACACAGATAGGGAGGATAACTATTAACAGTTATTTAACCTTTAACATGAACATTAATCAAACGTAATAATTTTTTCTGGGTACATGATACCATACAGCATCCATATCAAACTTGCGCGGGCCGCACTAACATTAAACTTTTATATCAAGGCGGGGGCCTCAAACTAGTGTCCTGCGGGCCACATTTGGCCCACGGGCTGCGTGTTTGAGACGCCTGAACTAAAGCATTTCAGTGCGGAAAGTGCAAAGAATAGACAGTTAATCTTTTAAAACAAGCAAGATTTGTTGCCTTTGTAATACTTTTCAAAGCATCCATTGTGACTTTACCACAGTACTTAAAAGCATCGACCAAAAAAAGCAGTAATTATTGTCTTATATTGTACATCACTTGGACAGACTGACAGCTTCAGACAACAATTAGGGGAGTAGCAGACTAATTGCCTCCCCTTTGAAAGACACAGATGCACATGGCATAAACAGACGTAAATCACCATACATATAAAAGAGAGAACCACATCAAAAGCGCCAAAGTGGGGGGTAAACCCACACGTTGCATTGAACAGGAATTCAATTGCTGTCAGGATTTGTCGCAAATGACTGAATGATGAGTGAAGGTTTGTGGCCACGTCGTCCGCTGTGGCCTCATTTCTTTTAGTGTCAGTAAAGCATTGCATGACAAGCGGCAACACGCAATGTTAAAGTGTGGAGGCTGCAGTGGTAAAGTCAGCTTGCTTTGGGTTGCACGCTCCAAACCGCACTTGGGAATGTGTCGGAATGCCTGACCAAAATAAAGCGCTGTCACAGTCACAGGGCAATATAATCACCCACTGTGTTGAAATGACATCTAAAAGGGGGAGGACCAGTGCATGGATTCTCCATAAGTGAAGCCCCCCCCTATCGGTGACCATTGATTAACAATTGTGACTGATATCTATAGGAAATAGGCACTTTTCTACTGCATAGTACCAACTTGGCTTGGTTTAGTGCAGAGGCCCACACTAACAAACAATGAAGGAGATGGAGGGCCTCAGTTGTAAGGAGGCACATTTAATCCAGGAGGAGACTGAAGGCAGTGCTGCAGCAAAGTAGGTTTTGGGCAGTATACTAGTTTTAGAGTACAATTTAGGGACGGACTCCAGGTTCAGGCTATGGCAACAGTGATTTGTCAAGTAAACTATGGTAATGGTATTATTTCATTTGAACATGCATCAGATTACAATTGAATGCATCACATAATCAGTTCACAGTTCCACATGTCCAAAAGGAGTAGGAAGAAGCAAAGCTTATTAAATCCTACCCCTCCATCTGGTACTTTTACAATCAGTAACTGTTACATTTGTTCACTTCCTGCTTTCCTAATAGAGTTTAAGTTTTTTGCTTTTTTAAAAAAATTATTTTATTTTGTCACGTACCGAAGTAATAGTAATGGTTTTATTTAATTTGAACATGCATCAGATTACAATTGAGTGATCACATAATCAGTTCCACATGTCCAAAAGGAGTCAGAAGTACAATCAGTAACCGTTACATTTGTTCACTTCCTGCTTTCCTAATATAGTTTAAGTTTTTTGCTTTTTTTAATTTATTTTATTTTGTCATGTACCAAAGTAATGGTAATGGTTTTATTTAATTTGAACATGCATCAGATTACAATTGAGTGATCACATAATCAGTTCCACATGTCCCAAAGGAGTCAGGAGTACAATCAGTAACTGTTACATTTGTTCACTTCCTGCTTTCCTAATATAGTTTAAGGTTTTTTTTTTTTTTTTGTCCCGTACCGAAGTACAAGGTGATATGACCATCCAATGACATAATGGGTACCATAGTAAGTGTCAATATAGTGATATGTACAGCACATCATGACTGGTTCAAGACCGTGAGTAAGGTTTGAGTCATTGTACATAAATAAGCAAACTAATGTGGGCATACGAGTTGGTTTTTCTACGGCCTTATCATGAACAGTCTAAGTACAAAATAGTTTTCCAACAACTAAAAAAGTAATGTTTTGATCTGAAATCTACAAATTCACAGAATTGTAAATGCTGAATCATGAATACAGATATCAACTGTGTCTTCTTCAGTAATACAAGAAATTGTCACATGTAATTGACCAACTGTGAAACTTCTTACAGTGTAGGATGGACTGAGGACCATCCCTTCATACCACTACACATTGTTGACCGGAAAGAGAAATAAGCTCAGACTGTGGGAAATATACACTGCTGCCATACTGTAAATATCCCACACTGTCATATGCTGTGTCAAGAAGAGAATGCCGGATGAGACATGCGTTCTGGTACATCCTATGTGCGGTTGATTAAATCTGTCAGTCAAGCATGGAGTAATCAGAAGCAAGACAGTCGGACAGAGAAAGCGCACAGAGCTCTGATCATATAAACAGGCTGTCAGTGCCAGATTGTTGGGGTTTGATCATGAGCCTCGTTAATAAGCATGGAGGGAGCACATGTTTGCTGTATGAAGCTACATGTGCAGCACCACAGAGCTTTTGAGAATGTTAAGAAGGTAAAGCGACTTCCTTATGGATTGATCCTCGCTGGAGTACGATGTCAACACTCGGGGCAGGAATTTCCTGTCGTGTGGTGCTACTATCAGGAAAAACAACAGAGACCTCCGTTGTTGGACTTTAGCGCAGCACAAATTCTACAATGAGGACTGTAGATAAAATATTTGTGCTGCTGGTCCAGAATGCTGAGGTGTGGAGATTCACACTCAAGATGCAACCATTCAAAAAAACAGTTTAGGCCACACAACAAAGCAGGCAAAACATGGATCCTAATCAAATAGCAATATTTTATTACTACTTGTCATTATTTATGCCCTTTCATTTCAATTTCACACATTTACACTGCTTGCAAGAGTCTGAATGTTTCCACCTTTTGTCCAAGCAACTATATGGAATGGAAGGACAATGTTGTGAAGCCAATATTCTGCCTTCTGAGCTGAATCAACACGAATATTGTCGGCCGATAGCATATGGTGAACTTCAACCTTTGACTCTTAATAAGCTGGATGGACACATGCCGAATTTGAAGATATTTGAAATACACCACAGAAGAAAAGCAGGCATCATCGCCTCCAAGCAAATCCATGAAATTGTACTCACCATACTGGCAGCTGGGCCCATTGAAGCCCGCAGGACAGTCACATAGCTGGGTGGACCCCTCCTGACATTGACCCCCATTGAAGCACACGCCGTAGCTGCACACAGCTGCACATGGCACATATAGAAGACAAGAAGAAACACAGGTGAGTAATTCATCAAATCCGTATCTTCAGTTCGCAAAAAAGTCATCATAGAGGAATCTTAACATTGGCTTAAACACTGGAAAAACATCTCCATTCACAACCCAATCAAAATGCATGACTGGAATACTTCCAAGTGAAAGAGTTCTGTTTCCCACACACAGATTAGATATCTGAATGAACTGACTAAACACTTAGGACACTTTATGTATATGTTTGTGTTAACTGCTGAACTGCTGCACACAAAAGGAGAATTTGTCAAAACATGCACCACTCTATATTGCCTGTGCAAATATTATTAAAATCCAAATTTTGACCCATATATTGTATGTTGGATTGACTTGAAATTTGTTGCACAGTTCCACATGCTCAACAAAACACCCAGTACACCTTTTAAAGGGCACCTGTTATGCTTTTTCCACTTTTCTGACCTATAAATGCAGTTAGTAATGTAATGTTGTATTCTAGTGTTAAACGATGCCAGAGTTACGGATAATAAGGTTTGCGCATTTGGAAGTGAGCCCTGAAAGAAGTTTGGGATTGCTCGAAATTCTCGGTTTCAAAAGGTGGGGTAGAAGGGAGGGGACTTCCTTATATGGGCATGGCTGTAAGCCAGATCAGCCCTCCCCCAAGCTCTCCTTCTCTGTTTATGTTGCTAGCAATGGCACGTAAGGGAAACAATTCCTAAAGACATTGAATACCCAACTCAAATATGAAAACAATTTGCTCCATTCCTGCATAATGGAGAAAATGTGGACTGCGCATAAACGAGTGCATCAATTTTGCACCTTTGAAGTTTTTTTTCCTGTCTTTATTTTGCAAACAGTGATGAGTGATCAGTCTTGAAAGACAAGATTCAGTGTCAGGAAGTTATGATAGCGTAAACTTTGACCAAATGGAAAAAACCTTGGGAATGTCTGATCCTGACTTAACAAAACCCTGTGAAAAATACTCAGTTTTTATAGTATCATTGTCAAATTTGACAAAAAAAAATTGACTAGGTAAGGACTCAAACTCTGGCTCCATTGTGTTTCCAAGTCCATAACCCCAAACTACTTATTTGTATTGGTAAATCTAATTTAAACTCCTTTTTTACACTCCTTAACACTTGCCAGTCGATTTGACACACCAGACTTATGCTAGAAAATAATGATAAAATGTGTTATTTATACTACAATCATCTTTGGTAAATAGGAAATAACTTATGACGATTGGATGCCGATTAGCTTGTAAAGGTGTAAAATCTAAATAATGTCAAATGCATCAATGGCGAGGGACACTTCCAAAGCCAGGACATGTGAACCCCACCTCTGAGGTGGACCGTCACATTCCATACACTCACATTAATCATGACAGTCCAGCAGCACCTAAAAGGCCAGACACAGAGAGCATGCAGGTGCACGTGCTAGAATGTACTGTGTGTTGTCTTCATGAACAAGATGGCCTCTTTGAGTCTTTGCTTCATGGTGACAGGTTCATATACAGTGGTGTGAAAAGGTTTGTCACACTTAAATGTTTCAGATCATCAAACTAATTTAAATATTAGTCTATAACAACACAGCTGTACACAAAATGCATTTTTTGAATAATTTTCTTATTATTAAGGGAGAAATTATTTAGAATTAAGTGTGAAAAAGTGACTGCCCCCTAAACCTAATAACTGTTGGGCCACCCTCAGCAGCAACAACTGCAATCAAGCGTCTACGATGACATGCAATGAGTCTCTTACAGCACTATGGAGGAATTTTGGCCCACTCATATTTGCAGAATTGTTGTAATTCAGCCCCACTGGGGGGTTTTCTAACAGGAAGCTCCATCGCAATAGGATTCAGGTCAGGACTTTAACATGGCCACTCCAAAGTCGTCATTTAGTTTTTCTTCAGCCATTCAGAGATGGACTTGCTGGTGTGTTTTGGGTCATTGTCTTGCTGCAGAACCCAAGTTGGTTTCATATTTGGAGGTACAAACAAACTGCCAGACATTTTCCTTCAGGATTTTTTTGGTAGACAGCAGAATTTGTGGTTCCATTTATCACAGCAAGTCTTCCAGGTCCTGAATCAGCAAAACAGCCCCAGACTATCACCTCTACTACAGGTATGCAGATTTTTGGATGTTGTGGGGTCTTTTGTGACCTTTCGTATGAGTCATCACTGCGCCCTTCGGGTTGGTTTTGTTTGGTTGGCTGGCCACTCCTGGGCAGGTTTACAACTGTTCCACGATTTCGCTATTTGTGCTAACTCAGCTGTGATATACCACAGTTAAGTTGTGTTTTGACAGGATGGCAATCACTTTTTTCCACAGAATATTGTAGATTTTGATTTTTTTTTCAATTAATAATACAGTAAACAGTTTCATTTAAAAACTGCATCTTGTGTTTAGTTGTGTTGTCACTGACTAATATTTAAATTTGATCTCAATGTAAAACATTTAATGGTGAGAAACCTTTAAAAACAATTTCACACCACTGTATGTCTATCATTGTTGGGAATGGTAGAAGTGAGGGAAAACACGGTTCAGCTCATCACAGCAGGAATGTGAAGGTCAGCACTACCTAAGAAGACTGAAGAAAACAAGTTATGTCAAGAAGAAGCATTTTGCTGTCCATATAAGCCAACCAAGCGAAACCATCTGCTGTCCGTGCTACCATTTATTGGCTATATATGGTCATAGAATCAAGAAAATGTTTTTAAATATCTGGTGTCGCTCCAAAAATCATCTGAAACCACCTTCTTTCCTGTCTCCACAACTGCTATGTACTACTCTCGACATAATTACCATTACAGGCTAAATAAAGAGGATTAAAGAGTGGAACGCTTTAATGACACACAGGCATCTATATAACTCAATTTAGAGTTTAATGAGTATGCCAAAATTAAATACATAGTACATACACAGTCTTTTTAAAGGCATTAAATAAAAAAATAGCTAAAATCCATCAAGTGTTGTTTTATGTTTGCAAAGTTTGCAGTAAACCAAAAAAATAAAGTCAACTTACATTAGCATTGATTTATAGAAATTATTTACCTTGCAAATACGTAAATATAAATGAACAAATAAAATCAATTTTTTTAAATAATTAAATTATAGGGCGTATGGTTAGCACGCAGGCTTCACAGCTAGGAGACCGGAGTTCAATCCCACCCTCGGCCATCTCTGTGTGGAGTTTGCATGTTCTCCCCGTGCATGCGTGGGTTTTCTCCGGGTACTCCGGTTTCCTCCCACATTCCAAAAACATGCTAGGTTAATTGGTGACTCCAAATTGTCCATAGGTATGAATGTGAGTGTGAATGGTTGTTTGTCTATATGTGCCCTGTGATTGGCTGGCGACCAGTCCAGGGTGTACCCCGCTTCTCGCCCGAAGACAGCTGAATGAATGAATGAATGTCCCTCACGACATCGAGGTTCAAAGTAACACACAATAATTATTTTCAATATGATTTATAAGGTAATCAATTCATGGACAATTGTATTAATATTTCATACTAAATTAATTAGTTGCCATATCCCATTGCTTTTATGTTGTTGTTTGATGCTTTTGTATTGTATGTATTCTACATAGTATATACTGTATTGTATATAATCTTACCTAACGTTGTTCTCCCGTCAAAGTGCTTTTGCTCTTTGTTCAGGCTGCATTTGTAAATAAGAATTTGTTCTTAAATTCCTTGCCTGGGTAAATAAAGGTATATAAAAAATATATAATGTTTAATATTATTAATGCAGTTAATTGGATTGGAGAGACATTTGTTTCTGTGCAAAGGCAGTGTACATGATGAGATAAGGTGCATATTTGAAGCCTGGCTTCAAGGGTATCATCATATCCTCCATGGACAATGACATCTCCATACAAAGGAAATAGCTCTCTAATAATCTCAATTGGTTCACAAGAGTAATTTCATCCTTCGGCAGGTTCACAGAGCTCCTTTGAGGCCAACTCTTAGACAAAACATCCCCTTTTCATTACGTTTCAGACAACTGCTCAACAGTTTGGAGCATCGAAACGGTTTTACCTCACAGCACCATGTTTTTTTTTGTTTTTTTTTTTAGTGTTGGCACCCCCACCCTGAGTTTCTTCACCTCCACTGAATGAAATGAAAGGCCTAAATGTGGCATTCAGTGTAGCATAGGCAATGTCTGCCCTCCACCTTCTCCATGGAGGATTAAGACGCACACAAAGCAGGGCCAGCGACTTGTGCTAAGTTGCTGAAGAGCCCCAAAAAGCAGATGTCACGCTTGGGATGTGACCACATCAGCACAGTGTTTGTTTAAACTTCGTCCATCTGAGTGTGGCCCAGACAGGGGCCACTTTCTGCAGACACAAAAGAGCCACGCTCAGGGGCTCCGTTTGAGTGCAACACTGTCCTTTGTGGCTAATGCTAGCTACTATACAGGGGAATGTGTCATTTCAAAAAGTTGTTGTAAAAATGACAGCGGCTGTAAAGACTACAAAACAGACTTCCAAGCCACACACCCAAAATGCAGGCTGACCAATCCCAGAGCAACACTGAAGAGGCTCCACCCATTGGTCCGGTACTTTCCATTCATTTCATTCATTAATTCATTCATTCATTTTTTACCACTTATCCTCACAAGGGGGTGCTGGAGCCGATCCCAGCTGTCTTGGGGCGAGAGGCGGGGTACACCCTGGACTGGCACATATAGACAAACAACCATTCACACTCACATTCATACCTATGGACAATTTGGAGTCGCCAATTAACAATTAATTAATTAAGTTTTTGGAATGTGGGAGGAAACCGGAGTACCCGGAGAAAACCCACACATGCACGGGGAGAACATGCAAACTCCACACAGAGATGGCAGAGGGTGGAATTGAACCCTGGTCTCCTAGCTGTGAGGTCTGCGTGCTAACCAGTCGACCCCATTCATTTCAATGCTACATATTTAATATTCATTAATTAATTCATTTTTTACCACTTATCCTCACAAGGGGGTGCTGGAGCCTATCCCAGCTGTCTTCGGGCGAGAGGCGGGGTACACCCTGGACTGGTCGCCAGCCAATCACAGACATATTTAATATGTTTTTGCTATTTACGTAAAAGGGTAATTATGGCTAAACAGTGTGCACAACTGTAGAGATACTGTAGGTTAGAGGGTTTATTAATACAAAAAATTATCAGCAAAATCCGCCCAAAACACCCGCAACTTCTCTAAGATAAACAATACATTTATTATTCATCAAATAATGATAGCTGTTGTTGTTTACGTCTAGCTAAGAAAGCTAACCAAAACAAAACAACATACTGTATGTGTATAATTTGGAGTTGTTTGTGTATGTTTTTCATGCAGCTTGTGTTTAGCGGCGCACAATGTGGTCCTCATGAGTGCTGACATATTTGTGGCTATGTTCCACGACGCACACACAAACACATAAAGACCACCCATGATTAAACTGGACTGGACCATTTCCTTTATTTGGGCCTCTTTTGCATATTCTACCTCTGCCAGCTTGGTCCCACCACACAGGGAGGCCACTTCCTATTTAAGACGACAAAGCAGTGAAGGCAAAAAGCTATTGTTGCCATCAATCAAGATAAGCACTGATTTCCACTGTGACTGGTCCTGTCCATCCCCTCTCTCCCGGGACTTAACTCATTGACTTTGAACGATGCTTTACATGCTGGAGTGCAGGAAGTCGCCATTTCAGTGTCAAGAGCTCTTTTACCACGTCTTCAAAAGCCATGAGCCATCGAGACAAATTGGAGTCGTCTCCAAAAGCACACAAGAGTCACCTTGAACGCTGCACTGTGACCCTTTGTGTTTACAAGAAAGATAAGACAGACACGTCATGTTAAGCCACTGGTTTGCAAACTGGGAGGGCCGTTATGACAGGAGGGACGCAGGACTGCCCTGAGCACGTTTCATTATTCGTTTTTTTCAGTAAAATATCCAATTTTCTCGTTACTATTCCAAAAATAGTCATAGATAAAAGCATACTGTAAACAAGACAAACCATCAGTGTGACTCAAAGTTTGTGATGGGAGTAAATTGACTCATCTAATTAGCACAATGATGTCACCAGGCTCAGAATTGGTCAGCACCCTGTCTCCATCATACCCAACAAGCTCATCAAAATGATCCACTTTTCATCCTCTTCCTCCCCTCTCAAACAAACACGGGCATCATCCTCATCATTTACAGCAGGATAACGAACACCACCACTGCTGTTTTGTTTGTGTGTTTTAGTAATGAAACTAATTGCAATAAAGTCATTGCAATAAATTAATCATTTTTTAATTCCACCCATCCATCTATCTTATATGCTGCTCATGCTCGCGGGCATGATGGAGCCTACCAGCTGACTTTGGGCGAGAGGCGGGGTACACCCTGGACCGGTCGCCAGCCAATCACAGGGTACATATAGACAAACAACCATTCACACTCACATTCATACCTATGGACAATATGGAGTCGCCAATTAACATTTTTAATGACACGTACTATTACAAGATCAAATTACTACTGAAAAAAAATCATACTCCATCCATCCATTTTCTATACTGCTTATCCAATCATATTTAAAATGGAAAAATAGTTGTATAAAATAATTGTGACATGACAATATTATAGTACTTTTAGAAAAAAGGTTAATCAAAGTGGATGTTGTAATATTTCAAGGATAATGAAAAATGTCTTCATATTACGGCGTCACGATACAGCAGTTCATGAGAAGAGATCTTAAGTAACATTGATTCAATTTAGAATCGCTACAGCTTCTGCTCGGACATTAACACAGTGGCAGATGTCCAAATCTGACGAAAGAAACAGCGGCACGTCAGACAGTGCAGGTAGGATTGCAAGGTTTATAGTGTCCGTAAAGCACTTAATGTGCGGTTGCAACCCTCCCCTGCACACTACCATTTCCATATTACATGTTTTATTCACACTAGTAATGCCATAGCTCACAGAATTAGTTCTCTCTTAGTTGCAGCAAAGACAAGAAATATTGTCATGTTTTAATCTTACAAGATCTCATGACACCCCGACTATTACAAGACTAAAGTAATATTTAAGAGAAAAGCTTTGGTACTACAAGACCAAAGTTTTTTTTCGGAATAAAAAATAAAATAATAATGTTTAAATTTGTTGTAATAGTATCCATCAAATTTTACCATACAATTTATACAATAAAGTGTACTTTAAAGTGTAACATAAGAGGAATTGTACAATGGTATAGTATAATGTTTAACAAAGGACAGATGTAACTGTTTCACCATCAGCCTGTTAAACCCACAGCTTATGTGGGCAGTGGACCTCCGGCATGATTAGAGCTTTAACTGCCTCTCAATAACCACTTGCCATTTGCCTAATTACCCCACGCTGACCTTTTATGACCGAACACACACACGCACACAGAAACAAAGACAAGCAAAAAGAAAATACACCAAAATCTTGCCAGAAAAACCTTTCCATTATTTTTTCCTCTGATATCTTTAGATAGGCTACATGTATTAGTTTATCCCATCACATTTTTCTTTAGAGGGATAAAAACCCTGTGCAATGAAGAAGCCATTGTCCATCAACAAGAGGAGAAACCACCCCAATTAGTTCATGTTCCGGAGCTCCCCAGTGTCGGCAGCACTTGTGCAGCCCCAGACCAATGACTCCACCTCTACCATGGTGGCTATTTAGACAATGACTGAGAGTTGTCTCATTTTCAGCGGCTAGTAAATATACAGTGTATACTGTATAGTGTTTTTGGCATGGCAAGAAAATATCCCAACCCGTCAAAGATTACAGGTTGTGTATTAAGGTGAGTTAAATCACCTAAAAACACGAAAACAGTCCAATTCTCTTCCCCTGATGTGAAACTTGTGACAAAGCAAGTCTACAAATGTATACACACTGATTGATAACATCTGTCACTGTCTCTCTTCAGGCAGAGAACCTCTTGACCCCTTTTGACCTTGTGTTGGAAAAGCTTTCAAGGGTGAGGTCAAGCGGCCTTCCTCCTGCCGATGTCAATACAAGCTTTTTAGTAAGCACCAATACTCACGATAAAAGCAGCCAGCTTCTCCATTGAGCTGTGACCATCCATGGCAGCACTTGTAGACGCTCTGGTAATCCTGGCGGTACACTTGTCTGTACGCCGTGTAGTACGCTGTCCTGTCAGAGTGAAGACAAAGAGTACAACAACTAAAACTTTTTCACTCATGGGCCACATTGGGTTAAGAAATTTCGCCAAGGGGGCGTCCATATATGGGTGGTCATCAAAGAGAACTACATACTTACTCACGGTGCTACGAAACAAAAACACATCCACAGCAAGTGAACGCATCACATACTGAATATCAACTGCTATGTGTGTGAGTGATAAACATTTACGTATGTGGTAAGCATAACACATAACATAAACTGCCATATACAAGTTCCGCAAGGTATGCTGGGTAGTCCAATGGCAACATCAATGTGAGCTACAGTATGAGCAATAAAACATTAGATATCAATTGTATGTTACCGTTCCTCCTTGTTTACTTCCCTGCAATCGAGCAAAAATGTGACAAACATGGCAAAATGTTGGGAGTAACAGAAGCTACCCAGCATGCCTTGTGGCAGGAGTTTATGGATGTAATTTTGGAATGGGTGTTTTGCATAGGTATTAGGTACTTACTGGGTGTGTTACTTTGAGCCTCGATGTAGTGAGGGACATTCATTCATTCATTCAGCTGTCTTCGGGCGAGAAGCGGGGTACACCCTGGACTTGTCGCCAGCCAATCACAGGGCACATATAGACAAACAACCATTCACACTCACATTCATACCTATGGACAATTTGGAGTCACCAATTAACCTAGCATGTTTTTGGAATGTGGGAGGAAACCGGAGTACCCGGAGAAAACCCACATGCACGGGGAGAACATGCAAACTCCACACAGAGATGGCCGAGGGTGGAATTGAACCCCTGTCTCCTAGCTGTGAGGTCTGCGCGCTAACCACTCGACCACCGTGTCGCCTAGTGAGGGACAATGTTGTTATAAATGATTTTTATGATTATTTTATTTTTATAGTTTGACCCTTGTATAGATTTTTTTTCATTTTATTTCCTATGGAGAAAATGGTGCTGAAGTTATTCGGATGTTCATATCTAGATATTGATAAGACATATGACGCTATGCTTTGGGGACTAATCTTGGGCAAAAAAGCACAGAACTAAACACAGCCATGTTCCGTTTTATATAATAAATAGAAGGTTTTAGTTAACAAGGCTTGTATTTACAGTATTAAGT
This sequence comes from Doryrhamphus excisus, assembly GCF_030265055.1. Classification (NCBI taxonomy): domain Eukaryota; kingdom Metazoa; phylum Chordata; class Actinopteri; order Syngnathiformes; family Syngnathidae; genus Doryrhamphus; species Doryrhamphus excisus. The sequence continues at coordinate 8,972,560 of NC_080483.1, read as the reverse complement.
AGCAGTCTGATGAAATGACTTAGAGGAATTTCAGTTACATGCCGTAATTTGTCCAGCGTTCAATTCCCAGACTGCCTCTTCTTTGGAGATTGGTGTCCCCCTCTCATTGCCACGCCAGCACACGGTCATTACTACACATTGTGACACCAAGTTTTGTTTACAGCAAGTAATTGTAGCCCTCTGCTGCCTTCAAAGTGATGGTAAATAAAGCAAAGAAGAAGCAAAGAAAGACGCTGTGAGAAACGTCCCCAATGATGTGGTGGGATGATGTTACCACATAAGGACCCTCCTGGTGGAATGTTGACTAGCACGGAGACCTTTGTGTGTTTAATAGCTGGTTGGGGGAAGTGGGAGCTACACCTTGCATTTAAGTGGAAGACAGCTGTCATTAGGGAAGCAGAAAAGAGACAGCAAACAGGGACAATATTGTCCTTACCTTCTCTCGTATCCCATACACCATGACTGTCCCGCACATCCTTGCTTCCACACTTTGACCATGCGTGTGAAGGCCTGCACACACGGCTGTCTCTGAGCCACCAGCAGCATCTCCTGTTCCATGCATACGTTGGGCCTGCAAGGGGGACATGTCAAAATGAAAGGGAGATTTAGAACTCGGACAGATGGCCCAGCTTCTGTAAGATGTTATCATTTTTTGAGCATATTTTGTGCTGCTGATGATTCCTTTTTTAGGGGGATTCCTCAAAAAACATTGCTGTGTGGACAGGGCCTTGGTTAAGAATCTTCTTCTTCTTTCTCTTCCGGCTTTTCCCTTCAGGGCTCGCCAAAGCGAATCAATCTCCTCCATCCCAACCATCTCAGTCTGGCCTCTCTGACTTTATCTCTAACATGTAATATCCCTCTGATGTACTCTTTCCTGATCCTATCCATCCTGGTCACTCCCAATGAGAACCTCAACATCCTCATCTCTGCTACCTCCAGTTCTGCTTCCCGTCTTTTTCTCAGTGGCACTGTCTCTAGACCAAACAACATGACTGGTCTCACCACAGTTTTGTATACCTTTCCTTTCATTTTAGCTGAAACTCTTCTATCACACATCACGCCTGACACTTTTCTCCTGCCTGCACACGCTTCTTCACCTCCTTTTCACAATCTCCATTGACCTGAACTGTTGACACAAGTACTTAAAATTCTCCATTCTCCTTCTGTATCTCTTCCCCCTGTAACCTCACTCTTCCACTTGGGTCCCTCTCATTCACACACATTCCTCTCCTTTCCAGGACAAACCCCCATCTCCTCCACCTGTTGCCTACTGTCACTGCAAATCACAATGTCATCTGCAAACATCATAGTCCATGGAGATTCTTGTCTAACCTCATCTGCCGGCCTGTCCATCACCATAGCAAACTATAAGGGGCTCAGAGCTGATCCCTGATGCAGTCCCACCTCCACCTTGAACTCTTCTGTCACACCCACAGCACATTTTACCACTGTCTTACAGTCCTCATACATGTCCTGCACCACTGGAACATACGCACTTCTCTGTCACTCCATCATCTAAAACTTATTAGGTATTATTTAATGCAATAATACAATCTTGTAACAACCTTTAAAGGTCATAGCAGTGGAAAAAGCACAATAGGTTTATATAATATACTGTATAATAGGTTTAATACAATAAAGGCATTATATAAATATAATAGGTTTAACTTCTTTTTACAATTTAAAGTTACTTAGAGTGGTGCCTGTACAGTTAATTTACTTTTAATTTATAACTTAATGAACTTTTTTAGGTTAGAATAACTTGATGGTCAACCAGCGTCATTAGTGTGTTCATATTTGGACATTCCACTGCAATAATTGTCGTTTGAATGACTGGCACACAGATATGGTTGGTCCATCTTGTAAACTACACTAAACATGATCACCTGCTTCTGTACACGTGATAATTACATTCCTGACTCTTCAGCATGGCCAGGTATCAGTGGAAAAAAGTGATTTTAGTTATCATTCACTCTCGGGAGGAGTCTTACATAAATAACAAGGCATGAGCAGAAACTCCAACGTAAAAAAAATTAAGTAGAACCTAAATTGTTACTCACATGTATGGCTGAAGGTTGTTGGTGTTCCCATGGCGGTAGAAGTGTGCCTCTTTAATAAATCCGAGGAAAAACAGTAAAAATACACACTTCATAATCCTCTCCTTTAAACACGTGATTCACTCATGGGTTGTAAAGCACCTGCTGAAAAATATTCTGATAAAAAAGGGTTAGTATTCCTCCAAAGTTTGCAGAGATGACACAGCCATTATGTTTGCTCTGTGTGTGTGAGACCGTTCCAAAATAAACACACACAGAGAAAACAGAAGCTCATCCACACTTGGTCCCTGCAGATGTTAGACTGCAGCAGGAGGAGGAGGAGGAGGAGGGGGAGGCTCCTTCCATTCACTTGGTAATGTACTGTGTGTGAGTGTGTGTGTGTTGGGAGAGGGGCGTGTGATCCATAAAGCCACAGACGTGCACACACACACACATACGCACAAAGCACCCTGCTGCAAAGTGTCCAGCAAACACTCTTGAAAAGGTCACCATTTAGGAGGATATAGTGTGCACCAAAATGCAGATGATATGCTTTATATAAGATACAGTGATATGATTACCAATTGAGTAGGAGAAAGGAGCCTGATGATGATGGTGAGGTCAAAAAGGTCACTGGCCCGCTGCTGGCTCTTCTAAACAAAGCTTTCATTGCAGACATGTGTGCTTGTGACCCCCAAAGAATCATGGGTCACTGCTGAAAGCCCCTAAAAGAAGAAGAAGAGGAGGAGCAGGAGGAAGGACCATCATCTATACATGATGTTCTAATTAACCCTCACACTCAATGCACAAACACAGCTTACTAATAACCAACTGCAATTGATCTAAACTGAAAGGTACATCTGTGTTACTGTTATTATGCAATCCGTACCGGAAACACAGTCTGTTCTACGCTACATGCAGAACGTGAAGTTGCTCATTGCTTGGTGTGCATCATATCAACAAAGAACATCTGAATCATTATCTTATGCATTGAGAGTGTTTCATCTTAAACATTTCAGTATATTGGTGTTCCAATTAATAAAACAGAGTTGGGACATCATGGAAATATACCGTTCAGATAATGGACACTACCTACTCAACAAGCGGGATCAAAACTAAAACTTTCTAGCAGTGCTGAGTGCATTCAAATGCAGCACATAACTCCTCTGACACAATTTGCTGCTGCATTCAATGTTACAAAATGTTCTAGTTGTAACAACATCAATGTTAAACAAATAGACTTTTCGACTGATACTGCTTTATCGGGATTGTTGAACTTGCCCCTTCAATTTGGTCTGAAATTAATATAATTGCTCATGGCAAACATAGGACCATGCAAAATACACATTTTGACTCAGAATTACAAAAAGAAAATGAATGAACCCATGAATTATGTACAATATTTCAACTTAATTATGATTTATTATGAAGTATGTTTTTTTTAAGTGTGCAGGAGAAGGGGGTGCATGGCTTCAGGTCAGATGTCTGAAGGGGTACGCCACTGTAAAAAGTTTGTGAACCACTGCTCAAGCTGAATCGTCTAGATCAGGGTGGGCATATTGTAGCCGGCAGGCTACATCAGGCCCATCTGGGTAGCTTACTGTCTCTCCCAACATTTTGCAGTGTTTGTCACATTTTTGCTTGATTGCAAAATATGTTGAGGAGACAAGCAGGAACATTAGCATACTCTTGCTATCCAATGTTTTATTGTTCAAACTGTAACTTACATTGATGTTGACGTTGGTCTACCCAGCATACCTTGCAGAACTTGTAAATAACAGTTTAGTTTACATGTTATGTTTACCACTTAGCGGTTGAGTTCCTCAGGGAAGTAAACAAGGAAGTACGTGAACATACTATTAGCATTCAATGTTGCTGCTGGCCAACCCAGCATACCTTGCGGAACTTGTAAATAACAGTTTACGTCACGTGTTGTTTACCGCTTAGCTGTTGTTCATCACCCACGTTGTAGTAGTGGTATATATGATGTGCTACGTTGCTGTGGATGTGTTGCGTTTTCGTCTTGTTGCACCACGAGTATATTGTTCTCTTTGAAGACCACCCATATCGGCTCCTCAGCCAAATTTCTTTAACTCTATGTGACCCATGAGTCAAAATTTTGCCCATCCCTGGTCTAGTTTAGTCCATAATTCCACTCTGCTTATGGTTGTTTACATTCAAATCTCACTCTCTTTTATGTTTGGTTTTATTGTATTTATTCATGGATAATATACATAACCGGATATGATGTTTACGCGCTTAAATAAGTATTTATGTTGTTTGTTCATTTATTATGGTTTCCTACGACATTTCAAAAACATGCATGTTATGCTATGACAATTTTGGTCAATCAAAATTAATTCATTCATACGTTCATTCATTCAGTGCGAGGAGTCACACTATCAACAATGTTCTATCTGGCCGGACGTATTTGCCTCCCTCTAGCGGCCTGGTAGTGTAGCAGCACAAGGAATAGGAGGAGCCACAGGGCGCCGCCTGGTGTTGCTGACGACTAGACTGAATTTAAAGTGCAATTGAACCTTTTTGTTCCAAACTTGCCTCCGTAGCACGAACACCATAGCATGAATCGCGTGATAACAGCGCGACTGTGCTGGCCACGTAAGTCACATTTTATTACCAACTACCTTTGGCAAACCGAGTTTGTGGTGCACCCACGGAGAAACATGTCGACTGCACGGCCGCTTACTTTACTGGGAACCATGGGGTTCGGAGGCCGAGTGGACGAAGAGCAGAGTGTGCAGATAGTGAAGACCTTCCTGGACCGGGGACACAAGCTGGTGGACACGGCCTTCATGTATACGGATGGGAAGTCGGAGACCATCGTAGGGAACATGAAGCTTCCTAAAACAGGTGGAGTTGACACTCTTTCACTTCTTCATTCTTATGTGTTTATTGTCAAATCCACACAAACTAATAATGCAGGAAACGTTTAAGATGACAATCTTTTACTCCCACAGTCTAAAAAAAAACTAAGTGTCACTGATGAATGATTGATTAAATGTGTTCATTTACTTGACTTCCGGGTACAACTAGTGTCAAATGTGTGCATTACCCTTAGCAAGTTGTGCAAGAAAGTCACGGACATAAATAACGCTGTAATGAACTTTCACCACATATTATTGTTTGTTTTAGTAAATCTTTGACCAGGACTTGTAGGTTCGACTGTCATTCTCTAAACAAGCGTCCATTCAATTTTTTCGTGTAATTTAAGCAGTTAAAACAGTTTAATATAAATATTTGACCAGGACCTATCGGTAAAACGTGTTTGCCCACTTTTCTCTCATCAAATGTTCACTTTTGTTGTCCAATTAAGCATTTAAAGCACTTTTTACGACGTATACATAAACACTAATTTTTATCAAATGCATATTGCTTTTGATAGATCGTTTATATGACAGGAGTGATGTGCTGCTCTTTTTAAAAGGACCCATTAACCTAGGTAATCTCAAAGTGTTATTTGCTCCCAATTTTGGTCTGGGTCCGATGTGATTTGTGGGCCGTATTTGCCTGCAGACAACCAGTTGAATAACCATGGTATAAATAGCCACATTAAGTTTAAAATACAACCACAGGGGTGATGTGTCTGTTGTGTTCCTGTCTACAGTCAGCATCGCCACTAAGGCAAACCCTTGGGAGGGTAAGACATTAAAACCAGAGAGTGTGCGTTCTCAGCTGGAGACGTCCCTTCAGAGGCTGCAGACCAAGAGTGTGGACCTCTTCTACCTGCACGCCCCAGATCACCAGAATCCAATTGCGGATACTTTGCGAGCTTGCAATGACCTTCACAAAGAGGTAAAGCAACACTGCCATCGTTATTCCCAACAGGCCGAGATTCAATATTTGAAATGTTCATCACAGGGTAAATTTAAGGAGTTTGGTCTGTCCAACTATACTTCATGGGAGGTAGCTGAAATAGTGAGCCTGTGCAGACAGCATGACTGGATTGTGCCAAGCGTCTATCAGGTAAAGCGCACTTCTTACACTTGTATTTTACCATGTTACAAATCACTTACTACTTTACAGGGAATGTACAATGCTACCACCAGACAAGTTGAGACCGAGTTGCTGCCCTGTCTGAGATACTTTGGGATGAGGTTTTACGCATACAATCCTCTGGCAGGTCCTACCTATTATACAAGTTCTTGACTCCCAAGTACTGATACTGGCACTAATGTTGGTACTCACTTTGTCAGGTGGCCTTCTGACTGGGAAGTATTGCTACGCTGATAAAGACACGTCCCAGCCTGCAGGGCGCTTCTTTGGCCACAACTGGGCTGCAGCATACAGGGACAGGTGACACTTGCATGTTATACTGTTCTTCCTCGGATAGTGGCCTCTGCTCTAATATATGCCATATTTCAAATTGATTAGTTTTTCTACCATCACAGTGTCAGCATAGACATGGTATCTGTAAATCTTGGTACTCTATTCAGACTACTCACTGGCCACCATATGAGGAAATACAGTAATTCCGTACATACTTTTCCTATTTGGTCCTAAGATACTGGAAGCAGAGTCACTTCCAAGCGATAGAAGTGGTCCTAAATGCCTTGGTGACAGCATATGGATCCAACCCCCCCACCCTGTTGTCTGCCGCCATACGCTGGATGTACCACCACTCCCACCTCAAGGTGACAGAGACTTAATTGAGTCAGAGCTAATTAATAGCGGAGGATTTGTGTTATAACATCTTACCTTGCCAGGGTGAGCTTGGTGATGGCGTCATCATCGGCATGTCCAGTGTGGAACAACTGAAACAGAATCTGGCCGCCTCTGAGGAAGGTCCTCTGGATGAGAGGGTGGTGGAGGCCTTCCACGAAGCCTGGAACCTGGTCGCTCACGATTGTCCAAATTACTTCCGATAAAGTACTTCACAGATTAGTAGTTTTTTTTCCAATGTTTACCCTGCATTATAATTCGCTTTACAGAGATTAGTTTTCCAAAATGTACCAAGAAGATTGAAGCACTTAAATTTTTATGTGAAATAAGAATTATATTGTTTTTGTTTCTGGACATTAAAACAATTTTTGACAGCAACAAGATGGACTAATGACAGGTTGGTGCATGCAATACTAAACCTACCCACGAGGTGGTGGCATTTCTCAAAAGTTGCAAGGGCCTGCAGACTTGGATATAATCCGTATTGTCCCCAGATGGCCCACACCCATATTGCTCGACATAATTCTGGTTTTGGCATATTTGTGTGCCATCGCTTCATAACAACATTGTATTGCTGGAAATTAAGTATTTCAGCAATAATTTAAGCAGTATTTCAGTTAAGTCACTGTGAAGGACAAAAGTTCATCTGTATTCTATGTAAAAAAAAACAAAAAAAAAACTGCACAAGCTTGTGTCACTTTGCTGCATCCTCGTCGTCGTCATCATCATCGTCGTCGTCATCCGGCACGTCCTCGCCCGTCAAGTTGTCAAACTCGCCCGTTTCGGCGCTCCACATGCACTTGACTGTCACCTTGAACTCTGCCATCTCGATGCCAAGCAGTTTCTGTCAGCGAGACACAATATTGTATTACTTGTTTTCGACAATTATGTTCTACAACTGGAGAACTCACCAGAATTCGAGCCTGCTCGGGGGTGAGGACATCTCCTTCTTTACAGATGGCATGGTCTTTTAGTAGCGTCACCACACCTTGCATGGATACAAGACAATCATATGTGATAATGTAATAAAACAGTCTTACAGCAGATCAGTAGTTATTTAATGCTGCATTTAGGTACTACTGTACAGTACATTTAGTCGTGTTACAAGGTCTCACCAGATTAAAACATGATATTTATTGTTTCAAGAAAAGCGAAGAGAGCAGTCAGAAGTCTTAACAGACCGATAGGATTCTTTTTTTTTTTACAGTCTTGCTCACCGGATGCAAATGAATATGGTTACGAAAAGTTTAAATCATTATAATGCACCCAAAGTATTGCTGAATTTATTACACAGAATGACAATGTTTGGCTTTTGCAACAAACCTGGGTCAGGTCCCTAATCCAATAAAAGATCAAACTGGAAATTGGGCGTGTAAAATACTTTGAGGATAGGAATAATCATGACTTGCTATTATAGATCAATTTGTGGTGTGATTTAAAATGTCAGTTTTTTAACACACTCTTCAACACAATAGTCATTTATTGACAGTCCCCACTATAAACAACTAGCAGTTAGAGCAGCACTTCCCGCGCAAGTTCCCCGCATCGTGACACAGCAGTCCAGGTACAGTGAGAAGGAACTTCTGCTGTAGCTACGGAGCCAACTATCCAACGTGAAACTAACTTTATTTTTTGGGAGGTTTTCAAGACAAGGCACAATGGACCAGCCTCAAATGCTGAATTGAAAATATGCAAGGATTCACTGTATTTGATTCTCATAAGTCACACGTTAGATTCTTACCCTTTTTGAGAACAGTTGGGAGGCCCAGTTGCCTCAACTGAGGCTCCATGGAATGAGGAAACTGTTCCAAAGGACCCTCGTCAAGGGTTATGTCCGTCTGAGCCCGGTTTCCTGCACGTGCATAGTCTGTTTCTTTGAAATGATCAAAGTACCTATGAAGAGAGTACATTACATCAACAATAAGTTTTTACTTTACTAGTGGCTGATTCAGTCACCGGTCATGTGTATTTTGATCCAATATAAAACCATATTGAATATGCAACCACCCTGTGACAGGTTGTGGAGGTGGCAAAAAATCCTGTCCTCAATTTCGCAGCTCATGGTACAAGACTGGAAATATTCCTAAGCACTTGGGAGTGTGACCAAACCACCGAGGTGTGGGTGTGCCTCGACGCGGGCTATGGGTGGAATAAATTAACAGACCATTTCAGCAAGAAGCACAAAATCAAAATAAATAGGTGCAGATTCTAGAATATCTCTAAAGATTTCTGTTCTAGTTATAGTGTGCAGCTGCTCTATAAGAGTTCAAACTAAATACAAAGGGCCTAAAAATTTACATAATATGTCCCGACAAACAACCATTCACACTCACATTCATATCTATGGACAATTCTGAGTCGCCAATTAACCTAACATGCAAGTGTTTGGAATGTGGTAAGAAACTGAAGTACTCAGAAAAAAAAGACTCCACACAGAGACGGCAAGTGGAGAATCAAACCCAAATCTTCTCGATCTCCTGACTGTGTGGCCAATATGCTAACCACCCAGGTTACTGAGCACACCATATTTGCAGAAATGGCTAGTTAAATTCATCAATGTTGTTTGTTGCAATTTTGCAACTTTTGTGGTTTTATGGGAACAGGTTAAGTTTGTTTTTGTATAAATGCTTACTCACTCTTGCACCTCCTGCTTGGTTTTATTTGTGAATAGTACTCCCACTTCTCCTCGAAGGTGCTTGCTGACCTGCACATGAACACAAGCAAACAGCTGACGTGAAACTGCTGCCATAAGGAATCTGAAGTAGAAATGTTCAACACTGAATGTGATTATTTCCTTATTGTCTTGGACCTGTGCAAATATGATAACTCTGAGGGAACACAATGTATATAGATTGCAAAAGCACAGTCTGGTTGCAATCCTAAAAAAACTGCACAAAGAACTATGATTCCTACTTTGCATAAATTGTCCTTGTATTCGTCCGTTTCTCCTTTACCAATTGCGATCATCATGACTTTATTTTTGCCAAAGAAGAACCTGTGGGAAAGAGAAATATATCATATATACAGCTATATCACCCTAAACGATACATACTATGAATGCTTGCCATTACCTGCTGTGTTTCCACGCTGTCCTGATGTCTTTCAGCTTGTTGTTCCTCATGTTAGCCACAGAGAAGATGAACAGGTATTTGTATGTGTCCACACATTTCCGTAACTAGAACACAGACAAGCAAATGCCAATAATAGCTATAACAATGATGCTTCAAGCAAATGCAGATGCCATGTACTATGTATAGTTCATTACACTCACCTCCTCTATTAGTTTCTGCTTTGACTCAAGTCCCTTCTTTGCTGTTTTTGTTAAAGAAACTGTAGGGGGGAATCGTATAAACGTCGATTAGCTGAAGCGACATGTACACTAATCAGAATAAGCTAACCTTAGCACGTTACATTCCTCAATGTTCACATTTAGGCGTCAGTTAATTCGCTTCCAAACAAATGAACGACATAACTAATATGACCTTCATATAAAAGACATAACTACGTGGCAATTTTGAACATCTGACAATAATAAATGTTTATTCGCTTACTTTTCTTGTCTCTCCTCGACTTCGGCATGGTGTCTTCTCACGATGGCAGTACAGGCGCACGTGAAAGTAAAAGGACCCCGAATGTTTCTGTCAAACGAGGCTTCCCATAAGTCGCCTGACTAAAAAAAAAAAGCAGCGGGGACGTAACAATTTTAACCTCGTGAGAATATATATATTTTTAAACAGTAATACTTCTGGTTATTTTAAAATATACATTCAAGCTATGTGTGTTGTATTTTAGATTTCGTACATTAATTATTTCGTGTCAGAATGATTGAACCTGTTTATGTTTGCTGTTTCACTTATTTGCTCGTTAATCATTGGCGGGCACATTTTATTACCCTTTCTCATTTATTGATTCACATATAAGCGTTAAGGCGACAGGGTGGAGGCCTCATTTGCCTGCGCGAAAATGAATTGAATAACTGCACTACTTAGATAAACCGCCAGGAGATGCTCAACTGCACATGCAGTACGGTTTAAACATACTGTAATATGCTTCAATCTAAACAATGTACACTGGAATGATGAATAATACGTAATTAAAGTAAAATCTTACGTAATCTATTCGTACAGTGTCATTCAAATGGTGATCATATGATCAACGATTATTGAGTCCACTGTATTAATCGTGTGGAATCATGTGGCTTGTGGCCTCAGACAGGATCATCCCCCATCCCTGTTGTGAAATAGGAAATGGGAGGTGGGAATGGGAGGTGGGTGGTAGCGGTGGGCAATACAGGAGATTATGGTATCGATAAAATATCAAGTATATACAGTGTTGCCGATGCCGATTGTGATACTTTTAACTTCATTATTTTGTGATTTGACCTTGAGTATAATTGTGAACAATTAAAATTCAACAATATAAGCCAATGTGACAATATCCACAAAAACAATCCAATTACTACGCTTTATTATACACATTAATTGAGCAAAATTAAGTCAATATTGCAATATTTGTAAACAAAAGCAAACATGGTGGCTTTTTGTTCCCAATTCCAAGGACATAGTCTCTGAATATATAACAATATTTCAATGTAAACAATCTAAGAATATGAACAACACAACTACCAAAAACACAGATAAAGACAACTAAAAATATCGATGTAATCCGGTTAGTATCAATCTGATACTGATATTGCCCTGTGTATCGACTCTATCGTCCTTTGTATCGACTCGAATGTGTGGGAGGAGCTACAGTGGGTGTCACTGTCTGTATTTTTATTTTTTCTTACCGTGCAACATGATCCTTGCACACCAGAGAGGGGAGGAGAAAGAGAAGCCGGCTTCTTCGGTCCCACAGTGACCGATTTTAGTGCACTGTATACGGCTTTGGAGGAGGCGGAGAATGTGGACCGTGGTTCTGTGACGACTATTTGGACGGGGTGAAGAGGAGGAGGAGGAGGACATGTGGGTGGAAGGAAGTGCTGCTTGTCTGCGTCAAATATCTCACACCTCCAGTGGATGATGAGGATGCTTCTCGGATGACTTTTGAGGTTATTCGTGTTTTGTGATGTGACAGGGATGGTGCCTCATTTGCATAAACACACGCAGAAATGTGAGCTATAAAGCCACAAATAATCCAGTCTTGCATCTCGAGCCAAAGTAGGACCACCCTCCTGTGATTGTAAACCGACATGAGCTCGCTCTTTTTCCCCGATGCTCCTCCACCACCACCACCTGCCCCGGCCGGCCATGTCCCAGCGGGGACCAGCGCCCTGCGGAACGACCTGGGCTCCAACATCCACGTCCTGAAGACGCTGAACCTGCGCTTCCGCTGCTTCCTGGCCAAAGTCCACGAGCTGGAGCGGCGGAACCGGCTTCTGGAGAGCCAGCTGCAGCAAGCCCTGCAGAGGCCGCAGTATCGTGGACTCTACGGACGAGAGGCGGCCGTGCAGACGGACGGGGGTCCCGAGTCCAAGCTGCCGGGAACCATATGGAGTTTCACCCACGTGCGGAGGCAAGGTGAGCGTCTGGAGACCCTGCATGGGCCCGGGGTGACGTGGACGCACCCGGACGGGGTCGGGGTCCAGATAGACACCATCACACCAGAACTGAGGGCTCTGTACAACGTGCTGGCTAAAGTGAAGAGAGAGAGGGACGAATATAAGAGAAGGTGAGTGCTACTCAAAACTGGCCAGACTGGACATTTCATTAGGTACACCTGCACATGTACACAAAAACCATAACAACAATATTCCTGCCTTTTAAAGAGGAATTCATTAAATTTGAGTGGTGTGCAACTGTAAGCTATGATACTAGTGGCATTTTTTCTAATATTTTGGTTAGTTGTGGGGTTACCTCTTGTAAATGCAAAAATAATATTTATTTTGTTTTATGGTACTGCCTAAAAGCTATCCACAGCTTATGAAAAGGGTCCCAAAAGTCAAACAAACAAACATTACAAAACGCTAAATAATGTAAAAACAATAAAACATAATATACATATTTACAATATACAATATTTGTATGAATCAATAGTAATTACATTAAAAAGTACTACATATTCAGTTATAGTATAGCCAAATAATCAAACAAAATGGTATCATAACAGTATAGCGTTTACATTTTTTTATAAATAAAAAAAATATATTTTAGCTTTACAAAGGCATGAATTAAAAACTGATATTTTTGGTTTGTTTTATTGTCTTTTTTTAAGCCGATTTGCTTTGCTACAGCTATAATATAGCTGTATTCCATTAGAGGTGTACCTAATGTTGTGTCCAGTCATATGTTTATATTTTCAACAAATCTATGATTTTAATTGCAGCATTGTTCATAAAATATCCAATAATGATGATGATTTGCAACATCAAGGGTTGTATTTGGTCACATGTTAGGCAGTGTGACGAGACGGTATGTGTCCATCTTCATCAAGTGCGATGGTTCCTATGCTGTCCTCATCAGGGTGTGATTGACAGCAAAGTGAAGGGCGGGAATTTGCTCGGAATTAACTGACATAGCTACTCAGTAGGGAAGAATCCAACTTCTCTGTCACTTATTAGGAATTTCCTTCCAAGAAGCGTCCGACTCAGTATCCCGTGTTGACTCACGTCACCGTGCAGCCCATTTTGGCGTACGCCGACTGGGAAATGAGCCAAAGCCTTCGCTTGGTGATGCTGTTTGCCGCTGTGATTGAAACAGGGAGGCATTTCAGCCCTGTGAGGTCAGCTATGACCAATGCTGACTTTCCTCAGTGAGACACAATGTGTACACTCGCCTAACCCCGTCTGTCCCCTTTGGGAAACTATGCTATCCTGTCCACTCCCTCATATCTACGGCATTTCCTCATGAGCCCACGTCTGTGTGAAAGCACGGACAAAAAGAAACCTGAGAACCAAAATGTGAGTTGATTTTGTGCAAAACCTTCTTGCATTAACAAAACAGTGCAATATTTATGTTTGCTTGTCTACTTCCTAGTTTATGGAGGAATAAACTAACACCAAATGGACATACAGTGACTGTTTATACTCTTTCATACAGATATCCTACATCAAAGCCACAAGAGTACATCAGTACACAATAAACCCATAATCTGGGTATCAAATAGGAAGCAGCATTTCCCACTGGGCTACAATATAGCTATGGCATTGGGTTATAATGACAACACGTAACACAAAATGTGCAGTATTTGTGGCGGTCCAAATTTATTTGTGGCAGGACGCCACAATAAATTAATGTTTGGAAAATAGTGGTAATGTTGGATTATAACTAGGGCTGTCAATCGATTAAAATATATGATCGAAATTAATCACTTTTATTAAAATCCAGGGTTAACTCATAATTAATCACAGATAGAAATATGTTTTTTATCTATAATAAGTGGGGGAAATCTCTGTGGTAATCAATTCAATGTGCAACTGCAACTATAATTACATCAAATTTTATGTAAAGAATATACATTTCCAAACTATGAGAGATATAAAAATGTGAGCAACACTGGTTAGTTGGGCCACTCCTATACCAAGGTAGCACTGTATATGACAATAAAAACAATACCTGCTAACTGGAATACAGTGACATTAGATACAAATAACTTTGGTCTTGCTACTAGAGCCATCTGCCAGGGCTTTGAAGATAACTTTACCAATCTAAATACTCTTTTCTTTCTCCATTTCCCATCAATATTTGTTCCAGCTTGTGGCTACAGAGTTACCGTGCTTCCATCAAACTACGGTGGGGGCCGAGTGTCAAACGCACGCTAATCCCTTGTCAAAGAAATTGCCGGCATTAAAGGAAAACTCCATTAACGCGTCATTAACGTATTAACGTTGACAGCCCTGATTATAACAACAGGGGTGTGAGAAGTGAGGTTAAATACAATCCGGTTCCGGCATTGCGGAATACCTTTACACAACGCCAGCATGTGACGTATAAAGTAAAGCCACAATTGCTTACAGCACAACTGGGCGGGTGTGTCGGGTGTTAAAATTCACAACTCACTCCCGGCATTGTCGAATACGTCGTCACCTCATCCCACCTCTGGTGTGAGATAAATTAATGGTGTGAAATAAATTGTTGTCAACACAACAGTGCGGGAAAAGTAATTTGGGGTGTTAAACTTCACTTCTCGGTACTGGTATCATGGAATACCCTCAATGAAGGCAGCGTCTGGCCTCTTTTAAAGCGCTGATGCTACCTTAGTAAGCGGAATATTGCTGGGTTGTTGCATTGTATAAGCTGCACCCACACAAAGGCAGAAAAAGCCATCTTTTACAGGTACTATGAAATGTGGTTTTCTTGGACTGTACCAAAATGGTTGGAACTTTGTGGGAACAGTTTGGGGAAAGGACATTTTCTGTTAAAGGCTTGATTGGATGAATTTAGTGTGGGAGAATCTGTGACCTGAAACCTCACAAATAGATGCATATTCTAGAAAGTCTTTCCAGAGGAGTACAAGCTGTCCCAGCAGCAAAGGGAGGAGTCCATACTGTATATTCTGCAATGGTCAGCTGTCCCAATACTTGAGTCAATGTATTGTATACAGAGTATACAGAGTACAAGAGAAAAGAAAGAGACATTGCCTGCCACTTTGCATTGGCCAGCAATATGTCTTCCCCACTGTTACATCACAGCTTTTTTTGTCCCGTCGACTAAATCCTCTTTACAGCCGTCACGTTTCAGCCCTCTCCCGACCAACCCCCCCCACCCCCCCCCTTCCCCTTATCCCACCATGGCCTCTCTTTGTCTTCAGCCATTCCTTCATCCTTCACTCCGCCCGCCCTCTAGCAGGCCACCTTCATGCCATAACCTCCGTGCCATGCAGGCTGCTTTGTAAGACATGCTCAGTCCCACCCCCACCCACATACCTCATACCCACCCCAGTGATTTATTAAAGCTTTACTATAGAGGACGCACATAAACACACAGGGAGATGAATGGCAAGGCTAAACCGTCCCTGACTTGCATTCATGTCATGAAGTATGATCTTGTTTACTTTCCCTGCCTTTTGCATGTGAGCTAAGAGCAAGGGGCCGTGAAAACATGAGGCATACTCACTGGACACAACAATAGGTACACCTGCACAATGGAATGCACGGTGTCAAAGCCCACTATTCATTCATTCATTCATTTTCTACCGCTTATCCTCACGAGGGTCGCGGGGGTGCTAGAGCCTATCCCAGCTGTCTTTGGGCGAGAGGCGGGGTACACCCTGGACTGGTCGCCAGCCAATCACAGGGCACATATAGACAAACAACCATTCACACATTGCCCACTATTCATTCATTCATTTTCTACCGCTTATCCTGGGCCCGCGGGTCGCGGGGGTGCTGGAGCCTATCCCAGCTATCTTCGGCCGAGAGGCGGGGTACACCCTGGACTGGTCTCAAAGCCCACTAATAATCTACTATATGACATTATTCTGAACAAATTGTTATTGTTGTAATTTACAGTAAACAATGCTGTTTAGCATGATCAAGTTCATTTTCGTTTGCTGTTGATATATAATTAATTGTCCTGCTCATTAACTGAACTCGCATCACACGTGTTCCGACTTCAGGTGCCATTCGCTGTAGTAGCCCGTGTGTTCTTTCACAGTAGCTTGAGAATTCCGATCCACATGATTTTTTAGAGGGTTGACAATAAAGCCACTGATTTACAACTATCATATGCAGCAGGTCTCAGTAAAGCACACAAACACATTCCAAGCAAAACTATGACATCAATTCAACTGTCCAAGAGTGGGCTTCATAAATCACGTAGCTCAGGATTGGTTTAAAGGTTTAAAGGCGAGTGGTGGTGAGGTAAGGTTGTTGTAAGGCACATGGAGGGCCGAGACACTCCAGCCAGTTTCTCCAGCAGCTGGTTTAAGTAATAAGCTTCTTCCCTCAAATTGAAAGAGGTGTTGATCATTAAAGTCATCTGCTTTAGTGGCTGTCTGGAAAAGAAAACCTGCAATGTCTCTGCCCTCCATGGCACGGGTGGTAGGGTGTTATGTTCATCCCTGTCACAGTGACAGACGGACGTGCAGAGAAGGAAGGACGGTAAGGTCAACGTCAGCTGGGCTTCTGATGTCGCACTTTGGGTTCAATGAGTTTCCGCCAGTGAGTAGGTAGCAGCAGGAGTGCATAAATGTGTGGTGCAGAAATTTGTCAAGTTCTCAAATATCTTATACTTGAAGGGACTGTTTGCAACACACCATGAGTGGCATTAGCGAAACACTATGCTGAATCTCTCTTTATGGCGCTTAGATGGAAATATAGACCCTGTCTCTGTTAAGGAACTCTCTCACTCCAATAAAAAGCACACGGAACAATAAACCCAATAAATAAAATGGAGTATCAAGACTATAAACAAAATTGCACATGAATGAATAAAGAACATTGGGTATTATTCCTTAATAGAACGATACAGTCTGTGAGTGTGCACCATTCTTGTTTAGATTTACTTTGTCAACCAAAGGCCTCAGTTGATTATCAGGAGGAAGGCTCCACTTTGCACCACAAGCAGCAGTTTTTTTTCATAGTTGGGAAAACTGGACAGTATGGTTGTGTTTGAAGTACGCATGCAAGACATGGGACATGTCGTGTTCATGGCCTCACCTTGTTAATTCTATTTAAAACTGAAATATTCACACAGTCGGGCTTCGAAACCATCGCTTTTGTGCTTTTATTCATATTTGCTTTTGCTCACTTGCACGCTGCAGACAAAATGGCTGAATGACCGACAGGAGGGTTCACTCACTACATTCATTAACATTATAGAATTAACATGGCAGGGTGTTGACACAGAGGCACAGAGTGACAACTCTTGTCATCCAGCTTGTATGGTACAGATGTCAATATATCGAGGCCGGCAAAATTATCGAATTTGTTTTTATTAATTATGCGATTGATTTATTGATGAATGGCACGTTAAATACCCACTCAATGTCCTTTCCCTTCTGCTCAAGTCACTCTGGCAAATAGCAAAGACAAGAACGTTAGGTGCATTCATGGATATTGAGTCAGTCCACCTTTGGGTCATGACCCAAAGGTGTTGAGAATTACTGCTTTAAAGCTCCCATATTACTACAGTAATCCCGTTTATCGCAGTTAATTGGTTCCAAACCCGACTGTGATAAGTGAATGTCCGCTAAGTTGGATTCCTTATTTCCAAAAATTGTATGTGCATTTTTGTAGTTCTTGTAAATACATTTATATTTTTCAATATTGTGGACATAAGCTTTTTAAGTGTGTGTGGTTTTAGTTTGTAAAAATCTGCTTAAATATGCATATTTTTGACTAATAATAGGCTGTCCTTAACCACAAATACCACGATGGATGACTGTACTTCCTGTGATTTTTTTTTCAATGTCAAAACAGGAATCCTATTCATTTGAAGGGAGTCTGTGTTAGCTTGTCATACAAAGTATAAACTAGAGGAACTAGTGTCTAGTGAACCATAGTCTGTCGGTTGCTAGGGTCTAGGATATTTTCTTCCAGCATGAATAATTGAATAAGTCCGATTTTTGCTGTATACGTGAATCAATGGGAGAATTGAGCGACTTTGATCTCACTTCCCGAGCTTGCTTGCGAAAGAGGTCAAAAGAAGAAATCAGAGGGTTACATGGCGAGGTGAAGGCTATTTCCTCATCAAGAGCTACAAGCTGTATTTCAGCCCTGCCAGTCGCCGCTCCCGACCTGCCCCGGCTAATAATCCACAACGCTTCTATTCAGGAAAGGGATTTGCTCTTAAGCCGTCGCCTTGCATGGACGCCGCCACCGCTGTCCTGGCCGGCCTGGAGCACTTCCTGTCTATCACAAAGCACAAAGCCCAGGCCTCAGCACCTGAAAGACTACACAAAACTACTATTCATCATGCATTTTCTCTCACAGTATAAATAATTACAGGAATTTTACTCAGAGTTTTTAGTTTTGGAGATATCCATACGGTAACAAAGCTGGAAATGTCAAAAGGTTAAACCCTTGAAATGAGCTTAAGTGTCTGCACCACTGACCTGCACTGGACGTTCCTTCATTAATGTGCTTAACTTGGTTTGTGTTTAAACAATCGACAGAATCTGCATCCAAAACCACAACAATAAACATTTACACTGGAATGTCCAATTCATTTTCCCACGGTCAAACTGTTGCCATCATAAAACTATAATTAAGCACAACAGTGTACAATGTTAACAGTACTGTACAGTAACTTTAACTGGGCAATAAAACGTAAATAGAGTAAAACTACTCACCCATTAATGAAGGGTAGTAGTAGTGAAGCGGTAGGATCAGGATCGGCTTCATATATCATTCATTACCTGTGACACAAATGTCAAATGATGTTAACCACTGCATAATAAAACTCAAATAAAATAAAACTACTCATTCATTCATGATGTATGAGGGCATGTGTGGTGTGTATAGAAGTGGAAAGGGAGACTTCATGCATCCATTACTATTTGTCATAAAAGCCAGTATCAAATACTGCATAAAAGAAGTTCAGAACTTTTTAATAAAACTAAAATAAAGTCAAACTACAGTACTCAGCAATTTAAGTGTGATTGATGTGTAACATGTAAGGAGGTAGAGAGGAAGGTGCATCTTTTATCGACTGCAATGCAAGTGGTAAATGATGACGTATGATTGACGGTTAGCCTATATGTAGGAATGACTTAACACATTGAGGAGTAAGTGTAAGTGAGGAGTCATGTAAGTGTAAAAATAAGCTAATCACTGCTTAATAAAGCTGAAAAATACAACTTCCAGTGGGGTGTCTATTCACATTAAAACGTAACCTAGATGCGTATACTCTACTATTTTATTGTCACTTAGCCATGTATGGAGCAGCCAGGACAGTGAAGTGTGCACCACTCTGTTATGTTGCAATAAGTTAAATTTCCTATTTTATGGTTCTCATCACATTGTTTGCCTTTTGGCATGACTGCAATCCTTCCAAAAAAATCTCAGTTTAAACTAAACAGGCATTTGGCAAACTTCCATCAAGATACAAACGGAGGCAGAGAATATTTATAATGTATGATAACATACTTTTGAAATGTGTGTTTACAAATACCAGCATTATCTTTGACTTGAATAAACAGGCAGACATGTGAAATGTGTCCATTTTCAGTGTTAATCAAAAAAGAAGGACAGTGTGGTTTACGGTTTCCTTTCTCATACTGCTGCTGCTGCTGTTGCTGTACTTGATTATTCATGAATATCGATAGAGCCGTGAGGCGGCAGCTCGGGGATGCCCATCATTCATGTCACTTCTTTTTTTTAAGCAAAAAAAAATACTTTGCATCAATTGTGAGCTACAAACACAGTACATGTTTGTTCATGAATTCAGCTAAACCCTACCTCTAAGTCCATAATCATTAGAATTAATACTTATTCACGCTCGATACTTGTTAGGTCTGTTCCGACCTGTTCAGGTGTGAAAGCTGTTGATCCTTTTTCCTCTGTAAGGTTGCATGTGCTGACGCCGCATGTCTATAATACTATACGAGAAAGCGGTGTTATTCTGCAAGTGATGCTGTTTTGTAAGGCGTGAGCGTAATGGTGTTTGGCAAAGTGTATAATGTGAATGCAGGATAGCTTGAGGCTTTCATGCACTTTTGAAACTTGAGCAGATGTTCTTTCCCCCAGAGAACCTCCGTGCAGCCAGAGATGAAGTGCGCTAACCTTCTTGTATCTTGACATAGCTGCGGTCACGAGGACCAAACATATCTTGAATGGAGTTGATTCCATGTGAAGTCATCCACAGGTGTGTGTGTGTGAGTTTGTGTATCGCCGTCATGACAAAAGATGTTTGTGTAGTTGGCGGTGTCTCACAGCTCTGTTATGTCTCACATTATTTGCCCCGGCACACACCCTGTGCTCGGGAGGATCTTTTTTGCCAGACAAGAACATCTTCCTTTCTTTTGCACAGTGCGGCCCTCCCTGAACACGGCCCGGGCACGCAGGCCTTCTTGTTTGTGCTCTTATTTTGAAAGAGTCTCGTAAATCCCTGTCATTAACATGTTGTTAAGAAAGATGGTTCGCTCTAGGGTGTGAAAGTGAGATTTACTGTATGTTGCAATTGGTTAGTTTGTTTTGGTACACTTACTGTCTAAGAGGTACATTAAGTGTGTATAATAGGATGAGTAGCTTTCTTAAAATTCTAAAGTTCCAGAAACCTAATTTCCCAGAAATTGATAATTGCATTTTGTTTAGGGTAAATAAATCATTAGGTGTGTCCCTGTCTCTCTTTCCTATAAAGATGATTCTATTAACAGCTTGAAGGGTGTGTCATTGACTTTGATGTAAACAATAATTACCTGCACACACCTACTGGACGTGTTTTGACACACTGTTAACTGACTTGGTGCTAACTCTTTCTTACTGCATCATCCCTCAGGCCCAAAAAAGGTCTGACTTTAGGAGTTCTGCTCACGCATATCGTGTTAAGGAAAGTGTTGTTGCTGTTTTGTTTCAACACTGGAGAATAATTAGGAAGACTACCGATACTCCTGCTCACTAAGATGTCTGTTTAGCACCATGTTTCCACATTAGGTTGTAATCTGATGGTAAAGTTTCCTCCTCCAAAGGCAAAAAGGTTGGACTTTATCACCCTTGGTTAGTTGGCTAAGAGGATTACACAAAAACGACACAATCCATTTTGAACTCATTCAGTTATCGCCAACATACTGACCATGTGTAACCGTGGCTATCTCGTAACAGTGGCCTGATCTTGATCGTGTCAACACACATCCCCACCGAATGAGAGTTGAGCTCACTAGCCAGTCACCCGTCTGACAAGCGCGGCTCTTAAGGTGTCAAGGAGTGAGATGTGCTATCACACAACTACACTTGTTGCCATCTGATGGTCGCTGTTTTTTAGTTACAGTAGTGTTTAATTTGATGCCGTCTACACGCATGGTTGCAGAAACTGACTTCCACGCACTACTGAGTAGCATTCATGTCAGTTGGCAGGGTTACCATATTTTCTGCACTAAAAGGTGCACTTGAAAGCCTTTAATTTTCTTAAAAATGGATGACGGGCATCATAATCCGGTGTGCACTGACTTCCAAAATCTGTAAAAATCTTGTGCTTCTTTGGTTCGCGTTCTGCTTGATTGACTGTCGGATCATTTCCGGCCAACACAGGGACATAATACGTACGCTGGCAGCAATAAACTAATCAGAGAACATGACGAAATGCATACAGTACATACCCTTAGCATCCGCCACACCTCTGGGGCTGCAAAACAACACTGCGCCTATTTCTCTGCTACTGTGAAAAAACAAGTGAAGCAAATTAATTGGGATCATTTGCCATCATTTCAGGAGGATTAACAGACGAACTCCAATCGTTGGACATTGGTGTAAACAGTGATGGAGAACACAGAAGCAGTGCAGGGCAAGTTACAAAGAACACATGACAATTTGTTGAGGATTGTATGATGGTTGACAGGGGCACAGGAGCAGTAACGTCCAAACACAGAGATGATCGAAAACCAAAAAATCAAACACATGCAACCTGAAAACTATAAATAAAAAATGCTGCAATCAAATAAACACAAAAATAATCTAAAAGAATAAATACTGCAAGTTCACGGAACAAAACCGAAGTTAGCAACCAGGAAGTTAGCCAGGATCCCATGGATGCCAGAAGTGAGGGACATCCGTCTTTAAAGGCATGAGCGGGATCAGGGGTGGACGGGAACAAAAAATATCTTATCATTAGTTACACAGCCTCAGGCTGACGTGAATATCCATGGGTGCGTCACAGCAGCGATGCACATCCTTTGCAAATCTGCAGAGAATGTTCCCTTTCTGTAAAATGGGCCTCCCTATGGACCGTGTCATGGGACCCTATCCACAGCATGTGTTTTTTGTGTGGAGGGGGGTGGCCCTGACTGTCAATTCACTCCCTTTCTTGGGTTGTGTCTGCAGTGGGATGTTAACATAAGAACGTAAGTTACCAAGGAAAGATGCAGCAAAAAATACATTATAAAAAAAAATAACGGCCTACTACTGATTGGTTTATCAGGACAACTCCTGATGGTGTAGTGAGAAGGTGCATACTTCCTTATGCATTTTTATTTGCAGCATTTTCCAGTTGTTTGTATTTTATGGTGTTTGTACAGTTTTGGTTTTGGATCATTTAGATGTTACTGCGTGTTTGACGGACAACGTAAAAAAGATGCAGTCACAAATATGGAAACATCCAGAAGAGTCTTTTTTTGCTTTTTCCATGAACGAGAAAGTAGCTGGCTAACTAAGAAGCGTGGACAAACAAAACACAAATACGACGCTTCACCAAGTTTTACTCACTTTTGTTGGTAGTCCAGCCAGGCAGAGGTCTGTTCTTTCTTCAAGTTATGGACTTCCTTAATAGAAATCATATTTTTAGTTACTTCAAAAAATGCTTGTTATTGTTATATAAATTCTAATAAAACTTAAGCAACATTTTTACAGGACTACACAAAAGTCATTGACATAATAGTAGTATGAAAGAGTGTAGAAGTGAAGTACAAATACTGGATTTGCGCTATAATGTTCCGTGACCCATCCTCCAAAAATTGTTGTTGATATTGCTTAAGTAGATTTAGCATAATCCTAACACACAAATGAGTTTTGTCACCATGGCTAACATGGTGCCCCATACACACTTGTCGTGATGATCTCAGATGGTCCACGTTAATGCTGCTTGATCCAGTCTGATCCACACTTTGCATCATGCATTCCTACAGGCTGATGTCTAAGAATCAGGTCATTCATTGTGTATCTGCAGTTCACAAGAAGTAAAAAAACTCCTTGTAACTTTTCATAAAAACATAATAATGCTGCTTTTTAACATTTAATGCGGTAAATACTCACCATTTAAACATATAGGGCTCTAATTTTTTAGACCAGCGGGGTGCGGCCAGCGCAATTTTAGTGCACCCATGCCCCACATCCCTCCTACCGACGCAAGTGTCAAAGGGAGGAGAGAAGGCGTCAGAGTGTTTGACACAGCTGAGTGTAATCTTAACCAATCAAATGAACGCCTCACATTGCCTTTAATGCGTAGGGCCCACTGGACTGCACATCAGAGGCACACCACAATGCGCATCATGACAGTTACATTAAACACAGCAGCAGGCTAATCCAGGCATCTTGCTTGTGTGAGCATTCCTGCTCTACTTCGCCAAATTGGATATTCTCGGTATCGCCTCCTCATACTCCTCAAGAAAAAACGAACAATAAAAAAATATATCCTACAGCCAGATTTGAACAACCAACATTATATTAATCTTTGTTTTTAGTTGTTGTTAATTATTAGTTTGTGTTATTATTTGCATACTAACAGTGATTGGATGTTTGGAGGGGAGGGAGGGCACAAAGCCACGGAGATGAGCGATGAGTAGAGCTGTGCTTTTTCTCCCAGAGTTTTATTTGAGCCCATTAGAGTGGCTTCTTCTTTTCCCAGGTACACTTTGGTGTTGTGATGGTCTGCCAGCCCAAACAACATTCCTGCAAAATAAGCACGTTGGTGAGGTTAAATGACACAATTAAAAAGTCAAAGCACAATTAAAAATGTGTAATTAGTGGTAATTACAGTAAATACAATTTATCAGACATAAATTTATTTGCTCACATTTGGGTGCTGGATGTTCCTGTTGCTGTGTTGTTGTGGGGTCCTGTCCTGTTTATTTCAGGTCTTTTAAAATGATACTGGATCTCAGCGGGGCACTACAGTAAGCTTCTTTAAATAAAATACTCCATAATCTCTTGCAACTCTTGCATACCAGTTCATACCCATATAGTACAGCATCAGGAGCGACAAGACAAATACAAATACAATACCGTATGCCTGTAATTCTTTCTTCATGTGTAAATGTATTTTTAAATGTGTTTAATTAGAGGGAGAAGCATATTAGAGCAGTGGTATTCAAGTAAAAGTCCAGATACAGAAAATTTCATCAAGATAAGGTCCGCTTTGGACTTACTTGAGTATAAGTCCAGGTCTACACTGGATAGCGTCTGCATACGGACTTGGACAGTGGTCTACCAGTTAGTGATCCCTGGATTTTTACAGGTGCATCTATTATTCAGGATTGTTCACTATTCCCTGAGGATATGGGACATAACCCACGGATATCCAGGCTGGACATAAATCATGGGACAACTAGCTAATTAAAGCTACGGGAAGTAAATAAGGGGAAAATATATGCTGGAACAAAAACAGGGCTTCCCCCAGCTGTCCCTCACAAAGCATACAATTATCCTAATATGAACCAACGTTCCGGATGTCTGACTCAATGGTGTGTCCGAATACTGTCCATATTGTGCCTGGTGAAAGCAACCTTTTTCGAGCTCGGTCCCATTTAAGGTGGCGCACGCTGGAGTGAACATAAAGCAGAGTAAAGAGATATGTGCCATGACACTTTGCGGACCTTTCTGTGCAATGTTTACATGATTGACTGAGCAAGGAATGAATGTCCATATACATTGGTTGCCGGCCAGTGCACGGACATCTCCGATAATGGTCTCACAAAATAAGGACCAATGAGATACGAGTGCTTCCACTTTAAGGTCTCTTAATACAAACCCCCCACTGTGCTGCCAGACACCCCCAGATGTACTCCAATTCAATTCCCATCGCCGCATGTTTAGCACACGTCGCTCTGGGGATGTTATGAATCACAGAGCATCTTGACGTTTAATCGATGACCCACTTTTAGTCATACGTCCCGCCCTGGTTTTCTCCCAGGAATGCCTTGCATGCGCAGTGTAAGCCTGACCTTCCATACAAAGGATGGGGAATGCTATACCGGAGAGAATGACTGTGATTGGTTGTGGCTGACTTTACGTTTCAGTGCTAAAATGTCTGCCCTGTGTGAGGTCAGATGTATTGATCCATGCATGTGTTATCATATAACACTACCCGCTCCCCATGAGGATAATTACTTTGCAGTGGCACCATTGAAATTACTTAGTATACATACTTCCTTTCACAAAATGGAGTCTGCATTTGTTTGAATAAAAAGCCGGAAGCGATGTTACACGTTCTTGGAAAATGGTTATTGTCTGGAATGTGGCATAATATCAATATTACAATGGATCACCCTCTCCTACGATACAATATCAATAACACCAGCATCAAATATTGATATTGGCGCTGTGCACTGAAAGCCAAGTATGTCCAGTTGTGCATTTTTTGACGTCTGCGTCAAAACAACCAATGAAACGTGTTTTATTACATCATCATCTGCATCTGTATGTGTCCAGTCGTTTTTAACATTTTCTTTAGTAAAAATTGCTGAATTTGCACATTTCCTGATCAAGTCAAGCTGCCACGAGTGTGTCTGCCTACCGTCACACTGCTCACCGAGTTGGATCATGGCGCCTGCCAGTTAGTGTTTGGCAGTTTCTGTTTGTCAGCTTGTCCTAGTAATATAATGTTGCATAAAATTTACGATACACCATGGGTTTCAACATGCAGTGTAATGTCTTTAATATAAGTGTGACATCATTATTCTTGCTAATCCGTCAATAAAATACATAGAAATGTCATTCAGGAAACACTTGCAGTACTACTGCATCCAGAACGGATCAGGCATGCAAGAGATGGAACGTGCCTGTCACTAACCAGCGTTTTTTTGTTGTTTTTCTTTTATAGCAACCAAACTAACTAGCAGAAAGTCCAATGCATTGAAGGTATTTTTTATGTTCAACTGAATGGATAAATGAATTTGACTGCCAAGCTGGAGGATCATATACTGAATAAAGCTCACCAGGAGATGATCAGACTTTTGCAACCAAGTATTAGCCCAGTGGTAACTACTGCTTAATACCACCATTGCTGTTTCTTGAACATGAAAGCCAGAATGTTTTGGTTTTTTTTTGCTAATCTTAATTTGAGTAAGGCAATAGTGGAATTTTTGTTTTTTGGGGGAGCTAAAACCGACCTCAAGGTCATTGCTTCTCTGCTCTGGCCATTTCACAAACAACTCTGCTTTGTAAACAATACACTGTTCCACGCTGAATTCAACATGCATACTATTATATTTTTTTACAGTTTGTTGATAACCATTAGCATGTAAGAGTCGGCTGCTGAATTCAAACAACCAAAAGAAGAAGCAGAAGTCAGATTTCCCCTGTACATAACTTGATTTTTATTGACTATTTCATTCAAAAGAACTTACTATATTACCATGCTGGACGCCAAATGAACAGGACATGATCTCTCTAAGTAAAAACTGAGACAACTGTGCCGTTTCCACGAAAACTCTGAAGACCGCTCTCCAAAAACCTAATCTCTCTCCAGGAAACCGCCTTTATAGGTTTAACTGACATGTATCAAATGGAACTAAAAGAGAAAGTCTGATAAGGTCTTTATTATTACAATTTGAATGTGTTGCACCTACTTTATGGAAGGTTTTAACACGTAAATTGTCCGGCAAAAACAACATTCCTACAATAACCAATATCTCTGGAGACATGAATACCAAAGCCCCCTCCAGTGAGAAGTTTTTCCACATTAAAAACATTGTCAGATTTACTACAGTATTACTGTATATACTGTCAGTAAAGTATATTTTAGAGTTGTTTGAATAGAAAAAGATGAGTTTTTCTAGTGAGCGTCTTTAAAGTTTGCACTTTAAACAGGGAGTTGTCAGTCTTAAAGAATAATTCCCAGCCACACCTATGAGCACACAATAGTTGGCAAGCCTCAGGATGTTAGATAACAGTTCATTATTTGACCACTATGGATACATTAATTGGAGATCCTCTCCAAGATGTGAACATCAGTCGAGTTTTATGGTTAAAATCATTATCGCGGTAAAAGCAGACCCGTAAAAAAAAAGCAACACGCCTAAAAACATCTTGTCGGGTTGTGCACGCTGTGTGAAGAATTGTGTTTCCTCGGGTGGGAAAACAATCAGTCCAAACGTTACTCCTAGACATACCACACGTGCACACATTTCTGGGGGTGGTGGGGGGGTTAGCAGCTGGAATGTTGCTGTTGGCCACATCTCAAACTTGTCTTTTCCTTTCGTGGAACACATTTTTTAAATATCTTGTAAAAAATTTACCTTGCAACAACCGTGACATTCATGCTTAGTGCTGTTCAGTGTGGTTAATCGTGCAATTTTAATGTACTGTAGCTATTGTATATTTAAAAAGTTAAATTAATTACTACATTTAACTGCTGATTTCTTCATCTCTAATAAAGTGTATCTTTAGATTAAAATAAATATTTGTGAACAAATACGATCCATTTTTGTGTCCCGCTAGTCGCTATGTTTTATTTTTGTAATAGATTTGAGTTTTCCTTGTGCAGATAAACACTTAAATTGATTTGTGGCTTTTATTTCTGTGGTTTTAGCACACAGTTGTTGATTTACTATAGAGGCACATTGCAGACAGAGAGTAACCTGCGGTGGCTCCAAGCATCCTGTTAGTGTTTGTCCTTGTAAGGAGACTCCAGACGGATGGTTCTTTCCACACATAGAAGCACTAATGAGGCGGGGAGGCTTCAGATTGTTGCAGGTCACTTTGCTTATTTAACTAGAAATGTGGATGAAGTAGCTGCTTGGCTGTCTTAGTGCATGATTGATAGATGGCATATTAAATAGTGGTACTGGCACAGGTTGGCTTCTCTTATGTCAGCCTCTTCCTTGCCTTGATGACCTTTTTGTGATATTAGAAGAAAAAGATGTTGGAACACACCCATGATGCCACTGGGTTTGTATTCCTGTGATGCTGTCATGACCTCCGCAGACCTTCGTCCCGGGATAGTCAGACAGTTGAAGAGGGGTGGGGTATTATCCGTAAAGCAGCACTGCCAGCAGTTTTAGTATCAAGGCTTCAGTGGGCCAAAGGAATACTTCTCTTTAATTAGACACAGCACATTCCCAATGGGAACAAGGATGTGTTTTGTTAAGAGAGTGAATTTCTACTGATGCTACTTGTGAGGCCAAAGTGATTTCCTGGTGTGTTGTTGTTGTTTCTCCATGGTAAAACGGCAGGACTGTGCCAGAATGTCATGGTGGTCTTCACACATCAGCTCTGCCTGATTGTCAACATGCAGTGGTGTTTCTTTTAAATGGGAAGCCACTGAAGCTGTAAGCCCCTTTCACACAGCATGTGATTTATGCTTTGCTGTCCTATATATGGTAAGTTGAATTGACATGGAAATCATTCAATAATTCATACATTTTTCTACCGCTTATCCTCACGAGGGTCGCGGGGGTGCTGGAGCCTATCCCAGCTGTCTTGGGGCGAGAGGTGGGGTACACCCTGGACTGGTCGCCAGCCAATCACAGGGCACATATAGACAAACAACCATTCACACTCACATTCATAACTATGGACAATTTGGAGTCACCAATTAAACCTAGCATGTTTTTGGAATGTGGGAGGAAGCCAGAGTACCCGGAAAAAACCCATGCATGCACGGGGAGAACATGCAAACTCCACACAGAGATGACATTGAAGTCAACCCAGCAATTTTCCAACTTCAGAGGTATCAGCAGAAGACCCTTTCACACAGAATGTAAATAAAACGTATAAAAGGTATCGACACACAATGTGGCAGTTGACCTGGCAATTTTCCAACTTTGGAGGTGTTATCAGAAGCTCCTGTCACACAGGCATCAACACAAACTGTGGTAGATAAAGTCAGCCCGGCATTTTTTTCAACTTTGAAAGTATCGTCAGATGCCTCACAGCATGTAAAAAACTGTACAAAAGCCACAGACGCAGAATGTGTGAGACAAAGTTGACCCGGCAATTTTCCATCTCCTGAGGTAGTCTTGGAAGCCCCTTTCACCAGCATGTAAAAAATCTTTTGAACATTTTTTTTCCTTGACAATCCCATGTCTAAATGGCGCCGGCCGTAATGGAAGGAACAAAGTCAACCAGACAATGATCTCAAGTTGGAGGTACTGTATTATCAGAAGCCCTTTCACACAGCACATCAACATCAGCCTTTTATCCATGTTGTTGTGCTGTATAAAAGGCATTCAAGGTGGGAACAAAGTCAACCTTGAAATTCTCCCATGCTGCATGACAAAGTCGACAATTTTCACAAGTAGTAGAGGGAGTAATATCCCATTTGCTGAGCTCTGTGTGAAAGGCACAGGCGGATAATGCTGCATATGGTAATATTCTGTGACAACTTAGTGGCTAAGACATGCTACAGAACCAGTTTATTAGCACACAATCATTTCGAAATTGAATCACTACTGTGTATTAAATACTTCCCTTTTATGGTCGATGCCATGGTCACACGTGACCTACTGTCTCTCTAATAGCTCAATGAAGTCTTTGTCCATTCTCAACCTCTTGAGTCTGCATGTGTGACTCAGCGTAGTGGCTCATATCACACACTGTGTAACACAATACAGCAGTCCATAGCCTAAAGTGATAAGTCGGCAGCAGGGTATGGCCGCCGCAGCTGCACAGATGATGAGTGATAGGAGGTGTCAATGTGTGCTGCCAATTTTAGCTTGTAGCCACCATGAAGTCTGGAACTTTATTTTTAGCTGGGGTATATAAGCAGCAGGGCCACTGGTCCCGATTGTCGGTCGGTGTCTCTGACATACATAACAAAGAATATACCACAGTCGTTTTACTATGACATTTTTTATAATAGTCTTGTCTAATTATAGGTTCCCACAGTTGCATTAGAGTACCATTAATGAAGCGATTTCTTGTAAGCCACTTAGCTAACCATGAGGACTGCATGAAAGTTGAGCTAACATAAAAGGAATTGGGTGTGTAACAGCTCAAATGTCCATGTGTAGACACTCACAAGTTGAAAAAAAGATGTATTGCATCTTCTTCACTGAGGCAGTAGCAGGTGTGTGGACCCACCCAGCCTGCCACAGCCATTGTGTGCTCAGAGACTGGAGTGACAAACAGAAAAAAAAGCATTTATTCATGTCTTGTGGCCCCCAAGGGACTCACCTTTGTGTTGCGTGTTGTGTTGCAGATGGCAGGAGGAGCTGTCCAAACGCGAGCAGCTGGAGTCTGCAGTGGAATCCCTGCACCAGGTAAGGAAAACAAACATTCAGCATTCAACATTGGAGAATGACGTAAAAGTTTAAAGGATAAGAAAACCAGGAATATAACTCAACGTTATCTTTGGCCATTTGTAACTTGGTGAAGATGCTATAACAGAATTACAAAACCATCTGCAAGCATCTGTGCATGAACAAACCAGAATCCTAATCAGTTTAAAGTGACACAACTCGAGCCAAACAGTGGCAGCTCAGTGTGCATCCTGACCTCTTTCTGCGTTTGCTCACATCGATTGGTGGCACTCTGCACATTTGCATTGGAGGTCAACAAAAAAGCACCACGTAGAGGTGGAGAAGTTAGAGCCCCCGGAGGCTTTCACCTTTCAGCAAACACAAAGATGTTTCTTTATGGGATAGATTCAAGCTATTTGGAAAAGGACTGTACATTCAATAGCAATCAGTTGAGTGCAAACTTCAAGGCCAAACTATCCTATTTGGATCTGCACCAGGTTGAACCTTCATGGGTAAACACTCACCTGCTAGACATGCCTGAATTCTGGTCATTTCTGCATTATTCATTAAGAAATTCATAAAAATTATAGCATAAAAGGTGTTCAACAAAACAATAAGATAAGGTCAAATATAAGTGTTGAGTATTTTGGGAAAATAATCCAAATAAAACTGACCTGTGTTCTAAATATCTATTACACAACTTCAATCAATCTAGTTTCTAAACAATGTAAAAAAAAATACTCAAGCTGCCATTTTACTCAAAATTCACTCGACATTAGCATTGAAACACACGCCAACACTTCCTGTTCACTCCCCGAGCCGTCGCTGGCCAGGGCGAGTCGGCAGTGCTGCCCTGTTAATAACAACACAACAAACAAAACAGCAGTTAAATACAGTAGATCTAGTAGAGCTATTTGTGTTTTTAGTCCAATCAAATGCTGAATCGTGAATATGTGGGAATCAGCTGTAATGTCTTACTTATTTCATCATACCTGTTTCTGATGATTTCTTCCTTGTCCCATGTCGACTGAAGCCGTTTGTGCATCATTCTGGTGACTCGCTAACAATGAAATGAAAATACCGCGTTTAAGGGATTTGGGGGTAGAGAAGATGAAAATGAAGATAGCATGGTTTCTATTGGATAAAAGGGGCAGATGCGCCTGGGAGGGTTGAGGGAATGTATGGCAATAATCATTACACTAATCAATCAGTGCATCTCGACTTTGAGCCCAGTATGGTTCAAACAACAAATACAAAAACTGGAACGGCAATTTTCAATGTTCCCGCTCATCCATCACAAATTCAATATTTGAAGATTATAACATTTATTGTGACCAATTAATGGACTTAGGAAGTCAAGCCTCTGACGGCTTGCAGATTTTGATGCATGGTCAAACCACTGGAAAAAGCTAACCACAACTGTGTCCTTACTTGAGTTGTGTATTTTGTTTCAGCGGGCCAGAGAGTCGTCCGAGATTCAGGATGAACTGAACGACAAGGTGGAGAGACTGAAGGCGGAATTGGTGGTCTTCAAGAGCCTGATGAGTGATGTGAGTACTCATTCTGGACTGCATCTGTGAATATTGTCGTTCATTCAGGTCATTGGACTGCATCGATTGGGACTGGATAGAAAGAAAGAAAGACTAGATAGGACAGCTCTAATCTAGTCTGTCCTATCTAGTCTTTGAGCATGAAGTAACAAAGCCTGCTCAATGACTGGCGAAACGCCTTCCAAGACAGCCTGAACCATCAAGTCGTGACAGATTGTATGCCCTGGGAGTCATACTGGATTAAATTTATTGTTCCTGCACAGCGCTAATCTCGGAAACCCCTTCCGTCCTTTCAGTTGGATCGAAGAATACAGAGGCAGAGTCCTCTTGAGATGTGTTCCCATTGCAGTTACTCAAAGCATTTCCTGTCTGAAGCAGTGCTGTATTGTTCCTTGCCAGTTCTGGTTCTGAGTGATATACAGCAGTTATGGACTGCAGTGGGCCAATCCCAACTAGCATTAGCTCGCTCAGGGATAAATACACTTGCTTTTGTTGTTTATAATGCTTAAACGACGAGATATTTGTTCTTTATTTTAATGTGTGAAAATGTTTTCTCTGTTTTACTTCATCCCACATGTGCAAATCCAGAGACGGGTAAGTGGTATAGAAGACATGGATCTGAATAGGAAGTGATGATTTTGATGTGTTGTATGTCAAAATTCTTAGATGTGTTGGTCCGCTTCCCAAAAGTCATTTGTGGTCTGGGCTGTGTTGATTGAACTAACCCAATCTAAAACAAATATTTTCCTAACCAAAATATAAGAAGTCTTTTCATATTTTGTGTGTTTTTTGTCAGAATTTTGTATCCTGGCCAAAATAGGGTGTCAGAAAGTGACTGAATTAATGCATTATTTAGCCACGGTTTGGTTAAAACCTGATCAGGGTGACATCTCCATGGCAGGGGTATGTCAGCGGAATGGGACCTACTAGCAAGACATGCACCTTGCCGCTTAAATAAACAAAGTGTACTTCATCTGTAAAAAAAAAATGGCGCAAACGGCATAAATTCCACACAAGGATGTTTTTCCCCCCATATTATAGTAATAGAGGGGGGGTGTTGGTTTCTACTCTCAACATGGAAGTGACAGTTTTCTATCGACCAATCAGCGGATAGCAGAGTGTCTGGTTCCACTCTATACAAACTGCATTGTACAGCTGCAACTACCAATGAAAATTATGCTAAAAAGTTGACAGAATGACACAGTTGAAAGCTGAAAAATGTTGACCGTGCTGAACTAAACCATACTAATCAGTGGAAAGTTTTTTTTTTATAATCACTATACCCAAAGTATGCAACAAAACTTAAGACTTAAAGGGGTACATTCATTCATTCATTCATTTTCTACCGCTTATCCTCACAAGGGTCGCAGCGGTGCTGGAGCCTATCCCAGCTGTTTTCATGCGAGAGGCAGGCTACACCCTGGACTGGTCACCAGCCAATCACAGGGCACATATAGACAAACAACCATTCACACTCACATTCATACCTATGGACAATTTGGAGTCGCCAATCAACCTAGCATGTTTTTGGAATACCCGGAGAAAACCCACGCATGCACAGGGAAAACATGCAAACTCCACACAGAGATTGCAGAGGGTGGAATCGAACTCGGGTCTCCTAGCTGTGTGGCCTGCGCGCTAACCACTCGTCTGCCATGCAAATGTGCTACGTAACTATTTAAAATTCAGATTTAGGAATCTTATCATAACACAATATCATTGTATACAGTATTACTATCATGATGCAGTGATTGTGATAAATCCTGATGTCTTTGTATATGAAGAAGGAAAAACATCCAGAATTTTAGAGGTATCCTTACCTAAAATAGGCAAAAAAGGGTAGCGGATCCTTGTGTATTGTAAAATGATAATGTTGTGATATTTTGGACCACGCTTAAATATACGTAACTTTATAGTTAAAGTAGCAATATGCTTATTTAACCCACAAGTGCTGCCCCCTGTTGGTTTGGAGTGTTTTAGGTCTGAAGTCATAGACTCCTGCTAGCTGTTTGATTTTTAGATAATTTAGTTGCAGAAGATTTAATATGTACTAACTTTAAACAAAGTTGGTGTTGCATTGAATTACATTCAGTTTACCGTTTCCGTGTAGCAAATGTCTGACCTGGACACCAAGATTCAGGAGAAAGCCAGGCGAGTGGACATGGACATCTGCAGACGAATCGATATCACGGCCAAACTGTGCGACGTGGCACAGCAACGCAACTCTGAGGACATGTCCAAGATGTTCAACGCCAGCCCGGCCAGGTCACTGCCAGAGAGGGTGGGTATCCTTGGTTTCTCAGCCGCTTACTCTCTGCAAATAGAAATCAGGCCTCCCAGAAGGCAACTAGCATTAGTTTAGTTTACACCAAGACATCTTTTGAAGGATATTTTGAAATCATAATTTGGGTGTGTATATTCTCTCAGGGGGCTGTGGCATGCTGCAAGAGGAAAGAACGAAAAGTGGCGTCTGATGAAGAGATCACAGAGATGGACGCAGAGCCTAGTCCTTCAGAGGAGGATGTCCCGGAGACACTCAACATCACGGACGAGATGAAGCGCATGCTAAACCAGCTGTAAGTTTTGCACATCACAACCATGCTATTTTGCAGTCACCCTGCACCAGGATGGGAGGACCTCCCTCTAGTGTTTGTATTGGAGTATTGCAGCTTAACGTTCAACCAGAAACTAGCTAGAAAATAACTACTTGACAGACGTTCTTGAACTTGAGTGAATTTAATGACCAAAATATCAAAGCTACAGTAGAATATATTTATTAAATTGCTACCTGTACTTAGTTGCTGTCTTGTAATATGGTAAAATTGCAACTGTTACAAGGAATTCTTACCAATATGCCTTCTGACTGTCCTGCAATTCTGCTTCTGTCTTCAAGCTTTTATCTTGCTTTGTGTCAGCATATTAATTGTTAGCACGTTAGCATTTCATTCATTCATAATCTAGTATTAGGTTCAAAGTTTCTGATAGCAGGGCATGATGGGTAGTCCTTATGGGTCTGCCTTGTTCTTATTGTATCACAGTTGCTATTTTGTTATAATTGTTAGCATAAATGTTAGCATTTTATCCAGTTTGAGTAGCCTTTTGAAATCGGATGTGATGTATAATCTGTAAGGGTTTCTGTACTAAGGTTGCCATCTTGGACTTTCGCACGTGCCCAGTGTGGGTCCATTGCTAGCATACTTGCTGTTAGCATTTTTAACATTTTGCCCCTTGGCAAAAAGGGCCGCAAAGTAGCATTTTGTAGCAATTCCATTGAATTGTGCTAAATTATAGCAATTGTCACACAATTCAGGCTAGAGGTTAACAAAAGGTAGCATTTCCATGGAAATATTTTGTAGTTGTAATTGCAATCGAAACCACATTAGAAATTGGAAGTGAACTGTTCCGGTTATTCATGTATTTATTTGTATTCTGTTTTCTTATTTTTCTTTTACTATCCCGCCTGTCTTACCTTGATTGTTTATTATGACTAAAAGGAGACCTATTATGCTTTATGCTATTTTCGGCCCTTTTTATTGAGCAGTGGACTCCTATAGAGTAGCTACACACAATAATCAGCACAGAAAGCTTTCTAGATCTTCCAGAATCTACACCTATACCAGCTGTATTTATTTGGATTCCATGCTTCCTGGAATCCACTCACCGCCCACCTCCAGGCACGCCCCCTTCGGTGTGGTTGGTCACATTGCTCTGAATAGGAGTTGATAATAAACTGCGATTTATCTTTTTAAAATGTCCACTTTTAACATACAGCCATATGTGTTGGAACCCAAATCCGATCCGAAAGTAGACTGACAGTCCCAAGTTTCTCAAGAAAAGAGGTTAGTCGTATACGTCTCATTGGTTAATAGCGTTTTCTACAGCATCGGTAATGTATAATGTGGTCATTATTATTTAAACGTTTTTTGCAGGACTACCTACCAGTGTTTAAAAAACGCGGGTAGAGATACTGTTTGTGGTGGCATATGTTAGCACTTGCTCTTCTACGACCAAGTAATGTTGGAAAGGCGCTGGGCCGAGTTTTTCGGAAAAGTGTAAAAACCATAATAGGTCTCCTTTAATAATTAAAGTATCTACTGTATCTATCTACCATTGATGGCAGTTGCATACTAAATATAGAAGGTTATCACTGTCTCTTCTTGCATTGGTAAAGCTTTTACTAATGCTGAACACTTCTCTTCTTGTGGGTGTGCTTCATTCTTCTTTGCATGCAACCTTTGCTTAACCTTGTGGCTGCATTACTAGTTTTCTTTCTTTCCTCTTCTCTTCCTTTCTCCGTGTCCTACGCAGACACTGTTCAGATAACTCCTCTGTTGCCAGGCGTGAGACCTTCGAGCTAGACGACGACTGTGACAGTCTAACGTGGGAGGAGAACGAGGAGACACTGCTGCTCTGGGAAGACTTTACTAACTACAACGTGCCGTGTAGCTTCACAGCACCGCCTTGCACCAACGCATTCCCGGCTGACGGTGTCAGTGAAAGCACTGAACCGGTGAGAGCAAACTGTATTTGAAACCCTGACCAAAAAATGGATGATTGATAACCCTAACCCTAGCCTTTGTGCTGTTTTCTCCAAGGATTCCCATGACAGAAGTCTGGGCAGCCTCATTGATGAGACGGAGTCGCTCTTTAAGAACAGAGAGAAGGAATACCAAGAAACCATTGGACAGATTGAGGTAGCTCTTCAGTCTGCATCACACTATACAGTAAACAGTTAATCGGTGATTTGTTCAATGTGTGTTGGATCAAAATGGAGTGCACTACTTGGATGTGACCAACAGAGAAGCTGTTGATTCAGGTTCAAATAGATCGCTGCAGTCCAGCTACATCCTCTAGCTTTTGGAGGTACCATTATTACAATACTGGCAGGGAAACAGGAGCTCAGAACATTTCCCATACATAAAAATACAGCGAAACCTTGGTTAGCATCCTTAATCCATTCCTGAAAGTCTGACCGAAATCATATTTCCCTTAAAAATAGGCCTATGAAATGACATTTGGATGAAGTATGTTTAAGAAAACACACATCACAACCTGGGGCACCATTATTACAGTACTGGCAGGGAAACAGGAGCTCAGAACATTTCCCATACATTAAAATACAGCGAAACCTTGGTTAGCATCCTTAATCCATTCCTGAAAGTCTGACCGAAATCATATTTCCCTTAAAAATAGGCCTATGAAATGACATTTGGGTGAAGTATGTTTAGAAAAACACACATCACAACCTTTTATAGACGTTATTCAAAACATTTGTATGTGGATATTTCAATGTTGATCTCCTCTATAAGGATATATGTCCTGTTAACAATTACTCGCAGCTAGTACAAATCAGCAAATATTACAATTTGCTGAGAATAAAAAACTACCAACAAACTCCACCTGTCTAATTGATCTAATCAATTGCCTAGCTAATGTGAACGCAAAGGCCACCATTCAATTTAAATGGCTCCCCTATCCTTGACTAGTCTATTTTCTTTCTGGCAGATGGAGTTGGCCACGGCCAAGAGTGACATGAACAGACACCTGCACGAGTACATGGAGATGTGCAGCATGAAAAGAGGCCTGGACGTGCAGATGGAGACGTGCCGGCGCATGATTAAAGGAGGCAGGAGCTCGCCATCGTTTAGCTCGGTGGCCAGCAGCGACTCAGGAAACACCGATGAGATCCAGGACGAGATTTCGGACAAAGACGCAGATGGCGAAGTCCCTGTTAGTTGATGACTGCTTTGTTTGAAAATTACAGTGGTCTTTGCTCACAAAATCGGTGCTTTTTTAGACAAGAGTTGGTGGTTGTGGTGGGGGTTCATTAAAAAGAAAGCGTTGCTCTTTTCCTCTCTGCTTCCTCACTGGATATTTTAAGAGCTAAATGTCATTTGACGTCAAAACAATGTATTCTATTCGCTGTTCTGTATAAAAGGCATGATCAAGAAATGGGGGCGTCCTCATTTTTTGAGAAGTGAGTATCAGAGCTGTAACAGAGGTGGAATTGCTGTGAACGGCACCGATATCATCTCATTATCTGACTGCAGGTGTCGTTGTGTGAAAGCGCGCAGTTAAGAAAATTGCTTCTGCATAAGTGCCGAACCTTTTGTTAGGATGTTGACAAGGACATTTGTTCAGGACAGTTGTGTAAAAGTAGCATCTGTGTAGAGCAGGGGTGTCCAAGCCTTTTTCCGCAGAGGGCCGAATACTGCAAAATCAAAATATACAATAAAAAATATATTTTACGTTAGCAAAAATGGTTAAAAGTTGTTAGATACTATATTTTAAGAAAAAGAAACAGCCTGCATGTCAGCTTTATTATTACCTTTCTTTCTTTATTATGCATCTTTGCGCTTTTCACTGTTTGGGTCCACTTGCATTGGGTCCAAATGGTGTAGTGACCCATAGAGATAGGCGATGTACTGATTGCAACAAATAATTTTGGTCGTTGGTTTGCTTTGTATATAAAAGAGGGGATTTTTGGACATTGAAGGGTCAAGACAAATGTTGCTAGGTTGGTTTCCAAGGAAATGCTGCATCCATGCCAGAGCAGCAAAGAGGAAAAGAGCACACAACCGTTTTTGTTTTTTTTTAATGCGTCAGTGCACTACTGAAGTTCTATGCAAAGTAGCCGGCCTTGTGCATATAGACTAGCTTGTCTTTGTTGTTGTGTTCTCCTTAAACCAATAGCTAGCCTTTTAACCAA
Organism: Doryrhamphus excisus; assembly: GCF_030265055.1. NCBI lineage: Eukaryota > Metazoa > Chordata > Actinopteri > Syngnathiformes > Syngnathidae > Doryrhamphus > Doryrhamphus excisus. The sequence goes on along the minus strand of NC_080483.1, from coordinate 8,933,597 downwards.
AGCAGGTGTTTTTTCTAGAGCGTGTATAATTTGCATTTTTCCCCATTGATGAGAATTCGCCTTATTCCAGATCATTTTCCTCGCACTCTTTGTGCAGCACACTGATACATGAATAAAACACTACACATTCAACAAATCCAGAATACGATCAAAGCCAAACAAAGCAAAAACCAAAGGACATATTTTGAGGTCCCCAATCCAAATTGCCTTCGTGTTCTGCAGGTTTTTTTTTTAAATGCATATCATAATATTCCCTGGCTTCATATATTCACTGAGGGCTGCAAACATGCGATTGCATATCCCAGAGGCCTTTTTGTTTATAGCGACGTCACTGTTTTGTTTTTCAGTGCTAATGCTGCTAGTTTAGCGTCAAAACTGGGGGCAGAGATGTGTCTTCTAATGTATGTATGGAATACTTTATTAAGCAGAATGATCATTTCAGCATGTTTGTATGGCAAGAAAGGCTTTTTTTTAATTGACGGGTGTTGATATTAATCATAGATTTGCAACAAAAAAGTATTTTTTTTATTTTGTGTAATCTTGTCATGAGTAATTACTGTGGGTTGTCAGACAAGAGTGAGTACCACTCGCAGTTCCTATACATCATATACATATTGTATATGTCAACGTATGCATGTACAAGTACATGTTATACATTTTCTTTTGATGCTAAATTAAACCAGCCTGCTTGGTACAGTTTTTATACAATTTGTTTTTCCACATAAAAGCTGTGCTATTTTAAATATTGAAATGCAGGGATATATACTATATGTGGTGACTAAACCGCTTCTGCAAGGGTGTGTGAATGTTTCATACTAAAACTGTTTTTTTATACTAAAGAATTTTTTAAATGATTGCAGCAACTGTGGATTGTTGCAGTGCAGTATATCTGCGCACGTTGCTTGTTCTTAAATACCTCGATGCTGAGGTTAAAAAAAAAACAACAACATTGCCTTTATGTGGGCTCAGCTTTGTTCTTTTGAGATAACAGGTTCCATCCATTTTTTTTTTTCATTTTCTGCTTTTATTTTGGCTTATTTGTTTCTGTCAAATGTATTGACATATTCATGTGGGTTTGGGGCAAAAATAATGAATGTACTCAATGTCGGGGTAAACTGAAATATTAAACAGTGGATTAAAAACATCCTTTTTCTCAGTCTTATTGTGTAAATGAGCATTAAAAAGGCTGCAACATTTTATCTCCTCCCTTAAACACACATAGTGGGACTGTTAAAAGCAAGATCATGTACAAAAAAAGCAGGCAACCCCAAGAGGGCATATTTACAGTAGCTGAGGATTGCTATGCCATATTGTGGTTTTTAGTCCTTTTGTCTTTTTATTTGGTATCTCTCAGGATTAAAATTGCTCAACAGTTTGAAATGATTTACTAGTTAACATTAAAACACATTCAGTGGTAAAAAATAGTACATTATGTCCCAATTAAAAAGCACCTACCTGTAAAAAGGGGCAAGAACAGCTAATAAACCAGCGGCATGTCCACACATTCTCACTGATCTAACTCAAGAAACATCGCCCGTTTGGCCAAGCTGGCCTTGCCATGCTTCTTCTCCAGCTTCCGGCAGGCGACAGGGTCCGCAGAGAGTAGGAGGCTGTCATCACGGCGATCCCAAAACGGTCCACAGAAGGATGAGGGGTCCATAAGCAGATGGGAGGCCGCACTGAAGTCGCCGCTGGTCTTCAGTAAGGCTTTAGTGACAGACACCAAGTCCTAGGAAGAGGAGGAGAGGTCTTTTCCAGCACATTTACAAGTAGATAAAGGATAAGAGTCACCACGTTTATTTAAGAGGATGACAGCCTTGGCATTTATTTGAGTGTCTATGAGCACTTGAGCTATAATTCAAGCAGTGGAGGATAAACACACCTGGTTTGTATTCTTCATCAGCTCTCTGATTCGCTGTTTGTCCTCCTCTAACTGGGCCTGACTCAAGGACTGCACCTCTCCCTCCATCAAGTCGGTCCAAGCCTCGTCCTTTTCCTGAGACTCATCTTCAAAGTTACAAGGGTGATCTTTGGAGGCCACATGAACAGCGGCCTCAGCATGGCTCAGCTCCATAGCAGGCTGGGCCTCTTGTGTGTTCCCCTGAGCACTGGGTCCATGCTCAGAGGGATCTGGATCGGGCTGGGTGGTTAAGGTTTCTGCAACTGTGCTCACAGAAGCGATGGTCGGTAACAAAGACGTTTCACTGGGCGTGTGGAAAAGCTCCTCACCAGACTGAGAGACGGAAAGAGTACATGTGATTGTTTTTTTTGGAACTGATGAGAGCAGGTCACATTGAAGGCACATTACTCCATTTATTCATTCATTTTCTACCGTTTTTTCCTTACAAGGGTCGCGGGGGTGCTGGAGCCTATCCCAGCTGTCTTTGGGCGAGAGGCAGGGTACACCCTGGACTGGTCGCCAGCCAATCACAGGGCACATATAGACAAACAACCATTCACACTCACATTCATACCTATGGACAATATGAAACCGGAGTACCCGGAGAAAACCCACGCATGCACGGGGAGAACATGCAAACTCAACACAGAGACGGCCGAGGGTGGAATCGAACCCTGGTCCTCCTAGCTGTGAGCTGCACGCTAACCACTCGACCGCCTTACTCCATTTAAATATGTTTTATTATCAACTTCAACATTTACTCAGAAGTAATAGCTGATAGGCCTAAGAAGTCAGTAAACTGTGAACTGTTCATTTCAAATACAATGTAAACAAATGGAATGTACAACTTGGCTTGGAGTGAACTTATTCAGGTCATGAAAGTGTCCGTCTACCTCGTTGTCACTGGACTCAAACTCCCTTGCCGCCATTGCAAGAGTCCCCAGGACCTTCTTTTTCTGCCTCCCTGGCTCGGATTCACCTGTCAACGAAACAAAGAAATTCAATGGGAGTACTTAAATCTTTTGGTTTGGATGTTTTTATGGCCTAGTGTGCCTTACACTCCATGGAGACATGCGATGGTGCTGCAGCAGTAAGCTGTTCTTCCTCCTCTTCTTGACTCTCTGGTGTCGCTGCTTCTGCACACTGTCCTTTTGCTCTCTTAGAAGGAGGCTCCTCCACTGTGTCTTTCTGAGGAGTGGATGTGGCAGACCTGGTCCTCCGAGGTGTCTGAGGGGACGACGGCTCTGACCTGACAGCAGCTGATGATGCTGCTGACGGTCGGCGCTTTTTGTTGTACGGTTCATCCTCCAGCTCCAACCTTTTGCTGAACCTGGGTGATTTGCGCAAAGGCTGGACCACCTGTTCGTCTTCTTCGTCTGTTTCTGTCCGATTGGCTGTAGAGTGGGTGGAGCTTTGAGGCTCCAACTGGTCTGGTTCTCTGTCGTTTGGAACTTTTTCAGTTTGCGGGGATGCCTGTGACTCATCTGTTTCAGTCACAATGATCTCGGTGTGCAAGGTGTCACCTTTTTTGTCTTCTGCTGTATCGGCTTGCTCGTTTTCGTCTGCTGGTGGGTTCAAGATCTCCTCCTCTTGTTGCGGAGCTTCTTCGGCATCTTGTGGTCCATTTTCAACGGTTATGTCTTCAATCTGTGGATGCGCCAGTACTGTCTATTAAATCAACTAACCAAAAAACACTTATAATGACAAATAATGAAACCTTGTGAAGACACGCTGACGCTATGACCAGTGTTTCCCATACATTCATTTATTTGTTGCGGCTCAACAATGAACATTTGAACCACCAGAGATACACTTGGCCTATATTTAAAAATATTTTGTGATATTAGCATTTGCTCACAAACACATACTGGTCTTTGTAGCTTGTCGTGACAAGTCGGCATCATAACTCTGCTTCTCAACACCTAGTCACATAAACGCATGTATTTTCCAGTGTTCACAAAATGTCCATCCACACAAGTGGACTTTTTAAAGTATCTCTCCCATAAAAGCACATTCACAGTCTGTCATGGGCATGAGAAACCTGAAAAAAGCTACCACAGTTGACTTGGTATCATATTATTATGCATCTGTTCATCAATATATTGAAAGATTACAATGAGACGTACAATGACGTGCAGCTCAGGAAACATGTTTTTTTTTTTAATTGCACATACTTTTTATAACACAAAAGTGTGTCTGTCACCCGTATTCAATGACTTCAAGTTCATTTGTTAGATAATGTTTACATACCTGTGTTAGATCCTCAGATGAGAGATTCTGTGGAGGGTGTTCTGGCTCTGTCTGTGTTTGAGGTAGAAGGGGGTCATCATCTACTTCACAAGGACGATTTTCAGTCACTTCTGCTTTATTATCGTCCTACAACCAGGAACGTGCGAAACAGTCATGCATTATACCACTACTTGCTGTTATCATGCTGTACACACCCTAGTGGTGATGTAGGAGAATGACAGTATGTTTCTTCCAGGTAAATCACCTTGACGTCTTCTCCAGGTGCTTCCACCTCCTCGGTTTCTGACTGCTTCTTAGCCAGGTGACGTTGATAATGGTCTTTCATTGACTGCCAAGGGTGACTGGTCACGTGTTCCTTTTCCATCTGTTGCCAAAGGCGGTTCCCTTTAACTTCTGACTTTCGCTGGCTGACGTAGCTCAGAATGGCGGCGTCTTCGTCGGAGGTGTACGACTGCCTGCCTGATGAGAATAAAACCAAAACCCTCAACTCATAGAATTGCAGTTCCATCAGCTAGAAACGATACACCACAGCAGAATTGCAGCAATGCCATGCAAATATGCCTACTAGGGCAGAGGAGGGGCAAGACATCATAGAATACTGACTGCTCACTTCAAGGCAATGACATACGATAATTAACACATCATTGCTTTACTCATTCCCCTTGATCTTTTTTTTTGATCTGACTAATTTAAGTTACAGTGATCGAATGAATTACTACAGCTTCTGCTTGGACATTAATATAGCGGCTCTTACAAACATTGTGAGCAAGTGACAATGGGAGTAGGATTGCAAGAATTATAGCGCACTTAAAGCTAATGTGCGCTTCCAACCCTGCCTTCCATATTACGTGCAATATAATTTCCATAGCTCACATAAACATCTAGTTGCCCTTATCCGCAAGATAGCCTCTCTCCAAACAAGAGGTATCATCACATTTTAATCTTGCAAGATATTGTGACATCATTGGTTTTATAAGGAATTAAGGAATTGTGTGTCATACCTCTTGGAGTTGCAGGAGACTTCCTGGCGTTACTGGATATTGAAGCAGAGCGTCGTGGGACATTTGCAGGATTTAGTCTGTAGTCCTCGATGTTCAGCTGCTCGGCTTTCTTCACACAATCGTGGATGTACTGGATGGACACATACCTAAGAGGGAAAAAATAAACAAATCTTAATATCCATTATTACCCTTTGTACAAAAGGGCAAAACGCATGGGTCAATGTCACATTTTTATCCCTAATTATTTAGTCATTTCAAAGGTTCACATCCATTAACATGTCTTCATACTACATGCTAAACAGCTTGCAAGTGATTAAAAAAAAAGTACAGTATTATGTATTTCATTCTCCTTAACGTGTATTAAAAGGCAATTTAAAACAAGAATTTCGATACAGTTTCATTCTGCAATGCCAAAAAAGTAATGTAATGATTCCATTATTACACTTACCAGTGAGCCGTATTCTCACTAAAGGTGCCTTTTTCCTCAGGGTCAATCAGCAAAATGCATCCCGGACTCTGGACATTGGACGTCTTTCCTCCCCCAGCTTTGATGAGAGGCTGCAGATCCCTTTTGATGGGTCCTGGTCGCAGATAGAAATTCATGGGTTCGCCCCCCACAGTTATGAAGAGAACGGGTGAAACGTTGGATGCCATCCTTCAAGAAACGACACCTGGAAGAGATGTAGTGAGACGAGTGTTGGGTTTAAGACATTTATGCGCAGGGAAAGCATTATTTTATTTAGTTTTTCTAAATTTAACAAGCTAATAGTCAGTCATATTATACTGTATATATATATGTTGTTTATTATTTACGTTCAAGCACTTCAAAGCTTGATTTCAAGCATTTAAACTAGTTGTCACACAGCTATTTGTTGTTTAGTATTTACTTTCAGGCTGCACGGTGGGCGAGTGGTGAGCGAGTGGTGAGCGTGCGGTGAGCGCGCAGACCTCACAGCTAGGAGACCGAAGTTAAATTCCACCCTCAGCCATTTCTGTGTGGAGTTTGCATGTTCCCCCCATGCATGCGTGGGTTTTCTCCGGGTACTCCCACATTCCAAAAACATACTAAGTTAATTGGCGACTCCAAATTGTCCATATGTACGAATGTGAGTGTGAATGGTTGTTTGTCTATATGTGCCCTGTGATTGGCTGGCGACCAGTCCAGGGTGTACCCCGCCTCTCGCCCGAAGACAGCTGGGATAGGCTCCGGCACCCCCCGCAACCCTCGTGAGGATAAGCTGTAGAAAATGAATGAATCGATATTTACGTTCAAGCACTTCAAAAGCTTGATTTCAAGCATTTAAACTAGTTTGTCACACAGCTATTTGTTGTTTACTGTTTCCTTTCAAGCGCTTCCAAGTTTGGCATGAAGAATTTTGACGACTATTTAACAGCTTCACAAATTGACATAAGTCATCTTCATAACTACAAAAGAAGAGCATGACGTCTTCAACGCTAACTTTGCTAACATTAGCTACATCTCGTTGGTACGTTTAAAAGACCGTGTAATAGCAGTGTTGTGATATCCACTGTCCGACCGAGTGATCTGAAATGGTAAATGTTAAACTGAAATGTTCAACACTGCTAAAGTTAAGAGTGTTTACCTTTTTTTCCCGCTGGACAACCAAACCCGTACACACCTCCCGGTTTACGTCCGGGTATGGTTCTTCTTCGTGTATTCTAGTGTAGTAGCCAAACTAGGTTAAAGTTTCGTTGCTGCCCCCTCGTGTCTGTCACCCTGAAATTACAGTAATGCGTTATAGTAAAATCTCTTACTTTGAGAACATGTATACAGTGTACAGCATACTATGTATGTAAATGACAATTTACATTTTGTTGCAGTCTTTGAAGGCATTGGGAAGACCATGAGAAGGAATAGGGCCGGCGTGTTTATTCCATCACCTTCATAAAACCTTGCCTCCTTCACAAGCTTGACAGCAACATTATTGCTATTGGCCTCTTTTGTCTCCCAAGCAGCTACAACAACAGGACCACCCCCAAAAAAGATGTGAGAAATGACTGAAGTGTTGACTTACAAACAGCAGACGTATTCTATCCACATTATAAACGTCTGACATGCACTTATTTGCTTCCCTCCATCATCAGAGAGGACCACACTGCAATAAGTGTTTAGTTTGGCTCTGAAGCATCTTCCTGCAGAGGGAGACATTACACAGCTTTGCTGAGAACCGACTGACCGAAAAAGGTTGCTCAAAGTATGAAATGTTGAATGAATTAATCATAATTGTAATGTTTTTATTTGGTGTTTTAAGCATGTGTACATTATATCAAAGCACAACAACATGTCAAGAGGTTATACTTTGGCGCAAAATGTGCATTAATAAATTACTGAATGGATCCACAGAAGCGGCATAGAAAATATGACTCCCTTGCTAATTTTACAAATTAGCCTACTAACTAACACATAAACACAAATAAGGTAACATTAGAATTTGCACATTTGTTAGCCAACATCTTCTCTTTTTGTCGTGTCCATACTGTAGCGTCGTAGAATGACGGCAGTCAGGATGGCTCTATCGTTGCATGGTTTTTTTTATTTCCAATCAGCATGAGAAACAACTTACTGGCCTGTTGCAGACTTAACTCACTAACTTCGGCGCCCGGCAACCGAACTTCCCCCTTTTCGCTCACGTTCTTCCTCCTTGGTCCCAAAACGCCCGCTCCAAAACCGCGAGCTGAACATGACTGCCCCCCAGCGTCCATGCATGAAACTACAGCCCGGAATACAACACACACGCAACGCTACACTACCCCCGCCCCACAAAGGCCCTCGCCCCGAGGGCACAGAGAATCAGCAACAATCAATGAACATTAGCAACAGCGTAACACAATTTCAAGTGCTCCCCCCAACATTGTGACCCACATAGTCTCTGAGATACCGTGGCGGCCTTCTCCTCCTCGGGCGCCTCGCTATGGGGGGAGTTCCAGCGGATGGTGAAACCGGCTGTCCCACCTCTGGCGCTGCCAGCCCGGGCGGCTCTCCATCCTGAGCTGGGAGTGGTGAACGTCTCCCGTCCGCCTCTGGTGGAGCAGGGGCCCTATGGCCCACTCCCTGCACTCCCCGGTATGGCGCCAGCCGGTCCCGATGAAGAACCACTTTCCTTCCTCGGTCTGGCAGCTGCACTCTGTACACGACTTCCCCGACTCTCTCCAGAACTCTGCACGGCCCCGTCCAAGGGCTGTCCAGTTTGGGGCACCGCCCCTTCTTGCGCTGTGGGAGGTAGACCCACACCTGTTCGTCCTGTTGGAAATGCCTCCCTCTTGCTTTCAGGTCATAGTTCCTCTTCTGTCGCCTGCCTGCCCTCTGTTGCTGCTGCCGGGCGAACTCGTGAGCGGCCTCCAGCCGGTCCTGGAGTTTCCTGGAATACTCTGGACCAGGGACTGGCTCTGTGGTCTCTGGGGGGCGGCCAAAGGACAACTCGGCTGGCGTACGGAGCTCCCTCCCCAGCATGAGCAGGGATGGCGTGCAGGCTGTAGACTCCTGTACAGCAGAGCGACAGGCCATGAGCACCAGGGGAAGATGATCATCCCAGTCCTTCTGGTGCCGTGATGTCAAAATGGCCAGCTGCTCACCCAGAGTGCGATGAAATCTTTCCACCAACCCGTCACTCTGGGGCCGCAGAGGGGTTGTGCGTGTCTTTCTGATGCCCAGCCGCCCACACATTTCTGCAAACACTCGTGACTCAAAATTTCTTCCTTGGTCACTATGCAGCGTCTCTGGAACTCCAAAGCGGCTAAACATTCCCTCTATCAAGGCGCTAGCGACTGTCTCGGCTTCCTGGTCGGGTAGCGGGTACGCCTCTGGCCACCGTGTGAAGTAGTCGATGGCTGACAGGACATAACGATTCCCGCGATCGGAGCGCGGCAGCGGTCCCACAATGTCGACTGCCACTCTTTCCATGGGCGCTCCCATGAGGGCCTGCTGCAGTGGGGCACAGGAGCGGCCAGGGGGGCCCTTCCTCGCTGTGCACAAGTCGCAGCGGCGGCAAAAATCCTCCACATCTCTCCTGCAGCGGCCCCAGTAGAAGCTTTGGCGAAGGCGGCGCAGGGTCTTAGCCACACCAAAGTGTCCAGAACCAGCCGCTCCGTGCATGGCAGCCAACACAGGCTCTTGTAGACACCTTGGGACAACCACCTGCCACCTCTCTTCCCCTGTCGCTGGCTCCCTCCACGCCCGCTGCAGCACCCCTTGGCTCAGCCGCAGTGTGTCAAACTTGGACCACAAGCCTTTAGTCCCTGCTGACGTGTGGGCTATCTCCTCCCATGCTGGAGGTCGCTGAGACTCCACCCACCTCCGGACTGGTTGCAGGTCTCCATCCTCCTCTTGCTTCTGCTCCCACTCAGCGACTCCCACAGCCTGAAGTTCCCTGGCCATCACTCCTGCAACCCGGCACTCCGACAGGCCGCCACCCGCTTCCTCCAACAACTCCTCCTCGCGGGCCTCTCTCCTGTCACAATAGCGGCAGCCCTCTGCAGCACACGGGCGGCGGGACAGCGCGTCTGCGTTGGAGTGACGTGTCCCGGCTCTGTGCTCCACCTTGAAGCTGTAAGCCTGTAATTCTTCGAGCCACCGTGCCACTTGCCCTTCTGGCTCCTTGAAGGTCATCAGCCAGCTGAGAGCTGAGTGGTCTGTCCTCACAGTAAAAGGCTGGCCACATAAGTAATATTTAAAGTGTCTGATGGACAGCACCACAGCCAGCAGCTCTCTGCGGGTGACACAGTAGCGCCTTTCAGCCTTGCCCAGCACTCTGCTGAAGTAGGCCACGACCCTCTCGCCTTCGGGTGTGGGCTGCGCCAGCACCGCTCCTACTCCCTCTCCGCTAGCATCTGTGTCGAGGATGAAGGGCAAGTCCGGATTCGCGGATGTTAGCACTGGGGACTCACTCAGGGCTTGCTGAAGGCTGTTGAATGCTTTTTGGCAGGGGTCAGACCACTCAAAGTCTCGGCCCTTCTGGAGTAGCTGGAAGAGGGGTGCCGCTGTGCCAGCAAAACCTCGCACGAACCTCCTGTAGTACGAGGCTAGCCCCAGGAAACTTTTCAGCTGCTTCGGGTTGGTGGGCACTGGCCATTCCACCACCGCCTTCACTTTATCAGCCAGGGTGCTGACTCCTTCACCTCCCACGCGGTGACCCAGGAATGTCACTTCTCTCTGCATGAAGTGGCACTTTCCTGGGTGTAATTTCAGGCCAGCTGCTCTGATGTTCTCCAATACCACCCTCAGGGACTTTAGCGCTGTCTCGAACGAGCTTCCATGGGCCAGGATGTCATCCAAATACACGAGGCACTGCTGGCGAGGGACCCCGGCCAGCACTCTGTCCATCAACCTCGAAAAGGTTGCTGGTGCATTGCACAGTCCAAAAGGGAGGACCTTAAACTGCCAAAGGCCCCTCCCGGTGGAAAACGCTGTTTTGGGTCGGGCCTCCTGGGAAAGGGGCACCTGATAATAGCCACTGCGGAGGTCCAAGGACGAGAACCAGGATGAGCCCGAGACCAGGTCTAAGGACTCGTCAATGCGCGGCAGTGGGTAAGCATCCTTCTTGGTCACCCCATTGACAGTCCGGTAGTCAACACAGAGACGCCATTCCCCCGACTTCTTTGGCACCATGACAACTGCCGATGTCCATGGACTGTCGGAAGGTTCGATAATACCCGCTCGCAGCAGCTTAGCTACAGCCTCCTCACAAGCTGCGTGTCGGGCCAAGGGAAGGCGACGGGGGCGGCATTTAATTGGCCTGGCCTCCCCCGTGTCAATCTCATGCTGTGTCAAATGAGTGAGACCCCCTTCATCGTCGTTCTTGGCGAAGGTATCACTGAAGTCCGTCAGCAGGCTTAGCAGCCGTTCCTCTTGCTTGGGGGTCAGGCCACTGCAGTTCCTTTTCCACAACTCCCACAGCGTCCTGTCCACAGCTCCCTCTTTCACAGAGTCTCTGCCCGCTGTCTCTGGTTGTCGGCGGGGCTCCCTCGAAGGCGGAGGTGGGCCTGCGGCCTCCAGTGCACATACCATGTGCTTGGCCCGGGGATCGAGGGAATCCAGGGAGGTCATAGGAATGGCAGGACCCCCCTGAAAGCTGATCCACCCACTTCCGATGTTCATCACACAGTCAGCCGCCTTCAAAAAATCCAGACCCAGGATGCACGGGTCTTGTATGGCTGCTTTCCATACCGGGTGCTGGAGTGACATGCCCCCCACCGACAGTGCCAGTCGTCCTTTCCCTTGGAGAGGGGACCACTCTCCTGTGACTGAGCGTAGAGCTACCGCTGTCATTTCAAGATGGGCGTTCTTCGGCCACACGTCAGACCTTATCAGCGTCACCGTTGCCCCCGTGTCTATGAGGGCCGGACAGAACACGCCCTCCACTTGGATCATCACGTAGCTGGAGCCTTTGTCCGACGTGCGCCCCACAGCTCCAATCGCCTCCACGCCCATGCTCACTTGGGACCCCCTGGAGGTGGTAGACACAGCAGCTTGTGGGGTGTTAGCCTCTCGGGTCCGCACATCCCCCACTATGCGGGCCCGTGGTCGTTTCCCGACGACTGGGGCGAGCGAGGGCATTCTCTGATCAAGTGACCGGGCTGGCCACACCCCCAGCATACCCTCACTCCAGGGCGTGGGCGTTGTGGCGACTGTAGCGACACGGACCTGATCAGTTCTGTGATTTCGGCCACCCAAGGGGGTTTATAGTCAGCCTCTTGACTCCCTGCTGCTGACCTCGCTGTGGGCGGCAGGACCCTCCCCTCTGCCACGCTGGAGCTCTCCACCATTTCTCTCTCCACAGCCAATTCTAGGGCTTCTTGCAGGGTGCGGGGGTGTAACAGATGAACTTGAGCTCTTAGTTCTGGGGGCCGAAGAGCTCTGACAAATTGGTCGCGTGCCAGCTCACTTTGTACCTCTGGCGACATGTGGGAATATGCCCGCCTTGACAGGCTCTCAATGGCATAAGCCAGAGTTCGCAGCGGTTCTCCAGCAGTGCGACACCTGTAGCTCAGTTCATTTCTCAGGAGCCCCGGTTGTGCGCACTGTCCAAAACGCCTCTTTAGCGCCCCCACTAGAGCTTTATAATCATGGCGACTCTCTGGGTCAAGGAGCAAAAGGCAAGATAAGGCGTCCTCCGTGAGACACACTGCCAACTGTAAAGCTTTGTCTTTATTGGACCACTGCTGTGCATTTGCAATCAGCTCAAATTGGGCGTGAAAAGCCTCCCAGTCAGCCTTCCCAGAATATTTGGGCGTTTTCAGACACATGGCCGCAACTGCACGTGGTGCGCCGTCCACCGCGTTGTTCTCTGTGCACGCTGCAAGGCCGCCATTCTTGGCCGCCGGTGACAGCTTCGACATGCCGACAGCTTCTCTCCACGCCTCCCGACAAGCTCTCACCATCTCTCGGCGCTCCCTCCCTTCCCAACTGGCAGCGCCCACCTCGCTGTCGCTCTCCACCTCCTCCTTCACACGCGGCTCCCCTCGGTGGCTCATACTCGACGCCGCCGAAGACTCGGGCAAAACAGTACAGTAGGCTCACGTTCGAAGTCACTTCTGACACCAGTGTAGCGTCGTAGAATGACGGCAGTCAGGATGGCTCTATCGTTGCATGGTTTTTTTTATTTCCAATCAGCATGAGAAACAACTTACTGGCCTGTTGCAGACTTAACTCACTAACTTCGGCGCCCGGCAACCGAACTTCCCCCTTTTCGCTCACGTTCTTCCTCCTTGGTCCCAAAACGCCCGCTCCAAAACCGCGAGCTGAACATGACTGCCCCCCAGCGTCCATGCATGAAACTACAGCCCGGAATACAACACACACGCAACGCTACAATACTATTTCCCCACCCTGCCCGAGAATAGTAATTGGTACGTTCTGTGAACCAGGAAGTGGTTAACATAAGGACGGACCAACTAGCACAATAATTTTGTTACCCTGCCATGCCATCTAGTAACTCTTATTATTGTTTTAGCGTGACATTTAACTGTGGTACAAGTATGACTATTTTAAAAAAAATAATTCCTTGAATTCCTTTAATTCCTTCGGTCGTTCAAGTCACCTTAGAACTGCAGAAATGTTCTCCTCACTCCAGAATGGTACAGTCCTTTCCATACGATTAAAATAAACCCGGAAGTAGCCTGTTGACAACAAATCAATGAAAAACCCCCATCCATCAATATATGCAAATACAGAAAAATACAAAATGTATATATTTCCCTCTCATTTTATATTTAAATATATATATATATATATATATAATATGTAATTTAAATTATATTTAAATTTAAATTTTTATTATATTTAAATTATATTTAAATTACATTTAAAGGACAACAGAAAAAAACATTACAAAAAACAGAAACAATGGCTTAATGTAATGAGAAACACGGAAATGTTGATACTAGGGGTGTCACAAGATCTCGCAGGATTAAAACGTGACAAGATTTATTATCCAGAAAAAAAATCGTCCCATGGCGTTACCGCTTTGAGGGCAATAAAAAATAGTTTATTAATCACACAAAAAATAATAATGAACTCTATAATTTAGTAAGGAAGTGTAACACATGAATTTTACACCAACAGCTGAGTCGCAAAACTAAGATTTTCACTCAAGATACTTCAAATTCCCCTATTACCATCTTTTGGAGTTAATTCTTAAAAAAGTATATTAAGAGGTGTTTTGCTTTTTGAATTAAAAAGAAAACGGCATGGCCTGTCATCATACATCATCACACAGTAGATGAACCAGGAAGTGGCCTTGTAGCACGACAACAAAACTCATTTTTGGCATAAGTCTAGCATTCTAGCTACCGTGAACACTGTCATAGTAGCATAAACCCAAGTGCTTGCTTCCAACTTGCGTTTGCTGAATAACCAGTCATTCTGGCTTTTGCTGTGACTAAAACAATCTTATCTTGTTTAATCTTTGGCTGCAGGATCACATACATGGCCTTGACCTCTTCCGTGCTCTGATGACGGGTCTCGTGGGGGGATTCAGGCCCAGTGCGCCCCTCCCTGTGGATGCACTGGGACATTGGGGCGACTTACAAGAAGGCTTCTGTTTTGGTTTAAGGAGTAACATTGCACGTGATTGCAACATATGTGTAATAGAGTACAACATAGTGGTTCAATGAAATAGCACAAGAAATTCAGTGAGCGCTCAAACATAAAGTTATGTTATGAGTAGAGTCATTTAGCACATTTTACGACTGTTTTTGAAAGTCAAAAATGTTATCTTAAACAACACTAATGAGGCTTGAATGGAATCCTGTGGTTCTCGGTGCAAAGGCCAAATTAAACAGTATGCTCAATGACAGGTGTATTATTGCAGAAAGGTCACACATTCCTTTCTGACACCAAAACAAAAGGCTCTTTAAAAAGAACAACAACAAAAATGTTTCTTAAGGAACTCAAGGAGGAACAACAAAACTTCCTGGGATAAATCTCGCACTCTATCTTTGGAGCAGAGAACAACAGGCGATGGATGCTGGAGATGATTTGGCACACATGCCTGCAGGAACCTTGGCAGCCATTTGGTCAGCAGAGACCAGCCGTTAACAAAGTGAGGATATGCTGACTCGGCATGCATTTAGAACCAACCACCACCACCACCGTCATTCTCCTCCTCCATCCAAAAAGACCATCCGGCCCTTGAGCCTGAACCCCCGCCATCTTCTGCCAATTCTAAAGGGTTATTTTCCTCTCAGCTGCTTTCTCACGTCGACGTGCGCTCCCATGTGACGTCTTTTCATCCCTTTGCTCTTGCTCCAAAAGAAAAAAAAAACAACATAAAAACCCCCCAAAACGATGTACTGGTTGTACATTATGACACACGTCAACCAACAAGATTTATAACGGGAAGAAGATGGAATTCTTCTGCTTCATTCCCATGCATACACTCATAGGTCGCAATATCCACACAATCAAATCATCTGTTTGTAATATTTTGACTCTCAAATATATCTAAATAAGGTCAAGTGCTTTTATGATTATTATTATAATAAAAGCTCATTTGAATACCAACAAACAATTACAAGAAGTAGCCTTAAAAGTGTGCCCGAAGCATCACAATAACCATAGAACAGGAAGTGGCATTTACTGAGATGAAGTAAGGCGGTATACAGAATGTCAGGTATGGTAGTCAACACATTTTTAAAAGTCTGATGCATGACATTAATGGACCTTTTTAGTATACGTCATATCTCATCAAGCGGTGAGCAATTTTACTTTCCTTTAGTTTTACTATAGAGTGGATAACATTTTTTCAAAGTTGTGTGATAGGAAAAAAATTAATTGTTAACAACTGCATAGGCATGAAGATTCACCTTTCCTGATCCCTGCATGTCCACTATGTCATGTATCAAAGGGCGACTTTATTTTAATTTATTTAATTTAATTTATCCTTAGTGAACCTTATTTTTACACTTGTATGAAAGTTAGGAATGTTAAAAGGAGGGAAGTATTAAGTCTCTTGTCATCAAGGGTATTCATTTTACTATATTTTAGTTTTATTATACAGCGCCTAACTTATTCTTATACTTGTATGATTTTTTTTTATATGAAAAAGTGTGATGCATAATAAAGACTTAAATTTCATTGTATAGTTGCTAACTCTTTCTTCTTATATGTTAAAAGTGTGATGCATGATGTTGATGCACGGTACATCTGTCTTGCATTATCAAGAGGTAAGTAATTTTACTTTGTTTTAGTTTTATTATTCAGTGGCTAACATGTTTTTAAAGTGGTGTGAATTGTCAACAAGCAACATGTATGAAGTTGAGTCACGTCATGTATGAACTGAAAAGGTGAGTATTTTTACTTTATTTGAATTCTATCTTTCCAAAACCTTATTTTAACACTTAAAAAACACTTAAAAATAGGGATGCATGACGTTGTCTGACACACTATCACGCATCATGAAATGGTGAGTTTCATTATAATTTTTTTTATTTTACTTTTATTTTATCATAGTGTTCTTACACTCGTATAACACTATAACGCATGAAGTCCCTTGTCATCAAGGGTGAATAATTCTGCTTACATTTAACCAATGGTTCTCAAGAAATGTTTTCATGCCCCACCCCTGATTTGATACACTGAGTGACCAACATGCTAACCACTCGATAGCCCTCATTTGACATTCTTTTAGTTTTATTATGTAATAGATAAGTAATTTTGTAAACGTTTGTGAAAATGAACAAGCAAAATGATGCATGAACGGGGACTCACCTTCCTTGTACATTGCATGACATTAATTTTACTTTCATGTGGTTTAGCCTTATTAAACCTTATTATCGCAGTTGTAATTATACTCAATTGTATTATAATTGATACCTAATCATAACTAATAGCCAACAATGTTAACCTGAACGTCCTCACAGTCCATGTGAGCGTCCTGAGTTTGACCCGGACGCTTGCGTCATGTGATCCACCCTCAGCTCTTCTGTCTCACCTCTTCAGATGATGAGGTGTTAAAATGAGTGGAACAATAGCGGGGGATTTCCAACCTACATAAAGATGGAAATGTAGTTTTTTAACTAAAAAAAAATGTAAAACAAGTAAGGTCCGCCAATGTCCATGCAGGGTTCAGGCCAGTGTTGCAATGTGTGTGTGTGTGTGTGTGTGTGTGTTTGGCCTCTTTGCTGATGTCACCACTGTAAAACACTTCCAAGAGTGAAGGCTCTCTATTTAGAAATGTTGATGCAATATGTGCCTGTGTACTTTCAAGAGAAGATACATGTCCAAGAGTTAGAAAATATCTGGATTTATTTACAACACTCAATCAATCTGAGCCCTTCATCTTCAAAAAAAGAAAAAATAACATCACAATGATTGATTGATAAGGCACTGATGGAACTTTGCATAGAGACAAAACAATACAAATCAACACAGAAAATCATTCAAAAAAAAAAACAAAAACACACAGCATTGCATCCGTACAACGATAATAACAAGGAGTACAAACCATACATGATATACAGTATGTGTCATACACAGACATTATAGCAGACAAGCGCTCATCTTCATCTTGATTGTTCCCTCGCAGCTCAGCTGACATTCAAATATTCTGATCGCTGTCTTCGGATGATGACAAGATTTTGCGTGCAGGACGGAGCAGGTGAGCGCTTGAATGTCCTCACATAGATACAGCCCTCACATTCCAACAAACACTTACATTACAGTATATCTTCTCAAGTAAACATGAATATGCTTCAGAGTAGTCAGTGTTCAGCTTGTATATGTAGCAGTATTATTTACTATTGACTGAAAACACACAGCTGTTTAACACTTTGGAGCCCAGGGTAGGATTTTACTTTGGATGTACTTTTGTGTTTACTTTTATATTATAATACTACCTGTAATGTCCCTTGAGAAGATGTAATAAAATGGCGGCTGAAATGTGATTTTTGTGTGGACATTTTTGTGCACGTAAACAAACGCACTGCTGTGGGGGCAGGAAGGGTCAAATATTCACAGTTACGTTGGCCCTCGAGGCACTTGGTCCAGTCTGCCAATCAAACTGCGAGAGCCCGCCTTCTTGGTCGGGTGGCACTCGCCCTGATTGGAAGAGTAAGCGGTGGTTTTGCAAGCTGTCCATGTTGCTGCCGAGGCAGTCTAGACGGCTTCGAACACTCCTGACCTTCTTCCTCATCTCTTTCTCAATTTCTGTCACCTCCTTTATCGCAAGGCAGAACCGTTCCTTTCGCAATACGTTGTCTCAGTGTTTTGTTTTTTTTTTCTCTAATACAAGTCCTTCATGATCTCCTGCAGCAGCGGGTGTAGGAACATGTCCACTTCGGTTTTCTTCAGGAGCTGGATGAGGTGCACATGGTCGGTGACGATCTGTCGCAGATCGGTCATCTTCTGTAGGAGCTTGGCGAATAGCTGCAAAGAGTCCGGGTGGTTGACTTTGAGTTGTAGCTCCAGCGAGTGCAGCACCGTTTCCTGGAGCTGCTCGATGGGCTTCACGTTCAAGAGGCCCGGACGGTCTGGGCATGTGTGGTAGAGACACATGGACACAGGACACATGAGCGCTGTAGGTCACACTATACTGACCATATGAAGCTGCAAGGCTTCACTACACATTTTAAATCAAAGCTCTGCCAACGATCTGTCAGTCAGCTAGAGACGTGGGCGCCGTCAGTTAGATTATTTAGTTTTTCTTAAGTGGATAGGCTAACCTAGCATGTTGTTGCTGTTAAAATATGACTGTAATGCTCCCAATGTGTCTATACATTATGATGAACAAATGTATGCATAAAAAGCAGATAAAACACGTGGTCCTCGGTTTATCTTATTCTTATCTTGTTATCTTATCTTGTTCCGTGTTAAATTTTGTGTTTATGAACACGCTCCCATTTTTTAAAATTTCATTTTGGTGCCTAACCTGAGACTCGAGAACTTGTTATAGCATGCACCGGTGCAAGAATACGTGTTATGGGCAGCAAGAATGCAGTATTTGTAAGAAGAATACACTTTGTGCCTGGAAGGAAGGATACCATTGCTTATTAGTTAACTTTTGTACAGTTGACCCTTATTGTATGTTTTTGTATGCACTGGATAATGTAGGATTTGGTTTTTTGTCAATAATTGTTGCTACAAATATGTCTCAATTATCATACGGCCAAACAGTACACCTAAAAAATTGGCCAAATAAAGTATCCACACTTTAGTGACTTAGCCTCAGTGAAAAATTGGTTCTTAGGGACTTTGGACACTATAGAAAGATTCCGGAATCATTTCATCACTTTTATTATGTCTTTTAAAGTTTATGCAAATTTTTCAGCCCTTTGTATTGAGTTGTGGATTCCTATAGAGCAGTTACACACAATAACTAGTATAGAAAACCTTTGAGATCTTTCAGAATCTGCACCTATTCCAGCTGTATTTCTTTGGATTTCGTGCTTCCCGCGAAAACGATCTGTTTTGATTAATTGCACGCCCATTCCGCTGTGATTGGTCACACTCCGCTTAGGAGGACCTTAGGTGTTGTACTACTAGCTGTCTAACCAACCTTTATTGGAGTTATTGGATGTTTTTTTTGCTCTTTTTGATTGTTGCAACCATGATTAAGGATAATGATTATTGGATACTAATGAATGCTAGCCAGGACATGGATTCGATGCACTGTTACAATCAGATCTGGGAGGAGATCCGGACTTGCCTGGGACAATATTTTGAGAAGATAGGACATAACTAAAAATAAAGAATAATTATTATTTAACTATTGTATTTCATCTTTTTATTACTGTATTGTATACTGTATGTCCTTCATATCTTCTGTGAGTACAATGTGAGTGGCTCAGGAGCTAATTCATGTAGAAGTTCCAGCTTACAACACAGTATAGGAACATAACTCGTTCATAACCAGAACACCACTTGTACCCAATAGCGTTTCCTTGGAGACAGGCGTGGACAAACAGCTTCCATCTTGTCCCCTAAATGTTTTGATATTACTAAATGTTTTGATATTAAGACAACGTTAACGTTGTCTTAATATCAAAACTATTTCACTTATTTTTGAACTCATATCACCCAAACCAAAGAAGCCCTTCTCTCTTCAAGACGACATAGCTTCATCTCCAGCACTAATCACAGTCATTTAAGTTAATGAGTCACCTAAATGTGGGATTTGTGTTCTTATCGGCTTTGAGGCTTGACAGCAATATGATCTGCCCTAAAAATATCAGTCAGATGTGGTGAAAGGTGACTCTTGTGGTTGGTAAAATCACACCTTACATTATTGTTTTCCTAAGACCAGGTCTTATGTCTCACTATGTCTTACTATGAACTGTGAACTGTGCATCCATTTGGCTGCCATAAAATATATAGGTCAGGGCCACATGGTGATATAGAATGCAGTGGGTGGCCGGTAAACATAGTAATATTAACAATCATATATTAATATTATATATTAATAATTGTTGTAATATAGTACAATATATTATTAATTAATTAATTCATTCATTCATTTTCTACCGGTTATCCTCATGAGCGTAACAGGGGTGCTGGAGCCTATCCCAGCTGTCTTCGGGCGAGAGGCGGGGTACACCCTAGACTGGTCGCCAGCCAATCACAGGGCACATATAGACAAACAACCATTCACACTCACATTCATACCTATGGCCGAGGGTAGAATTGGGTCTCCGGTCTCCTAGCTGTGTGGCCTGAGCGCTAACCACTCGGCCGTCATGCCACAATATATTATATTAGTCAATATTCCTATTAACATTACTTTTCATAAAATATTAATATTAACATTAACATTAATACACTGAGTTACTAGTCTACAGTATGAACCTGGTTATGGATAGATGTAAGACAACTCACCTCCACTGAGGATAATAACAGCCAGAAAGAGCGCCATGTCGCTGTCATCAAGTTCCAGCATGTTGAACTTAACGGAGAACTCAAACTTGGGCTCCAGCAGCTGGCAAAAGGGCTTCCTGAGACTCTTGAGGAATTCCCGCGTCATGAAGATCTGCCCGTAAGAGATGAGTGTCCCATCTTTGTTCATCAGCGGCGCCATCATGATGATCAGGACCTCAATCACACCGTACTTGAGCAAAGTCACCTGGGAAGCAGTAAAAAGGGTTGACAGATGAAGGAATATAAAGAAAAGATAAATTGAGCATCTTACCTGATCATTCAGATCCAGGTTGATGAATCCAGGGATGCTCTTGGCGAACTCTGTCACTTCTCTCACAGCTTCAGCAGAGCGAGATTGACAACTGTGGAAGAAACGCAGCTCCACGGCGCTCGTCATTCCCACAATGCCATACTCTGACCCCGGAAGAGTGCCTGGGAATGAGATGTACTTGAAAAAAACAGATTGTGAATATGCATCATTTTGGCGGCACTCACCTCCGTTGGAGGCAGAAAGGAAGGAGGTCTGCTGCTGGTGTTCTTGGATGGGCATCTGCCTGCAGTTAATGAACTGCTCTCCCTCCATCAGAGACTTCATGTCATGGATGACGAAAGGCTGCAGGATGGAAGAAGGCTCAATGTTGAAAATGTCAATGTGGTGTCAAGTTCAATCAAAAAAAAAAAAGTGCACGGGTGTGCCATTGATAAACGCTCCAGCTTTGTTTTAGGAAGTTTGAGGTGGTTTAGGGAATGAGCAGAACAACAAACAGAATGATTGTGAGCCATTTGGCTGCTATCAGTGTCATGAACAGTCAAAACAAGTCACTGAGCAGCCTTGAACCACAGCAACTTGAATAAATGCAGTACTACACCAGTATCCAAAAGTACTCGACAGCCATTATTACATTATTACTCAGACATAATGTATTTGCTGCATTACTATATGTATACTCATATAGTCATTGCTACATTACTGTACCATTATTATTACTGTATTTTGGTGTGTCTTCTATTCTGTTTACTTGCTTTATTCAACTTCATTTTTCTGTAAAGTGTCTTTGAATATCTTGAAAAGCACTATACAAATAAAAAAAATGTAAAATGTATTATTATTCAAAAGTCAGTACTAGGTAGTCTTGACATCATGTTGCTAGAGAATACACTAACATTTTGGATTTTTGTGCTAACTCGACAGAAACACTAAACAAAGGATATGGTTGGATAAGTTTTTCTGACATTTGGACTGAGGTGAATAATGAAGGTTTGCGGGGATCCATGTTTCCTGTTATTTGTAGCGTGACCACTGCACAAGTGAGCCTAGACATGTAGAAACTAGTCGTTGCAATGGTTTTATGTGAAAGTAACACTAAGATCTGTACTGCAGGCACACACTGGGTACATAGGAAGTGTATAGAGTATATACAGTCGAGAATCTGTATTGTTTAGAAAAACTTTCTGAATGTCCGTAGTAATAATAATGCTTCTTTTATGTATAGAGTGAAATGTATCAATACAAAGATGAATAAAGTGAAGTGTAAAAAAAACAAAAGGACGGTGCTTCTTACTGCATTGTCACCCGTCTTGCCAGAAAGGATGGCTCTGGCCTTGGCCTTGGTGAGGGGGAAGTACTTGAGATAGGCTTCATACAAATGTTTGGCCAAGGCCCTCAGATCTGCTGCCTCTGGGTGAATATGCTCCATGTCGGACGAGAATTCTGCTAGAAGTTTTTCTTTCTCCGCTTGTGGCATCCGGCCAAAACGAATAGCTGGGAGACGACACAAACAATCAATAATAACAACAAATAATAACCAGACATGAGCAGGTTTTTGCAGAGATGCTAGATTTGACTCTTTTCAGTCATACAGTCACTTTGTCTCTGTGGGGGAGGCGGGGCCACTCGCATACACACAGCGATCATGGAATGGAACTTGTGAGGAGCAATACAAGGTAATAGAAATTCAAAGGGGAAAAAGATGCTTGCAAAGCTACATGTGTGAGAATATTAATGAGCAAGGTGAGCCCATCAACACAAACAAGTCAGTAAATCTAACTTCCCCACATCAAATATATACACATGATCCAGTTTTCTCATCTGGAGAAAAAAAAAACTACACATCAAGATGCAGAGCCTTTTTTCCCCCGACAGTCAACACTCATTGAGGCATTTGATCGGCAAAGTAAATACAAATGGAACAGCACAAATAATAAAAAAAAACAATAATAATGTTTAGCATCTATTTCTGGGATAATAAACATTTAAAAACACACAGGCATTGTTTTGTGACTTGATTAAATTAAAAAACAAGTTTGTCCAATCATACTGAATGTGCTTTTTACTGATTCCTGATATACCAATATTGTCCAGCACTTCCTTACTGATACAAAACAGAAATTGTCAACAAACTAATATGTCAGGTGATATTTTGAGTAATGAAAGAACTCATGATGCTTCCTTTCCTGTGTTGTCACCGGATGCTTTTCACAAATAAACACAGTTTGAGCAAAATAATCTGCAATATAAGTTACAGATATGGTACCATATTTATTTTAAACAAATTGTCTCATAAGTCAACTGAGTTAGCAAGCTTGTTGCATCGATATTATGAACAGAAAAGCCAATACCGATATGAACCGAACTAATTTTTATGCCAACAGCGGGGGTGCTGGTGCTGGAGCCTATCCCAGCTTATTGTCTTCAGGCGAGAGGCGGGGTACACCCTGCCAACCACAGGGCACATATAGACAAACAACCATTCACACTCACATTCATACCTATGGACAATTTGGAGTCGCCAATTAACCTAGCATGTTTTTGGAATGCAAATATGCAAACTCCACACAGAGATGGCCGAGCTGTGAGGTCTGCGCGCTAACCACTCGACCGCCATGGAGCCCGGCCATGTATTTATCATGTAAATATTTATTAGTATAAACATTTAATTATTTTCTCGTTACATTATGCTTTTTTATCTTATCTGTCCAAGCAGCGGACCACAAATGGCCCCCAGGCTGCACTTTGGACATCCTTGTACCTTCACACTGAAAGCACATTGTTAACAGAGTGTCTTCCGGCTCTGTTTTCATAGCACCATCAATATCGATTCATTTTTCTGATTCGACCTCTTATGAGTCACTCACTGAAGTGAATCGGGTACCTGATTCGTCTATAACAGAGTGCATGTGCAGAAACTGGCTTGAATCGGGTACTTGAATCACCCATTGCAGAGTTCCTCCACCTCCTCCCACGTGTCCTGCATTTAATCACTCCCTGACATGTTACCTGGTTTCCTTTTTTAATTTAGCTAGCGGTAGCAGGGCTGAGTATGTGAACAAGTCACAACAAAGACGAGAAACCGTCAGTAAAATACTCACAAACTTATGACGACTTCCTTCTGTGTAGGAATTCGGAGCATTGGTACAATGCATATCACCATGCACAACAAGTAGCATCCATCAAATTCGTTACGGCCCAAATTAGATAGTTGCAGGGCGTCACAAATAAATGAGATGGGAAAACACGGTAAATGTTTTCACAAGGCTCCCAAAAGATGAAAGCCAGTACTATTAACATGATTTGTTAATGACTTGCCATTACTTCAACCATTACCACATCATAAAACGAACAACAAGAAATGCGCCCAAACAACTTTGTTAATTGTTGTAACTGTCTTTTAAAAATCCCACTGGCAGAAACACACGGTAGATGACATGTAATGAGGTGAGCTCTATGAGGCAATTATACATTTATGATTTTTACATTTCATGTTCATAGAAAAATAAAAGGGTTTTGATGACGTGTATTTGACATTCAGAGGCACTGAAGTCATGAATCATGTCTCCATTCATGCCCTCGCTAGTAAACTGCGAGTGCGTGGGCGGTGAAAGCCCACCTCAAGCAAAAGAATACAACCTCTTTAAACTGGGCAACCAGCCCACAACGGTGACAAAGCAGTCACAGGTGGTTGATGCACTTTGTCATGTCAATTATTGATCAAAGTAGACTGGCATATGAAGGGATTACATGGCAGGTTATTCACACCCAAGATGAGTAGAGTGATAGCCAACAGAAAATAGTTTACTATAGTTTATTAATAGTTTACTATCAATACTTGTGTGAGATATTTAAGTGGCTCTATGCAGGGAAAATTCAGATTTAGCATAAATATTGTAATTATAGCTTGGGTGTGTTTTTTAGCCTAACCATAAAGAGGATAAGATGCTAATGAAATGCAAGCACACTCATTTTTCTAAGTTTAACAAACTTCCTTACATATAAAATATAGATAATTTTGTGCATGAGAGCATTGAAAGGATTCGAACTAGATTTGAACATGTGTTCATTCATTAACAAGCATATTGAATAACACCACAGCAAATGAACCAACGGTGTAATAGCAAACCAGTTGCCAGCCAATCATAGAGCACATATAGACAAACAACCATTCACACTCACATTCATACCTATGGACAATTTGGAGTCGCCAATTAACCTAGCATGTTTTTGGAATGGAGTACCCAGAGAAAACCCATGCAAACTCCGCACAGAGATGGGTGGAATCAAACTCAGATCTCCAAGGTGTGTGGCCTGCGTGCTATCCACTGGTACACTGTGCAGCCCCTATATAGATACACATATAGCTTATTATTTACACACATAACGACCACAATTATTAGCGCTCAGACCTCACAGCTAGTAGACCCGAGTTCAATCCCACCCTCAGCCATCTCTGTGTAGATTTTGCATGTTCTCCCCGTGCATGCGTGGGTTTTCTCCGGGTACTCCGGTTTCCTCCCACATTCCAAAAACATGCTAGGTTAATTGGCGACTCCAAATTGTCCATAGGTATGAATGTGAGTGTGAATGGTTGTTTGTCTATATGTGCCCTGTGATTGGCTGGCGACCAGTCCAGGGTGTACCCCGCCTCTCGTCCGAAGACAGCTGGGATAGGCTCCAGCACCCTTGCGACCCAGGATAAGCGGTAGAAAATGAATGAATTAATGAATTTTTTGGCTGACAAACCTCCGTATTGGAAATTTCTTTAATTTAGGCTGGTATGGACCCTGATACCAACACTGAATGCCATACACATCAACTGCTGAATAACAGATATTTTAAAGCACATGCAGAGGTAGATATAAAGCTGCTGAAGGCTGATCACTCATACTTAAAATGTAAAGGAGTTCATAATTTTTTTTTTGAATGAATCATCTACAGAGCACAATTCAACATGTGCCGACAAAATGGACTTGATATTTGTTACTACGTTGTCTTAGCATCTTACCATTGTGCGACATGCCAACATTCAGGCACTTCTGGAAGCGACAGTATTGACATTTGTTGCGGGACTTCTTGTGAATACGACAGTGGAGGTCACAGTGATCGTAGACCAGCTTCAATCTGATGGTGCGTCTGAAGAAACCCTGCAGAAAAAATGTAAAAAATGATTTAGGCATCATAGGGATTTCCCATCATGTCAGTGTGTGGTGGAACACATTGTATTCATTCTTACAGGCTGCAGCTGCTTCTTTTTTTGTGGTGCGTTATTTAAAGGAGGAGGAAGGTAAAGGGGGTCAGGACTCCACCTTAATAAAGAATGTTTTCTCTCTTAAAACAATTAAAAGTGTTTCCCTGCTTGGCTGACCTCCTCATCTGGCGAGTCCCTCACTAAAACCTAAGAACAATAACTACTGCATGTTACCTACATTCAGCCTGTTCCAGCATGGAGATCAATGCAAATGCTCTTCATAAAAAAAAGTAGCCAATGAAATGGTTTTGCAGAGTGGAACATGTATGCCTCATACAGTTAAAGTGACTACAAACAATGCAGACGCCCCCTCACCCATTCAAGTGGCATATTTTTCCACCATGACCTACAGCCTACACTTTCACAGGAAGAAATTCTGTCACTTTTTGACATCACACTCATATGGATGCCAGCGTATTTGCGGTAAGGTTCTGTGGTTAGCATCACACTTTCCTCTTTGCCATTACTGTTCTGTTGTAGCGTCACAAAATAAAACATGTAAAAAAGCCAAACACAACAAACTTGTGTTTTAGATCAGTGTTTCCCAACCTGTAATGTGCCAAAATACATATTTTACATTAGTAAAAACCTCACCAAAAATAAATGTCACCACATACTCATGATTCAGCATTGACAAATTTGCTGATTTTTGTTCAAAAGAATATATAGTTTTTTTCCAGAGGCAGTTTTTTTCCTCTGAAAATATATTTAATTCACCATAATCCGATAATAAATATATTGGTTAAATGTACAACATCCATATATGTACCACTTTTTAAAAAGCCCACAATTTTTTTCATGCTTCACTGTTTTTTCATCAAGCCAAACATTTCGCACTTTATGGGTGGTCTATGAATGCACCACAGTTGCTGATATAACTTCTACAAGGTAACTACTCCAATTATATCTGTCAGTCTTTAGTGGTGAGTAGTGTTTATATGTGTTTACTAAGTGTGTGAGGCGTACCTCCAACAATCACTTCTATTTCAAACGTTGACACGAAATTGGAGGAGAAGTCATTTTTTATGGCTGTATCAATTTCTCATGTTGTGCCATTTCTCCATCTACTGGTGGTCCCGGAATGTAACCGCATTTGAAAAGCAGGGATCTACTGTATGCTGAATACACAGGTTCATTTTGCACCTTTTGATGTTTAGAAGAGGATTCTAATGCATTGTTTTTCCAGTCACTATTGGTATATAGTCAAACTAAGATACATTATTTGCAGAAAATAAATATTTTTTTTCTTCTGACCAATTAAGTGAAGAGTTTCACACTCTCAACTAATGGTCTCTTACGATGCACAAATGTCAGTTTGGATCACCACCACTTTTCTAGGGTGCTACTATTACATTGAAGAAGTTGTGAATATAGATTATGCTTTACATTATTTTAATCCAAGACCACAGCCTTTAATTAAATGATTTTTGCAGGTGACAACGTACTGTTATTTTGAACAAACTAACTTAATATTTGCATAGAAAATAATATATGGTAATGGTAATGGTTTTATTTCATTTGAACATGCATCAGATTACAATTGAGTGCATCCCATAATCAGTTCACAGTTCCACATGTCCACATTTTTATATCACATATGAATGATATAAAAATGTAATGATAATTTTAATTTGTAAAATAGAATGTCAATTTCAATTTATATACATAGGGAGAATAATTTCAATGAAATGGTCTTACCTTACATCCCTCACAGGCATGGACGCCGTAGTGAAACCCCGAGGCTTTATCTCCACACACACGACACTCAATGTTGAGTGCAGGAGTCGATGTGTCATCCTGTAGTTTGGAGAACGTTGGACTCTCGGTGTGTTGAGGAGGCGACTCTGGCTCCAGTTTGATAGAATCTGAATACGAGAAGTGTCAATTTTAGACGTCAACATGCAGAAGATAGAAGCACACTGAGCTGCGCCTTACTGTGGGAGTCTAACTGAGTCCTGTAGCTGTGCACGCTGGTGTAATCCAGGTCGGTTAAGTGATCCTCGCTCTGTGGAGGACTGAGCTCATAGGCCACGCCGACGGAGGACATGGAGGCAACCAGCGAGGGCGACATAGAGGAGGAGGACGACGGAGAGATGGTAGCGTAGTCCAATGTGGTTAAGTGCTTCATGTCCAGCAAGTGCGTGCTGTTGTCCAGCTCGGGCAGATCCACGGCGCTCAGACTGAAGCCCACCGGCCAGGGTAAGAGCTGCTGGGTGTCCACCATGTCTGCTGAGGACAAAGAGAGACGAAAGCGGTGACGTTTTAGCTGATACAACATTGCATGCTTACCGTATGTGTCCTTGCTTTAAGAATAACACCGAAAGAATCTAAAACACGAAAGAGAGGAGGAAAAGGAGTAGGGTGAAGATAAAATAACATAACGAGGAGGAAACGTCATATGTATGCATGTTTGTTGTTTTGTTACAAACCAAGAATGTATACATACAATTATAATGCAATGCCAATCCTCCTCTGTCCTCTGCTCATTCCTGCACTCTGTTATCTGCTCAACTGGGAGTTAGATTGTGACACAGTCAGAACAAGACGAACTCTGCTCGTAATGTGTCCGGCTTCCTCTGTTGTTGTTGTTTGGGTGGCTGGCTCAGTGATTGCCCAACCAAAGAAGAAAAAGAACAACATACCACCAGTGGAAGTAGTGTGTGTGCATGCTCAAGGCCCCAAACGTTTAAAAGAAAAAAAAAATTACAAGTTTTTTCCCCCCTTCCACGGAAAAGACATCTCATTCAACAAATAATAAAAATAAATTGAATGCACCGCAGTTGCTGTGAGCCCCCAAAGTGAAACTCATTCATTCATTTTCTACCGCTTTTTCCTCACGAGGGTCGCAGGGGGTGCTGGAGCCTATCCCAGCTGTCTTCAGGCGAGAAGGCGGGGTACACCCTGGACTGGTCGCCAGCCAATCACAGGGCACATATAGACAAACAACCATTCACACTCACATTCATACCTATGGACAATTTGGAGTCACCAATTAACCTAGCATGTTTTTGGAATGTGGGAGGAAACCGGAGTACCCGGAGAAAACCCACGAATGCACGGGGGAGAACATGCAAACTCCACACAGAGATGGCCGAAGGTGGGATTGAACCCTGGTCTCCAAAAAATAGAAGTCATTCAAAAAAGACAATCAAAGTCTCCAATTCTGTTAAAATAAACAAACGATATTTAAAAAAAAATTAAGTCAAAGGTCCATTCATATTTTCATTGTGTCCTCTGACGTACACAGCTGTATGGCGTTTGACATTTTGCAATAACTATTGCAAAAAAGGAACTTGACTGAGGGCAAAAGTTTGATTTGAAAATCATTTTTGAGCAACAACGATTGGTGAAAGAGTGACACCATGCATGACTAAGTGCATCAGCAACAATATCACTGACTAGCTCAATTTTCCTTGCGTTTTGAGCAATCAGAAACTCCAGAAACCTACTGAGTAGTAGAATAAACTGCTTGCGCCATACATTCATTAATATGTGGCGGCTCGCCATGAATGCATGCAGTCTGCCAGTGTGCATTGGCTATATATGAAATATGAAACACAGAAGAGAGTGAGCATCTTCTCAACTATTAAGCGTCTTTGTGCCAGTTAGCGGGGATACATGAGTGCTAGCAGTTCGCAAGCAGACGCTAGTTTGTAAGCAGAATGCCACAATTCCAGTGTGGCTGTGCAGTGCAGCTTTCCTCCCGACAGTCAACACGTACTAAAGTAAATATTAAAGGAAATGGTGCAAAATGATGGTGTCGCGCTGTGGCCCAGCTTGTAATGCAAAGGACGCGGTAATGCGCAGTGTTGTATTCAAGCACATGTTATGATGTAAAAGAATGGCTACCATCTATATCACAGCTCAAATATGGACCCCCAAATATGGACTATGTGTGTGGTTTTATTGAAATGTTATGAGAGGCAATATATATAATGTAGCGTCGCTGGGAGTACTTCCTGTTTCCACAGTTTTTGTCAAAAAAAGTCTGGAAAGCACATGGTTAGAGTTAGGTTAATATTCTGCATGATGCATTGGTAGTGTATTGTCAGTTTTTATCCACCTATTGTGTTTCTGTGTGTGTGTAGTTCTTTTGACACACAGGTACACTACCCTTGAATACTATCTATTGGCTCAAATGTGACATGACAAAAGGATGACATGACACAATGATTTTTGAATGATAATCTTAATGATAATTGATTGTTGTTTTTCTAAAAAAATGTAATTATCAAATATCGGACAATAACTAATAGCACAATTATCGACCAGCAAAATTTCACAAATTAGTCATGAATTATAATGCATCTGTTCATCCAAATAATTACATGTGTTGACCAATAAAATAAACTAATAAAATGAGCA
This sequence comes from Doryrhamphus excisus, assembly GCF_030265055.1. Taxonomy (NCBI): domain Eukaryota; kingdom Metazoa; phylum Chordata; class Actinopteri; order Syngnathiformes; family Syngnathidae; genus Doryrhamphus; species Doryrhamphus excisus. Next base: position 8,903,192 of record NC_080483.1, on the reverse strand, counting down.
CACACTTACAAGGAGCACGGGAAATATTATGAATGTTTTTAATTGTCTGTGCATATTATAACACCTGTGAGCCAATAACTTAATATATGTGTTGTTAAATAAGGTTTAACAACATAATAATGCTGCCCAATTCTTACAAAAAAAACTAAGAAATGCTCAGTTTTACCTGTTTTTCACGCACAAAAATTCTACAAAAAAATTCCCACTTTAATTTTCCAAAAGCTCTGTTTAAAGAAGACAAAAATCTACATATTCAACAAATTTAACGCCACGGATAGATTGCAATCCTGTAGGGGACACTGATAAACACACCTACATCCTTGGTTGGGGCCACTAAAAACAATGAATGAGATGAATTATGTAACCAGGCTCAAGTAAAATAGGAGGACGGATGTAATAGTGGTATAAAAATGGATCGTACTGGGGGGAAAAAAACATCCTCCTTTCTGAATTACTTATTGTTTCCTTGTTACGGCTTTGGAATGCAGCAACAAGGTTGGGAAGTGAGTGGAGCACTTCAAATTGACATCACTATAACATTCTCACCTCCAAGTCTGCTTTGAGGCAAAATGACTATTTATAGCGAGAGAAACCTGGATATTTTTCCGTTTGTACACTGTCGGCCAAATCCTGACTGAAAATAAGACACACCCGGGGTTTGCAAACGGTGCCCTGGTTGCTCATTACGTGGGAGTAAAAGCTCTAGAGATAAGGAAGAAGCGAGCAAGAAAGAAAGAAATCACAGTGCACCCTAGAGGCTTTGAGAAAATCCCGTCCTCCATCATGTCACTCACGGCCTCACTGCTGCGCCATCATTAATCACACTGCAATCAAAACAACTATCTTTTTACCCCATTTTCCCTTTTGACAGCACTTAAAAAAGAACAAGCCATCAGCTAAATGAAACGTGCATGTATATGCGAGCTGCGTGAGCAAACACCTCTGTCAGACAGCAGAAAAGATTACACATGATTAGTGTGGTTTTGTCGTGTTTAGGATTGGGTGTGTGTGTGTGTCTTTGTTGGAGCACGTGCGTGACACTTGAGCCGGTGTGTCGTGTCAGCTTCCCACATGTCAGAGCTAGCCTTGGTCATTACATCATACGATGGCACGATAGGGGCAGAAGTGCAACAACTGTCCAAATGTTCCAAACTGTGTACTTTTGATTTTGCATAATTTTTTTATGTTTGGAGAGTTTGTACACTTTGTTCCATGATAGCAATATCAATCCAGCCAATATTTCATCTGATTCCTTACACCAGGGGTCTCAAACTCAATTTACTTGGGGGGCCACTGGAGCTAGGGTCTGGGCGAGACTGGGCCGCATCAGGTTTTCCAAAAAAAAACAAAAAAACGCATTTATTAAAAACAGAAAAATGAATAAACTTTGCTTTGGTTTCGATTTTCTACAATAAAAGCTCTGATAAAACATTCCACTGTTCTCAAATATCTTACTTTTTATTTTTCTGTACAAAATAAGATGAAAAATAAATAAACTAAATAAAGAAATAAATAAATAAAGAAAATCAATCAATCAGTAATAAATAAATAAATATAATAATAATAATAAAACAGCAAATAATAAAAACTTAAGAAACCACATATAGTTGGTGGGTAGACAAATTATTTTTTTCAGATTAAAATTAACAAAGCATTATTAGAGCCCTGTAGACATGACACTTTTCTTTCGGAATGAGGTGTATAAAAAGGTTAAATTCTTTCTCTTTGAGCAAATATACAAGTGGAATATTTGGGTCCATGTATACGTGGTTATTGTGCAAACCAGCGGCCAAAACAATATCAATTTTATGATTTTTTTTACTGTTGCTGTTTGTTAGTGAGCAAGATTTCGGACAAACTACAGAACTGATTTCTACAAAAGTCTGTAAAGAGTTGAGTCCAAAAAAAAAGGGTGAAACCAGATGCCATTAAAAGAGGTGTCTATCTATCCATGAAGATCAAATTGAAGCCACTCCAACATGAGGTTTGACATCTGAAATAAATTGAATTCTTTGTAATGCGACCATGTAGGTGTGAATGTGGGTGTGAATGCTAGTCTGTGTCTCGGGTGTAAAAAAAAAGCCTCCCACACATACATTCAACCATGGAGAACAGACAATGTAAAGACACGACTAGTCAACACTGAAGGCACAAACCAAAAAACCTGTCCTGCAGCATTCAGCCATGTTCTTATCTTATTTTTCCTTTTAATCAAAATATATGCTTGCCTCTAACGAAGAAAGCAGCAAAATGTTTCCTTTCAATACTTTCATTGACTTTGCTATGTGCTACACGTCATCATTACTCAATCATATTGAAAGGTCTACTTCTTTTTTGTATATATTAATAAATACATGTGAGGGGAAAGTGAGTGCGCCAAGATGTGTAACTTCCTAAAAAAGCCATTTAACAGCGCGTGTGGCTCAAGTGACAGTGACTAAGACACGTCTGTATGCACAGTCTGCGTCAGTGGCCACAACTTCTTCTCCTGGAAAATACTCAGCATTTTGGACTTTATAAAGATTTTATCCATTTTTTTTAACCACAATATCAATGCGTCCCATACAACTAGAACTGTGATTACAAATTACAGCAAGGTTGTCAAAAAAAGACCAAACAAGGGACGCTTTGTTATTATATGTCAAGAAAAATCAGCAATATTGGTGAAAAAGCATTTTATTAGTGTTGACTTCGCTGTTTTTGCTAGATGATTACTGTCCTACAAATTATTGCCGATAAACAATATTATTGTCAACATTATCTTGAGAGTATTTTTTCATTCATGTAATGATAATATATGGCATGATAATGTGAGTACAACTAACATTGGATGTTATTCCTTAAATGGCACCTATCATGCTATTTTGTGGCCCTTTTTAGCTTTCTAGATCTTCCAGGATCTGAACCAATTCCAGCTGTATTTACTTGACTTTCCAAAACGGTCTACCTCCTGGGATGCCCACTTCCCTGTGATTGGTCCCACTTGTTCAGCTAACAGCTTGTGCAACTTGTACCTGGGAACGCCCATATAAGGAAGCCTGTCTCACTGTGACATCACAGGGAGCCGATATTGGAAAAAACTCTCTGAAACCTAGCATTCAGAGCCATCCTAACTTCTTTCACGGTTCACTTCCAAATGTGGAAAACTCATTATATGAAACTTTGGCATCGTTTAACACGAGAATACAACATTCTAACATTTACAGATCAAAAGAGTGGAAAAAGCATAACAGGAATGCTTAACATGTAGCGAACGACACAGTCTGTGAGCATGCACCATTTTATGCAGTTTTGTTTATATTTACTTTATTGATCAAACGTCTCAGTTAAGTATTGACTGTCGGGACAAAAGGCTCCACTGCACCTCGAGCGGCAGTTTGTTTTTCCTAGTGGGGAAAACTGGACATGATGGCGATGTTTGGGGTGCACATGCAAGTTGGTCATGTTCCCCTTCTTCATCGCAACTACTTTCCAAGAAATCGGTCTCATCTTTGTTCATTTTGATTAAACCACTGGAGCTGTGGCATTTTGTTCATATCATTCATATCACTTGCATGCTGCAGCACTCACACAGCCCCGACTCCAGCTACTGGGACAAAGACACTGAATGACTGACAAGAGGGTTCACTCTGAACGGAGTCCAAGTCCTGCATGTTGTTTGGTAAAGAGAGACGAGGAAAACAAACAAACCATGCACATTTCAATTTATCAAGACCAGCAAAATTATCGAGTTAGCTTTTATTTATCATGCAATTAATTTTAATAGTACAACATTTTAATATTTTGTACTGCACATAAGTCTGAAAGGCTGCAAATGCAGGATGGGGGGATTCTTTAAGTATAAGATTTACTCTGTGTTTTATTGCAAAGTGGTATCAAGGTTACACAGATGCAGAGAGGGCCTTCCCCCATCCACTCCTACATGAAAAAGGTTGGTTGTGTCTGGCACCCACTCTCTCACTTGTTAGCGAAGGCACCGCACAACCTCAGTAACCTCTGAGTAAAAAAGCACCCAGACATCGTTGTCTGATTTCTTAATGATTCTTATGTTCCAATAGGTCAAAGGAAAGTTGTGCATTGTAGGTCAACTTGAGGTCAGGATGATGGTGGGGGGGAAGACTCACTTCTTGAAACAGCATGTTCCACGCAGTTAGAAATTAAAACAGTGTGGAAAAATGTGAGGATATTATCAACTAGAGAGCTATCATAGAACACAGAGTGTCCATCACGGATTAGCAGTGAGGACAATCTGTTACAAAGTGCTGACTGGTAGAGCTTACAATGGTCTTCTTTGACCTCAGCTGCAACAAAAAGCTAGCATCATTGTGTGTTGTTGATTTGGCAGTGAAAAAAAACATTAAAAAATGGTAGTTTGGATGTATCGTTACTTTATTGTATTTTTTTTGCATTCATTCATTTTCTACCGCTTTTCCTCACGAGGGTCGCGGGGGTGCTGGAGCCACACTCAAATTTTTTTTTCAGAATTATTAACTGCTTATGACATTAAAGTGTTTGACTCCACGAGTGTTACTAATACACTCCATTCAAAGAGAAAAATGACATCATCAAAAAAACCTAGTATTGTGGTTTATTTTAGACAATAAACTGAAAACACACACACCACAATACGGCCCACTCAACCTATTTTTTTTAATAAATTCAGTGCGTGTTAACTTGGAGTTCAATGACCGACGACGGACAGTGAAAAGGAGACTATGTGTGTGTGTGTGTGCGTGCGTGCTTTTCCTCAGGAAGTGGTGACCGATAGAAAGGGAACTACACGCACATTTTCTCTCTCTGACATAGTCTGGGCTCAGCAGAAGTTCAGACAGCTCAGCATCATGTGCTCTGATCGTGACGCTAATGATTGCTCATTTATAATATGAGCAGCATGGGCAATACGTGTGCACTGTCAGTATAGACTGGTATGCATACTCACATATCGTTATTACTATAAGTACTTATAGTACAGTAACACTTATGCTAAATAAGTCGAGTGGTAGACATCAGATGCTGATGATTTCCTGTTGCTTCAGTCTGACCTCTTTGGTTGCACTTCTCTCCCGCCACACACGACAACCCCCCCCCCCCCCTCCCCCCAACACACACACACACACACACACCAAGTGACACTCATTGCATGACACACAGTACAGTCGAGCACTCCAAAGTCGAACACACCACCATTTCAGCTGAATATTTCTGGAAACACATCCCTCAGAAGTAAAACACAAATTTGACCAACTTAGTATTGTTATACTAAGTGTTATACACGCTTATAATTAGCATTTTAAGTGTTCACACTGAGAAGTATAGTAAAAATCGACTGTGCCGTTAATACCCGGACATTGCAGTCAACATGCCTTAAATGATGAGTGTATAGCCTGGAGCCTAACCACCCTCAATCGTGGAAATATTTGCTACGTATCAGAAAGGAATTCACAATTAAGAAAGAGAAAAGAAGAAGAGGAGGATAAATATTGAGATTGAGATTTCTGAAAGTGCACAACGACAGTAATGGTTTTAGGACGCACTTTGGAGACATAGTATACAGTATGGGTAGGGGTAACGATTAATCTGCGACATTGATGTGTCAGTTTATATTCCTATGATCCAACTACATCGATCTGCGTTTGGCAAGTTGCCATCAAAGATGACATATTATAATATTTTATATATTATAAATATATATTGTATCTGATTCTGAACAGCAATCTAGGAAACCTCACCAACACCGTCCATTCATTCATTCATTCATTCATTCATTTTCTACTGCTTATCCTCACAAGGGTCGTGGGGGATGCCAGCCAATCACAGGGCACATATAGACAAACAACCATTCACACTCACTTTCATACCTATTAACCTAGCATGTTTTTGGAATGTGGGAGGAAACCGGAGTACCCGCAGAAAACCCACACATGCACGGGGAGAACATGCAAACTCCACACAGAGATTGCCTAGGGTGGGATTGAACCCATCAATGCTAACCACTCGTCCACCGTACAGCCCTGATACTGTCCAGTATCCAGGTATTTATTTCACAGTAGGACTGGTTGAATTTTTAGCTAAAAGGTTACTGAATCATTTCGAATCGTATTCTTCTAAATGAACCAATGCCGTCTTTGAATCGTATCGGCAAAAACAAATCACGATACGAATCAAATTGTTAATAAAACAAAATCGTTACACCTCTAATATTCAATAGTAAATCCATTTATTTCTGCTTGCCTGCCATAAATTAATTTGGACTGCTACAGATTAGGGGCTAGTTTTTGTTTGTTTAAGATTTGGTGCTACTCCTTCGCTATAGATCACAAACACATTATAATGGGACTGTCTGTGTAGCTTGTCGTGTTAGAACACCATACAATAGATGGCATTGTAACGCTTCTTAGCACACCTCATTAAGCACATACACACAACTGACTTGGTCACGCATTAGAACACGTCTATTCATCAATATTGTCTTTGACCTTACTTAACTTTCTTGCTTAACTTTGTCGTTTTTAATCGTCTGTGCATGTTCACACGTATCTACCACGGCACAAAATGAAAGCAACACCTGTCCAGACAAAACAGTTGAGCTGAGTTTTTGAAAATTTCCACTCTAACTGGAGTTTACATCATGGCCAATTATGCAAATTAGAGGCACGCTTCAGTCCAAATACTTAAATGTAATGGGATGTATTTTATTATTTTTTTTGTGGTGCTACCACAAAAGGGTACCAGTGATGGCAAATACAAATAGGTGTGATAAAAACCATAGAACCAGAAACTTTGTGTAATGTATTTTTGCCCAAAAGTCTTCTTGTCACAAGGCACAGGGCAGATTGTCTCATCGGTCGGCTGGCATCAATCATTCACTCGCCGTTTTTATTTTGCCGCTAAGGGGCAAAGTCAAAATACGCTCATGAGATTGACAGCTGGAATCAAAAAGACGAGCAAAGACGGAAAACTGTGTGAGGTAAAAGTTGTAACCCAAAACATATCTATCTCCATCAGCCTTTTCATCACGGTCTCAAACGACAAATTATTAATCATTGTATGTCATGGAAATTTTGAGCTTGTCAGTGTCACACACACACACACACACACACAAACAGACACGTGAGTGGAGCATGAGGTGTGTCTTGTATCACAGGACACACGGCTAAATGCAAACAAAGACATACAAGGACACATAAGGACATGTGCTGGGTAGCTAAGGTATGCACAGACACAGGGTTAAAAAAAACACAAGTATTGGGTAATAACGCATACAGCTACAATGTTGACAGGATATACTAATATACACTATGCCATCTTCCTACTACTATAAATAACTCACACAATCAGTGAAGGTTCATTCCAGGCTATTTGTGATCCACCTGAGAGTTACATTTCCATAATAGGGTGGAACCATCATCCTGTGACTACTGCAGGGAGCACCTGGGAATCAATGCTAATTATAGCCTTTCCCAAGGAACACAAAAACATGTATGCAAGTGTAAATTAAGCTTTAGTCCACTGGGAATGGGCTAAAATAAACTGAATTACAAGATAAGTGATCGACACATTTAGACCATGCAAACACAAACAGGTACACATTGTGATTTATGTCAATCAGCTCATTTTTCTTTTCAATCTCCCATAAGGTCACATCAATAAGATTTTGTAGAAAATACAGTGGGACCTTGATTAGCGCCATTCATTTGTTTCCATAAGAAATAATGTAAATGCAATTAATCTTTTCCAGAAAAACAAAAAATGTTTATAGTTTATAAGTTTTTTTATAGTTTTACTGTTATAGTTTTATATGCAGAAAACAAAGTGAAATGCATATAAATACACAAAAATGATTAATGAAAGGGATTAATAAACATTAAATTCATTTAATATGTGATTCTTGATGTGACTTGTTCCCAAAGACACAATGAGACACCAAGACACCACCTTCTTGTTTTGCTATGAGTTATTTTTTGAATTCAATAATGTTTCTCAACACAAAAACCCAAAATGGAGCCAATTTAAGTTTCAAGTGAAACATCTCAAGACAAAACAGGAAAGTAGTGTCTGTGTCGTGTCTTGCTGCCAAGTCGTGTCTTTGGCAACAATCAAGTCTTCATGACCATGTTGATCTTGCTGCCGTATCGTGTCTTTGTCAACAATCACGTCTTCAACAAAAGTAACCTTAAACGTTCATTTATCCCTTAAATTTATTATTTATATGCACTTTGATTTGTTGTATTCCTGTAAAACATAATAACATAAGAAACATAATTGTAAAATGATAAAAACATTTGAGAGAGTAGCATAACTGTTGCAATTAAAGTCAACCAATGATGACATCATAGATGGGCGATGCAACTGATTTTTGGTTCTCGTTTCCACGTGTTAGCAAGCTAGTGGTGGGCAGATCTATCCTAACGTTGGTTTCCTGTCCGACTGCAGTGGTTTCATACCTGCACTGGTTACCTGGCTGTGTGTCTCTGCGGTCTATCACAGAGCAGAGAAAACTCCCTTTGCTCACCCCACCCCCTCCCTCTCTTTGTTTGATTTACCATCACGTGACTCAGCAGCAACAGACAACCAAAAACCGCCCACCATCACCTGCCAGTCCAGCCAACAGGCAGGCAAGCCCAGACATACCACGGAGAGAGCAGGGGGATGCCAGAAAGAAAGAGGAGCACTGTTTGGTTATATTTGTGGGCTGAAAACGGCAAGTTGTAAAGTTCTCTGGGGTCATACCCCGCAACCCTGGTGAGGATGAGAATGGGTGCATGAATGCACTTTGGCCAATTTTTTTTTCCTGCATTTTATAATAATAATAATAATCTAATAATAATTATTATTATTATTATTAATAACAATAATAATAATATTTTTTAAATACCTCAACATATTTTCAAAAATTGGATTCATTTTGCAGTAATCCATAAATTAGCATGTTTTTAACTACATGTGCATGCGACATAGTCATATGGAGGATGATTGGGTACACATACATTGGGTATTGTGTACCCCAGACCAGTGTTTCTATAGGGCCCATACTTGGGTAACAAGTTCCACCTACAGGGCCTTGAATATTATTATTATTATTATTAATAATAATAATAATAATTGCTATTATTATTAATATTATATTATTGTTATTATTATTTAATATATTCATAATGAGAATAATCTAAAAGTCAAATCACAAAAAAGTACAAAAAATACATTTAGATTTAGATTGATTGAAATTGATGATGCATCCACCAACATTTTTGAAACATATCATGTATCCTGTATTTACTTGGTATTAAATAGATACCAAATCTAGGGGTATCGCACACCACTACTGCTAACAAGGACATATGTGAAAAAAAATACATTAACAACACAGTTGCATTCATGAAGTATATTAACATGGCAAGTCATCCCTTGCAATATCGCGGTTCGATTATCCCTCCCTCACTATATTGCGTTTTTCACAAAAATAATTCACTTATTCAATTTTATATTATTATTATTATTTTATTATTAAATGAAACTTGTTTGTCTTATTTATACAAACACACTAGTATGTGTGTGTGTGTGTCAGCTCTGTTAGCTGCTTGCACGGAAGCAGCACTTTTCCACAATAATCTAAGGACATGAACTTTCCCCCAATTCCTTTAAATAGTTATGAGTTAATGGTTGATGAGTCCCTCGAGCCTCAAAAGCTTCCTCAGTGGATAAGGGGAAGGAGTGGTGCGTACTGTCAAGGTCACACACACACACACACACACACACACACTGCACAGACACACACCCTGAGTGTCCTGGCATCACACTGAAAAGCACATGTGTGCTGTATACACAATGTATAGTTCATCTGAGGCCACTCCTTCCATTCATAATATGGGGAAAGTTGATCTCAGGTCAACATGTCCAGTTGCATACAGTAATTACAAATTCGGTTTTAATCGCGGAAGGGGGAGTGAGGAGGAGGCAAGCTGGAAGGAACAGGCTGAGTTTGAACATGGGAAGGGTCGGTCCTGGTTCTTTGAAATGCTGACAAAAAGTGCACTTCCTTTAGACAATAACACAACAAGAGATGATGTGATTCACATTTGCATCAACTGCACGTGCTCAGATATCTTCGAGTCAAACATTGGCTTGTTGGCCAAAAATAACCCAAAACTCCTTGATGGAGGTAATCAGTGACTACATACAGTAGGATCATCCTTAGTAAGATAAGTTAGTCCCAGAAGAGGATTTACCTGATGAGCTGTGCCTTGCTCCCATATCTACCCAAAAAGGAAATTGGGGCAAAGGCTACAGTAAATCATACTGTCTAAATGTAAAGATAATAAAGTGCACCAGAAAATAAAAACGATGCATATTTGTATGTTTTTAACTACATATGTATGCAACATATTCATATGGGGGATGATTGGGTACACATACATTGTGTATTCTGTATATCTTGTATATCTATAGGGCCCATAATTGGGTTACGAGTTCCACCTACAGGGCCTTGAAAAACATTGGGTTTTGCACCTGTGTGTGGTTGTCACAGACCACGGACCACATAAGTTATTAAAGATACCAGAAAAATTACTGTTAACCAAGGAAATACCACATCCAAAAATTCAGTCGCAGTAGCGCATCAGTCAGTTTACAAGCACATATAAGCAGAAGAGGCACACCACAGGTAAATTGCATGGATTTGGTGCTAACTTTGTGAACTATTAGCTCTCAATTTCGCTACAAAGACACAACAAGATGCTCATTTGCTGTCAGCGGTTTTTACCTGAAGACTGGAGCACACATTTTGTGCTGGAAGACACAGCCATCCCAAGGAGAGCGGACATTATAAATGTATCACGGTATCTTATGTTACTGTTGTTGACACAAGTAGCATAATCTAGATGTGCGATGTGAAAGAAGATTCTTTAATGTTTTAAATCATCAATGACACGATCATCAATGTACTTGTTCTTGCATGATCACAGCATATATATAAAACGATAAAACACTGTTAGAGGTTTTGTAGTCAACGTAGGTGTGTCCCAATGATGTACATTGTTAGCTAGCTCATATTAACTAATTTTCTGGCGTTATAATGCACAGAAAAGGGAAAAAAATATGTGTTTGTGTTTGACATAAGGATTGTGAATGATGGGCAAAATTCCAAAAAAAAGGACAATTCCCCTTTAAGTCAATCAATCACTTCATGTTTTGTTGTTAAATGTTTAAAACATGAGATAATTTGTGATGACACAAAGCAAAAAGCTTTATTTTACCCATCCACACATAAAGAGTTATACATTATGATATATATTTGTCAACAAAAATGCTAATTTATGGATTACTGCAAAATGGCTCAAATTTTTGAAAATATTATTTGGTATTTTTTTAATTTGTTTTGTAAGTACGTTACCCGCTGGTCACCAGTTGAGTAGTAAATCATTAAATTATTAATTTCATGTTTTAATAGCAACAGCAGTTCACTTATTATTACACTTGTATGGCAATTGGGTTACTAAGTTGCTTAAAACATTACCTGTGTCGTTAATAATGGTTTTATGATGACTTAATTTCGTAGTTCTTCTTTTGTACTCAAATAATGGTATGAGTTGTGGGCTGCCCTAGACTAAGGACAGGTCAATCAAAATTCTTGACACATGAGAAACACATAGCCATGTTTTCCATTGCATGTATTTCTATGATAGCTTTTTTCCATTTGGGATGGGCTAGTGGGTGTGGAATCACCTCAAGGGGGAACTCCAAGTCCTCTAAGTCCTCGAACGTCATACTAGATGCTGTTTCTAAACACATTTATCCTCATCATTGAATGGACTAGTGCTTAGCCAAAAGATGCACCACTTGACTAAAATAAACCACAGCATCATCACATGGACCATACTGCTTGGAAGTTCTCTTCTGGGTGACGTGATTTTGGAGTTTGTCTGTATGGCAGGGGTGTCCAAACTTTTTCCAGTGAGGGCCACGTAGTGAAAAATGGAAGGATGTAAGCGTCACTTTGATATTTTGTAAATTATGCATTAAAAAATGCCTTTCAGGTTTGTGATATAGGTGAAAAGTCTATTATTAGTATCAACTTCACTTTTTGATCTTTTCCCCACTTTTGCTGCTGGTTTTTTGGGGGGGAAATACATGGAATATATAAATATCTAAATATAATATATAAATATATGGAATAAAATGTACCAGTTGTCATGGAGATGAGGAAGAACAACATTAGCGGATGACAAGTGTGAAAACAAAAAATGCCCCGGTTTGAATACATTTTCACACTTAATACATGACTTGAGTCCAACTGTGTTTGTAACATTTTTTTCCCCACAAAAACGGCCCTTTTAGCAGAACATTGGTATGGAAATCAGAACTGGAAGTCACTGTCCCCAAGCTCCATCGCCCATCTAGGACGTCATCAACTGTGTAGTTCTTTGCCAATGAACACAGTTACAATACAAATGTCTGCCTTTCTTATTGACCACACCTGCAAAATAACCCACAATGGAGCCAATGAAATTTGCAAGTACTGGCACTTTGATAAGGAAGGTGAGAAACACAATTGAATTCAAGAAATAACTTATACCAAAACCAAACGTTATACCAAAATTTATGTAAAACTGTAAATAAAGTTGACACGTTTGATTTTCATTGTAGTATCGCAGGTGAAATGTTGCTGTATGGCGAAATGGTTGCATGTCTGGCCTTGTGGTTAATATTCATTTCATTCATTTTCTATCCCAGCAGTCTTTGGGCGAGAGGCGGGGTACACCCTGGACTGGTCACCAGCCAATCACAGGGCACATATAGACAAACAACCATTCACACTCACATTCATACCTATGGACAATTTGGAGTCGCCAATTAACCTAGCATGTTTTTGGAATGTGGGAGGAAACCGGAGTACCCGGATAAAACCCACGCATGCACGGGGAGAACATGAAAACTCCAACACAGAGATGGCCGAGGATGGAATCGAACCCGGTTCTCCTAGCTGTGTGGCCTGGGCACTACTTGTGGTTAATAATTACAACCAATTTAAAGCATAAAGAGATGACCTCTTAAAGCTAAAATAAGTCAACAAAATGTTAATGTATTGTGATAAAAGCAAATCAAAGGTTGGCTTTCAACCAGTTGTCAGCCATGAGTTGTTTTCTTTCCATTATGTGTTTATCTGCAGTGTGGGAAATTAAACACAAATACGGTCTATTCTATTATAATACCCGGTCTATTGATGCCTGTTTAAGCCATGTGAGGAGCAACATAAACATTCTCAAACGTATGGCATGGTATCTCGAGACACTCCCTTCATTTATGACAAGGTGCAAAGTCTGACTCATTAACACACACGCACGCACACACACACACACACACACGCAATAGCCTCTATTGGAAATGTATAAGTGACTTGAATTTATTAACGTAATCTTAAATGTAAATGTAACTATAGACTTCCAACCATCGTTATGCACAGCGGGAAATCCCGACAGCTCAGTCTCACAGACTAATCTTTTGTTTACATTTTGCCTTTTTTTTTTTTACAGTGTTAATGCAACAAACGATGCTTGACATACCACTGGGGATATCAACACACCGCACGAAACCTGAGCTGAGACAGTTTGACAGGATTAACTCTAACACATGTTTTGCTTTTTCTTGGGCTTTCTGGGAATTTGTTTGTGTGACAAGAAAAAAAAATCCAATATAATGAAAAAAACATTTCACTTCACTCATACTTCTTTTTAAAAAATCATACAGTTTTAACTTTTTTTAACACTTCACATTTTAGTATGTTAAAATAATGAGGCAAATCTACATTGTATTACAAACTCACCTCTTCAGTTAAGACCTAGTGTTGTCATGTATTAATAACAGTAGTTCACTTCTTCTTACACTTTAAACTCTTTACACTTCAAAAATCGCCCGCGCTATAAAGCAGAGTTTTGACCCAGGAAAGGATTACAGTGATATTTTCTTTATGTCCTGTGGGAAAATAAACAGTTTTGAAATGAATTCAAAACTTGAGGACTCCATAAAAATGTGAAAGGCATATTACGCAACAAGTCAGGATGACCATTCTGAGACCTTTAATAACCTCTCGAAATAAAGATTAGTATAATTAACCTAAACTTCCCCAAATTTAAAATAGCCTTGTTGCATCAGTGCTGACATTTAAGTTGGGATTTTTTTCTCAATTCACACAAATGCACGATAAGCTTTGCAAACAATTGATGTATTATTTTTTGTGGCATTATAATTAGTATAATTAGTCATTAAAATCAAGCATTTGTGAGTGATCGTTTGCCCTTTTGATAGCTTCCGCTAACTTCTTATTGATGTCATTCATCACTTTACATAACCTGTCCTAAACGTCAAGTCATTTGGACCAATTGTCATGTTTTGGCAGTGCAGCGTGAGAGTTTGAAATGATACGGTTTACATAAACTGGATGTAATCACACATTTTAGCAAATTGAATAATCACTCGTTATAAAGTATAACAGCCAACATACACTGAACAGGCAAAGAAAGAACTAAACCATTAAACGCATCATCCTCATCTCCATGCTACTCAATAGGCAAAACATGTCATGAGAACCACAAATTTACAACAAAATAGCCATGTTGTTTGAAGAAACTGCAAAATAGTCTCGTTCATTTGGGCCCTAATTCTCCAAAATGAAGAATTTCACTTTTCAGTGAAAATGGGAACATGTCTACTTAAAACTAACAAACAAATGAATGCCTTCACCAGAAAAAAGACCTAAACCCAATAGAAAATCTGTGAGCGTGACGTAAGGAGGGGCTATGCACACCTGCAAGCATGAGTGGGCAAGTCAAGCTACTCATCACTTCTAACAAAAGACTCAAATGTTGCCCTTACAGCAAATGCATTAGCTTTATGGTGTACACACTGTAATAACAAAGCTTATTTTACCTCCATCCATCCGTTTTCTATGTCGCTTATCCTCATTAGGGTCACAGGGATATGCTGGAGCCTATCCTAGCTGACTTCGGGCGACCCTGGACTGGTCGCAAGCCAATCACAGGGCACATATAGACAAACAATCATTCACACTCACATTCATACCTATGGACAATTTGGAGTCACCAATTAACTTGACATGGATGTTTTTGAGTACCATGCCATGCACGCACAGGGAGAACATGTTCTCCCTACATGTGGGTTGCCTCGGGGTACTCAAGCTTCCTTCCAAATACTAAAAATATGCATTTTTTTAGTATTAGACTTAACACATAAAAACATGCAACTAAATTTGAGTGTGAACGGTTGTTTGTCTATATGTTCCCTGTCATTGGCTGGCGACCAGTCCAGGGTGTACCCCGCCTGTCGGTGAAAGTCAGCTGGGATTGGCTCCAGCATACCCCCGTGACACTATTGAGGAAAAGCAGCACAGAAAATTGAGAGAAAATGACAATAAAAGTAAACAAAAAATTTAATTTGGGTCATTTTTAAAATAATTAAAAAATAGTATTTTAACAGTCCTGTTTTTTTTGTTTGTTTTTTCTATAAAGATCCGCTGTGGCGACTCAGTAAGGAAAAAAACAAAAGAAAGAAACATTCATTCATTCATTCATTTTCTACCGCTTATCCAAATATATATATTTCATATTTGGCTAAATTTTCATGAATAGTTATTTCACAATTATTGAAAAAAATACAATGCCGTTTAATTAGTTTAATCAGGGGGGACTTAATTTAGGCATTTAATAGTTTTTTTTATAATAATTTTCAAAATTATTATAATTTAAAAAATTTTTATCAGCAAAAAATCAGATTCTAATAATTATAATGTTTACTCAGGGTCAGAATCTTAATTTTCTTCCCATCTCTATGACAAATTTGCAAATTTTAGGCAAATTTGCAGCAATTTCAAAATAGATGTGTCATATATCAATAATATAGCCACCAAATTTCTTCAGATCATTTAGATCAGATCAGATTTATTGCACATCCATTGTTTCTGGAAATGTATTTTTATTCACTACCAAGGTGTAAAAATCTTCCATTTTACCATTGAGCTTGTCAGGAAAATCTCAGGCACAAGTCAGCGTCTGTGTCCAAATTATGATGAGTCATGTATAACATTTCTACACAACAGTGTCACCAGGTTGTGCAACATCTACAGATGATTCAGCAACTTCGGACATTAAATCACATTAATCCCGAGAGAGGAGAAAAATAACAAAAAACTTACCTAAAAAACTATGCCCAGTTTGATGGTTGAAATCTGTGCCTGGTGTTTGCATGTCAAAGTCCCATTCAAAGTGTGGACCAGCACCTGACTGACTGACACTTTAACCGCACCCCCAGCCATCCATCACCACCCCCTGTCTCAGTGGAAGCTTTACCCTGTGCCAAGTGAGTGGCGAGTGGGTCTAGTCCAAGCAAAACAACCGCTGTGGACTTCGATAGTGTGGATTGCGTGCAAAGGAGAAGCGTCACTGACCTGAAGCCAGCTTCCTCGACGCCTCGTCGGAGGAGCTCATCCAGCGGTAGCCGTAGTGTGCTGGTATCGCCTCCACCAACGGAGTTCGGCCACAACAACGCCGGAAAGTGTCTCAGCTGTGGCGGCCTCCTGCCTGCCTCTCTCCCCTCCCTCGTCGTCCTCCCTCTTCCTCTTCGGTGGCCGGGGGATCCTGAGGACACACTCACTCCACGGCGTGCAACTCCCATTAAATCATCTTATTGTCGTACAATAACTTTTAA
The DNA here is from genome assembly GCF_030265055.1 of Doryrhamphus excisus. NCBI lineage: Eukaryota > Metazoa > Chordata > Actinopteri > Syngnathiformes > Syngnathidae > Doryrhamphus > Doryrhamphus excisus. The sequence goes on along the minus strand of NC_080483.1, from coordinate 8,886,476 downwards.
GTAATAAATCACAACAAAAAGTGTGTTTTTTTTTAACTCGTGTTGGTTTATTGCGTTATGAAACATATCCCGAATAACTAAAGTTTCACTGTTTTTAATGCATGTTATTGTGAAGGGACGCCATTTTGTTTATTTATGTAAACAAACCACCTAGCAGAGAATGTAGCTTTAGCCCAACAAATGACACCCAAAGTATAATGATGACATAAATAACACTGGCCAAGCATCGCTGCAGTTAAGGCACTACATTCCTTAAATATTATGTTTATATGCAACATGTAAAGTTAAGTTTTAACAGGTTTTAACAGCTACTTTCTGTATGTAGCTAGCCAACTGGTTATTGGTTTGTATGAAATAGTCTGATTCGGTTTGTCACCAAAACTATGCTTATATATTTATTATATTCATTCATTCATTTTCACGGGGGTGCTGGAGCCTATCCCAGCTGTCTTCGGCCGAGAGTCAGGGTACACCCTGGACTGGTCACCAGCCAATCACAGGGCACATATAGACAAACAACCATTCACACTCACATTCATACCTATGGACAATTTGGAGTCGCCAATTAACCTAGCATGTTTTTGGAATGTGGGAGGAAACCGGAGTACCCGGAGAAAACCCACGCATCCACGGGGAGAACATGCAAACTCCACACAGAGACGGCTGAGAGTAAAATCGAACTTGGGTCTCCTAGCTGTGTGGCCTGCGAGCTAACCACTCGTCCACCATGCAGCCCCTTATTATATTGCATTCATATATATTTGTTATTATATTGTTTACATCTATGTATCTACAAGGCAGGGGTGTCAAAACTTTTTCCACCAAGGACAATATTGAAAATCAAAGGATGCCGGACGCCGCTATGATAGTTAAAAAAAAGAAAGCTAAATTCAATTAAATGCAAAGAAGTTACAGTAGCTCCTCGTTTATTACGGTTAACCGCAAAGTAAAATTCCTTATTTAGGAATGGAATATGTTAATCATTGTTAAAGCATAGAAAACTTGTTCATAACCTTCTAAATATGTCTTTTAACATTATTAGCTTAGTAGTATTTGTATGTGTTTTCATGGTAGACACTTATATAAACACTTAACACGTATGCTACATGTTAGCATTGCTAGCATGCTAACATTAGCACAGTAGCATGTTTAGCCATTTTCATAGGTAGACAGTATTGTACTAGGTCTTAACATGCTGATGTTAGCATTTTAGCATTGTTAACATGCTAACATTAGAATAGTAGCATTTTTAGCCATTTTCATGGGTAGACGCTTACATGGAGCTAAGGCTGTTTACTAAGTTGAAATATTCGTACTCTACCTTGTTGTTTTTGCTTTTTGCCAGTAATGAACTGGAACAGTTGCATTAAAGAGCTTAATACCCACTACAAATAAGATACATTTCTATTTATTTGCATTTCATTTCACTGTGTATTTATATGAGTCAGAAGTGAATGCCCCACTTCTTGTTATACTACTAAACATCATCCAGTGAGCCAGCAATACATTTTTGTCTGGAAGGGACAAAGGTCTTAAATGTAAAGCACTCTACAATAATAAACATGTTGTGCAGTGAAAATGACATCCCTATTGGGCATGTTTCATGAAATACAGCAAGAAATATTGGTTAAGTTAAATAAGTATTGTTATAAAATGCTTTAGATTGTACGTAATTTATGATTTAATTGGCACTAGATCACTGCAAAGGACATTACGTCAAAATAATATATATATATTGACTAGAAGTTGACTAAAACGGCAGATGCTTCAGTGCTTCTGAGGCTCCATCAGGCCGGGACGAGCACCAAAGCAAACATACTTTTTAGCCAGGATAGGCTGGCTGTGGTGGATTTAACGCCTACATGCATGACCCTCTGAGACCAGTTCCCACAGAATTGCTTCTGGCCAAGGCCTGTCTTCCTCAAGCATCCATTGAATATAATCAGCTGGGGTTTTACCATTAAATAACCTAAATAAAACGTTTAAAGTATTTTTATGATTACTGGTTAGAGTTATGATTAGATTTAGTGAGTTTCTACGAATAAGATATGCAGTCATCAATAACTTCATGACACGTGTTGACTTTGTGCAAGTGATTAAGTTCTTTATGCACGTGTATGGCGGCCTCTAGTGTCTAAACAGAGTAAGTGCAACCCTACAAGGCAAAGTTGCCCCTCTTTAGGAATGCAATGTCAATCATCAGCTATATCAATTGAAAACAGTTCGTAATACTCAAAAAGCTAAATTTATCTATTTTTTGGTTGTGAACTTTACTTTCCGTCTCAATTACTGATACCTCGAAAAGTGAACTTTTATAAAGGAATGCTTCCATAACAATCTTCTGATCTGTACAACGAGACTTCCGGGATTTGTCACTTAAATTAGCAAAGTAAACAAAGTACAATTGAAACAATTGAAATATGGCAGTGTCTACCACATAACAATTTCATAAAACCGCCCCTTTAAAAAAAAAAAAATTACACGTACTAAATGACTGTAGATTATAGTGCATTTTGGGGGTTGTAGTATTAGCAGTGGCTGTATGCTACTGTCCAATTTAGACCTAAAAATATTTTGTAAACAAAACACTGTCTGCTTCCCAACATTAGAAAATGGTTTTAGAAAATGTGAATAAAATGCACTACATTTATTTTTAGTGCCACTAAAATGACATTTTAAGAGGTTCTGAACATAAAAATAACAAATCATCATGACATTTGGAATGATGGAGCACACCTTTATTATTAACTTTTACTCTGTACATTAAAATAAAGCATCGTCACTCACCAGATCATGCAAAGCGCGGATGCGGTACAAATATAAACACACTACAAAACAAAAAACATTTTTTTTTTTTACAACTATACCGTAAATATGGAGCCTCTAAAAAATAAATAAATCGATTTATTACCAAAAAATCCCCTCCTGAGATGGCACATACAGATGGGTGACAAGTGAAAGTTACAACCAACATAATCAACTCATCAGTAAGGCGAGGGGAAAGTTTGGATTATCTTTAAAGGGAAGTTTTCTACTATGTCCACGGTGGTAACAATAAATAACACAATAACAGCGGCCGGGGGTGGTTATTTTTATCAGTAACTACCAGATACGTCCGCATTTATTATTTTTCTTGGCTGTTTCATATTTTCTTTGTCACCCATCTGTACATACACTACATCCATCCATACATATAATAAACATTCATACATACAATAAGGTTACTTATTGGCAACATGACGAATATAAGTTGACAGGTCGGGATGCTTTCCAGGCTCTCTTTTATTCAATACTATACCACTCATAAAGGGTGCATTCACACTAGTCCATTCTAATGCAGTTTGGGTCCAGTGTGAAGACAGTGATACCTGACTAAAGGAAAACACCCAAGCTGTTTTTTATTCAGAACTATTTCAATGTTAAAAAGGTACATTTACACTAGCATGATTTCGTCTTAATCTAGTTCTAGTTCATTTTGGTCTGATGTCAACACAGTGACTCCTAACCAAACGAAATCACCCTAGGCTGTCTTTTAATCAATACTATACCACTTGTAAAGGGTGCATTCACACTAGTCCATTCTAATCCAGTTTGGGTCTAGTGTGAAGACAGTGATACCTGACTAAAGGAAAACACCCAAGCTGTTTTTATTCTGAACTATTTAATCGTTAAAAAGGTACATTTATACTAGCATCTGTTTTAATCTAGTTCTCGTTTCATTTGGTGTCATGTGAACACAGTGTCACCTGACCAAAGCGAAACAGAACAAAACCAAACATCCAGGCTGTCTGGCTGTCTTTGATTCAAAACTATTCCACTCTTAAAGGGGGCTTACACTGGCATGATCTCGTCTGTTTTAATCCAGTTTTGGTTCGTTTTGGTCTGGTGTGAACACAGTGACACCTGGCCAAAGGAAAACACCCAGAACTACTCAGAACTATCCCAATCTGAAAGAATCCTTCCACACTAGCACAATTTAGTCAGTTTAAATCCAGTTCTATTCACTTTTCTTAGGGTGCTTTCATTCTGACACACTTTGATCTGTTTTAATCTAGTTCTAGTTTCATTTGGTGTCATGTGAACACAGTGTCACCTGACGAAAGCGAAACGGAACAAAGCCAAACATCCAGGCTGTGTTTCATTCCAAACTAATCCACTCTTAAAGGGAGCTTATACTGGCATGATCTTGCCTGTTTTAATCCAGTTTTGGTTAGTTTTGTTCTGGTGTGAACACAGTGACACCTGACCAAAGGAAAACACCCAGAACTTCACAGAACTATACCCCTACGAAAGGGTACTTCCACACTAGCACAATTTAGTCAGTTTAAATCCAGTTCTATTCACTTTACTCAAGGTGCTTTCACTCTGACACACTTTGGTCTGTTTTAATCTAGTTCTGGTTTCATTTTGGTGTCACGTGAACACAGTGTCACCTGACCAAAGCAAAACAAAACCAAACATCCAGGCTGTGTTTGACTCTGTTTTAATCCAGTTTTGGTTCGTTTTGGTCTGGTGTGAACACAGTGACCCCAGACCAAAGGAAAATCTACTGTAGGTCCTTTTTTTTAAATTAAAAACAATTCCACTTTTACAGGGTGCTTTCACACTAGCACAATTTAGTCTGTTTTAATCCAGTTCCAGTTGGCCTGGTGTGAACACCTGACCACTGGGAACAAGCAAGTGTTGGATTATAACAGAACACAAGTGTGTCTTCTTACTGTTAAAACCTGGAAAGGGTCTCCCAGTTGAAGGAATGTGAAAGTTTTAACAGATAAACAATCATATTTGTATGGATACGGGGGTGACGGCACTCAACAGTCATGTCAGGGTGTTATTGCACTACTGTCTCAATGTCTTCTTTATGACGGCATCATCAACAAATGACAAATACTGTAGAAAGATCTACACACAGGTGAAACAAGAAATCAACATTCACAGCAACAGACATGTGTCTTTTCCTCTTTGAAATGCATTCATTTACTTGACAGGGCCCACTTCCACCGGGGCGGACGCCCAGCCCCTGCGAATGACTTTCACATGCTTTTTTGCGGCAGATGAATGAATTTCAAGTGGACTCAGGTCTGCACAGCTAAGCGACAAAGCTGTGAAACACAATAAGGCTACAACATCTAGAGAAGGATAGAGGCAACGGAAGGCTAAAGTCAACACTGATAGAAGAAGCTCAGACAGCTCCAAAGGTCACTGGAGAGCCACACGGACGAGCCATGCAGAACAACATGAACACACACACACACAGATACACACACTCACACACACACACACACACGTTCTGTCACACTGCGGGACAGTGAACGTCGAGACAGGAGAGGGCGCCAAGACGAGACACCACGGCTGGATTTACACGGGAACACATACTCGACAAATTCACATAGGGACCGAAAAACCGATTTACTGCGAAAATACTGCATCACAAGGGAAACCATCAAATATATCACTAGTGGTTAAAATGCGTATAAATCCAGCCACTTCATGATTTCTAAGAGTTATGTCACTGACTTATACCCATTTATATATATATATACTTTTTTCTGTATTAAATAATGCTCACTGTATATATACTCTATGTACATTATGTCTGTAGTATTTGATACAGTGGAAAGTCCAAAGTTTTATATTGTCAATGTTTTTCTATGGGATTTTGCAGTACAATAAAACAACAATAAAGCAAAATTACTTCTCATTTGAAGACGATTGACAAACATGTGATTGTTCAGCAATACTGGCACCCAGTGGTGTTTTATAGGTACTGCTATTGTGAGACATGTACTTACTGTTAAAGTACAGAAGTTCCGTTTCCTGTTCAATGGTTATCATCACACCACTGAAGTAAAATAAAACAACAATAAAGCAAAATTACTTCTCATTTGAAGACGATTGACAAGCATGTGATTGCTCAGCAATACTGGCACCTGGTGGTGTTTTATAGGTACTGCTATCGTGAGACATGTACTTCCTGTTCAAGTACAGAAGTTCCATTTCCTGTTCAATGGTTATCATCACACTTTGGAACCTTGGAGGTTCCACTGTATGATACTTTTTATATAGTTTAGATTAGTGTGCAGTGGGAAAATAAATATTCTCTTCTTGTACTCTATTTTATTCTATTCTATTGGAGTGTATATCAGCGACATAACTCTGTCATTCCATCTATCCTGGTACAGCAGCATGCACTGAACATCCTACCCAGAAGCTGACATGAAGGAGGAGGGACCAGAGTACATTTAAAATTGAACACACACATTTCAGACTGCTTCACATTTAAATGTCAGTCATCGCTGGCCAACAGGGAAAGAGAAAGGGGTGTTGGTGGAAAGCCAGAAGCTATATGTGGTAGGGGGTCGGGTGAGGGGTTCTAGTCAGAGAAAAGGCTGGCGAAGGACTTTCGGAGGTTGCGAATGGTCTCGGCCTTGGCCTCTTCTTGGCCGTCGCTCCCACTGGAGCTGGAGACTCCGCGGAAGAAGGAGGAGTCGCTGAAGGCGTTGAAGGCATTGGTCAGTGACTGGGACTTACTGGGGTAGCAGAGGAGAGAAAACAGGAGGGATGGAGGGGCGGGGGAGCAAGGAAGGAAGGGAGGATAGGACGCAGGAAGCGAGATAATAAGCGGGAGTGTTAATAAGATGAGGAAGGATGACGGACGTCAGGGAAACATTTAAGAAAAAGACAATTTCACAGCAGAAATTCATGGAAGTATAAACTTCAACTTCAGCGCCCTCGTGTGGATGTAACAGCTAATGCACGTGTGCTTACTAAAACTAAACTGCAGATGGCAGCATAACAGCCACTCACTTTAAATAAACAGGATAGTGATTAATGTCAACACATCTCTTAATAAACAGAAAAATAAACATAAAAGCTGTCACTATTAACAAACAAACAAACAAAAACCTATTGTTTACCTCTGCTAGGCTTAAAAAGGGTGAAATGCAAATTGAAAATAATACATATGGAAAAAAATGAAAGGTAAATGCATAAAAACAAAGAAAAAATAAGAAAAGAGATTTTTTTTTAAATACGGAAAAGAAATGACAAACAAATTCAAATTTCTAAAACAAAACAAACTTCAGGGCGGCACGGCGGTCGAGTGGTTAGCGCGCAGACCTCACAGCTAGGAGACCAGGGTTCAATTCCACCCTCCGCCATCTCTGTGTGTAGTTTGCATGTTCTCCCCGTGCATGCGTGGGTTTTCTCCGGGTACTCCGGTTTCCTCCCACATTCCAAAAACATGCTAGGTTAATTGGTGACTCCAAATTGTCCATAGGTATGAATGTGAGTGTGAATGGTTGTTTGTCTATATGTGCCCTGTGATTGGCTGGCGACCAGTCCAGGGTGTACCCCGCCTCTCGCACGAAGAAAGCTGGGATAGGCTTCAGCACCCCCCCCCCCCACGGCCCTCGTGAGGAAAAAGCGGTAGAAAATGAATGAATGAATGAAAACAAACGTCCCCAGAACCAGCATATAGAGCTGTGATGTAAACCCATTCTTACGTGTGGTGGTTTGCACCAATTTTGCAGTGCTGATTACTGCCACCTACAGGACTGGAGTGGAACAAGCCCTGCTTTGCTAAGACGGTAAATACCCAAGAGGTGACTAAATGAAATAGGTGTCTGTGAGGACATGGCTCTTACTTGAGCAGAGGATGGCTTTTTGGCTGGGATCCTGGCTGTTCCTCTTGGGTCTCAACGGGGGCGGCGGCTGTTTCTGACTCAGGGTTTTGGGGCGGACAGGCAGCCTTGGCCTTAGCGGGAGACTGGATGTTGGACGGTGATTGGCTGGCTTTGGCTGGCGACTGTACCTGTGCCAGGCCAGGAGAGGAGGCGGCAGAGGAGGCGCTGTCCGAGGTCTCAGCAGGTGCTGGGTTCTGGGGGGCGGTCATCTGTGGTTTGGGTGACGCCCTGGGTGGAGGTGGAGTTTGTGGCTTTGGCTGCAGCTGTGGCTTGGAGTTCCTGCGAACGGGAGGGATGGGTTTGGCGGGAGGCGTGGGCTTTGGCGGCAGCTCCTTTGGCTTTCCGGGAGCTGGTGTGGGGGATCCCGGGACTTGGGGCTTGGGCTGCTCTGTGGTCGGAGCCGACGCTGGCGCAGAAGCTGAAACTGAGGGGGAACCCGGACCTGCTGCCGACTTAGCAGGGGAAGATGGAGATGCTTTGGAAGGAGTTGAGCTGGAATCTGGAGTGGATTTAGTTACAGATGGCGCTCTTGTCATGGGGGGAGGCCTCTGCACGGGTGGCTTTGTCACTGAGGCCGCCTTCTGGACTGGACTTGGTTTCTGGGGCTGAGTTGGTTTCTGGGATTGACCCGGAGTAGCTTTCTGGGCTTGGTTGGGCTTTGGTGGTGGCTCAGAAGATCGCTTAACTGTCTCTGATGATGGATCCACACTTTGTGGTTTGGCGGATGCCCCTAGAAATAGAACGATTAGATTATAGATCAGTAGATCAACATAAATATGTGGCTTCCGGAGTCGGATGGCATAAAAACAAAACACAGGAGACAACTATATCAATAAATACAAGCTTAAGATTGAACAGGCTGCTTTGACGTCATTGATATCAACGGTAGTGACCAGCAGAGGGCAGCACATCACTCTTTCATATTACATGACATTTCATTAGATTTTCTTCTATTTCCAGGAACACCACCATAATTGAAATGAAAAATGAAGATGAAAGATCATTGACATAATATGCAATGTAGAAAGTACACCAATAATTTAAGATGATGTAGCCGATTCACCATCCAAACATTCCAAACGTAAATGGTGTTTATACAACCTTGCGGTTGAGGACGCTGGCTGGTTCTGCTTGCATCTGGTGGTCCGTCTTTATTGCTGGCACTCTGGAAGAAAGAAAGCAATAATAGTGAATCAGTATCTACTACACAAGAAATGTTACAACTGCTGTGTTCTACCTGAGGGGGCGCTGCAGCGCTCGTCTTCTGTTGGCCTTGAGGGGAACGAGCGGGCGACCGGGAAGCACCAGACATCTTGGTGGCCAAGGCTTGGTTCATCTTAGCCAACACCACTTCAGAGATGAGCTGGCGATCCTCCGCTTGGTGATCACCAATCAGCTGCATAGACGAGCCCACCACCTGAACACACGGAGCAAAGACAATGTAGCCATTCAGCAGATGCTGTGTTTATATTTAATACAGAGGAGCTGTTTCATTGTGACAATAATTTGATGGAATTGTCATTTTGGATTCATTTTGTATGTTGTTATTGGCTTTTTTTTAATCATCTTGCATGAGCCCCATGAAATCTGCCTAGCAACAATACATCTAAAAATATCTCATGTGAGGTTGGACATGTAGATTATAGTTTGTTCTTCTTCTACTCCTCTCTGTAATTCATTCATTCATTCATTTTCTACTGCTTTTCCTCACGAGGGGTGCTGGAGCCTATCCCAGCTGTCTTCGGGCGAGAGGCGGGGTACACATATATACACATACACCGCCAACCAGATGTTACCCAGCATGCCTTGCAGGTATTAGTGTTTATTTTGATACCCGCAGAGTCCACATGGTGCAGTTAAAACATTAATTCATTCATTTTTTACCGCTTATCCTCACAAGGGTCGTGGGGGTGCTGGAGCCTATCCCAGCTGTCTTTGGGCAAGAGGCGGGGTACACCCTGGACTGGTCGCCAGCCAATCACAGGGCACATATAGACAAACAACCATTCACACTCACATTCAGACCTATGGACAATTTGGAGTCGCCAATTAACCTAGCATGTTTTTGGAATGTGGGGGTGGAATTGAACCCTGGTCTCCTAGCTGTGAGGTCTGCGCGCTAACCAACGCCGTGCAGCCCTCTCTGTCATTGTTGCCATTGAATTTTCCAACATTGTTGCACTGCATTTGTCCACTAAATGTTCCTTACTTTCCCGCATGGGTTGCTGCAGTCTTGCTAGCTTATAACCTTTAGCTTTTTGCAGTCATACTCATTGCATAAGGTGCCCTGATTGGTGAGATTACTTACAACATAGCGGTTCACCATGCTCAACTGACAAAGGACTTCTTGACCTTCAGAGGAATAATATGACTCTTTTGGAACATCCTACATTGGGAACATTCAGGAATGGATGGCAAGAGGAAATTTACAAAAATAGACATCAGTTCAAGACAGTGGATGCCGTCCACTGTGAAGCCATTTTTATTCCCACTGGCCTCCTGGAAACCCTGGCATCAATCATGCCCAAATCAGTGGTGTCAAATGACGCCAGACATGCTAAATGTAAACCTGCAGGACCTTATCTGTCTCTTTGAACCGGGCTGCTGCATAAATAAATACATTGATTGGCTTATTTATAGCCTAATTAGACGCCCCACCATGTGTTTTCCTCACCTCAGTGATATAGTCATTGCCATCCTTGCCACAAATGGCCTTGACGGCGCAAATGTCCAGCCCACCAAAGATTTCTGAGCAGGTATCCACCCATAGCTTATACCTGCAAGAGGACACACACATGCAGCAGGAAGATGGGACTCCAACTCTGAGAAGGATTGTTGTAACGTTTCATGTGAATCAATGTGACATGACAGGACAGTGTGACTAAGTGTGACATAACACAGCCCAGCAGAGAGCATCGCTAATGCTGCGGTTGCAGGAGTGGTCTCGGTGACGGTGCTCACTTGTCAGTCATGGCCACTTGCTCCAACATGGCCGAGCCGGTGTTGCTTTTCCAATTACCAGAGATGGATGTTCGCCTGGAAAAGAAAAGGAAATTGGGCCATCAGTCCTGACCCCAGCCGTCACAGGTTGGATTTTCAGTAGAAGACCCTAGCAAGGGATTTAAGGTATTGGTGACATTAATGGCTTGATCAATATGGCGATTGTATCTGGTGTGATAACCTTAAACCTCATATTTGTGACCACAAAATTTGGAGATATGATGGAAGATTATGTCCACCCTGATCAGACTGGCTGACTAATGTCATCAGTGGTTTTGTGGCCCAGGAGCCATTTGTGGACCACAGCTTTTTATTGGCTGGCGGCACATTATAAAAATATAATTTAAAGAGACAGCAAAAAAAAAAAAAAAACACCATAAGTTTACAAGAATAAGTCAAATAAAAAAAACAACAACCTTGTAATATAACAATAAAGTAATTTTACAAGAATAACGTCATAATGTTATGAGGAAAAACATCATTTTAGTAACATTAATCTGAAGCATTATCGAAAAAAGTCGTAATATTATGAGAAACAAACAACAAATACATGCTAATTTTTGGAAAATTAGGGTGTGGAAATAGTTACCAGTCAGTTAATAACTCAAAATATTATGGGAATAACAAAAAATTACAAGAAGAAAGAAAAAAAGAAAGAAGAAAAGAACAAAAAACTGTAATTTTATGAGAATAAAGTGAAAATATTGAGACAAAAAAGTAGGATTCTAACAAAAACAAGTCTAAATTTTACAATATTGAACATGTTATACTATTATGAAAAACAAACAAAACAACATTCAGTTTTTAATAATTTTTTGAAAATTAGGTTTGGGAGAATGTTATAATATTATGTGAATAAAATCATAATATTAGGAAAACAAAATACAAAGGTTATTTAAGAAGACAGCTGACATATTTAAAAATGTGGGAAAAAAACCCACAGAGACAAAAGACATTTTTTCTCCTATATCACAAATTGAGATGCAGTGTTTTATTGAAATATGCATTATATAACTTCCTAGCTAATCTACATGTTTGGTTTTCAAAATATCAAAGTGGTCCAATGCATCCTTTCATTATATTCACTATATCATATATTATTCCATATTGTATTACAATAGTACATGTGATTCTGTTTTTACAGCATGGAATAAAATCCCTTATTATTATTATTTCTAATTTGCCCCTCCTATGCTTGTGGTGTGTTTTGTGTTAAAGATGTCATGCCAAACATTTTGGTCAACACGTTTGGTCTTTAATTGTCAATGAAACCTGAGTATTATTCTCTTTGGAAAGGTCCAATTAATAATAGAGCTCTTGAATGGGATCTCACTAGATTATGCAGGTGTTGACCGTGAGTGTTACTGATACCTGACAACACATACTTACATGTACGCCTTATAGTCAGCACCTATCTTCTGCACCCTGATGTCGTACTTGGCGTCTACGAACGGCTCTGTTGTGCAGTAAGTCTGAGTGATGGCCACAACGCTTGCAATGTCCTGGAAGTCGCTCACATTGTCCACTTTAACCTACAAGATATTTTATTCATTATTGTACATCTGTTTCTTGGTGTAATATGGCTGTTTATTTTCTTTCACATTTTTTTTTGGACTAGGTTATCAAATTGCATAGAAACGAGAACATAATGTCTGCTTTCATTGGGATGGCCGTGTCTTCCAGCACATGACGTGTGCTCCAGTCGTCAGGTAAAAAAATGAGCATCTTGTTGAGTCTATCCATCCATCCATCCATCCATCAAAGTAGATACTTCCCATTATGTGTATTGTTAGCTAGCTCATACTAACTACAGTGACAGAAAAGCCAAATAAATATATGTTCATGTTTCACATAAGGATTGTGAATGACGTAGCCTATATCAGAAACCCCAATAACTAACCGGAGCTATGTTTGTCATCGAGGAAATCTGACCAGAACTGGACTCACGGGACCAAGTACGGGGTAAGTCACTGTTGATTGACTACACAGTTGATTGGGATGTCATACAGCTTCACATCAAAAAATCCCAAACTGACCCTTAAACTAGCATATTTGCTACAGTCCATGTCAAATGGTCTCATTTTGGTATGCTTCTGTACTTCCTGTACTCTGTTGCCTCAGACGAGTACTGTGTACTTAGTGTCCTCGTCCATGGTCTTGGTTGTTGGGAGTATTGTAACTCAAGCCCGGACATTAGCAATGGTAGTTTGTCCTGATTTTTTTTTTTTGTGCCAGACAGCAAGATGGCAGGTTGGGATCTGTGCTCGGGAAAAATTGCTCGCCAAAATTGTCTGAACCTTTTGAATCAGCGCAGCGGTCTTTTCAGTCCATAAAAGTCCATGCAATCCATCCAATAAGTGGTGCATAACAGGTGTGGAGCTATCAGGGGGCAGAATATAAAAGGAGGCCGCTCAGTAAACTCAATACCACATTCATTCAGAGGCAATAATGGATGCTGGATCAATAATGAGTGGAAGGCAGGAGATAAATATTAAACTGTGATTTCAGCCATAGAATATTAAATTGGTTGCAGATCATTAACAGGACCTGGATATACGTACTCTCCAGTGACAGAGGATCAGCAATAAATGTCAGCTTGATGGTGACTTCATTAGCACATAAGATTGGAGCACAAACACTCAAAGCATATTTTCGCCGTTTGTGTTGATGGCTGCTTGAGAAACACAGATTTTTTTTTTTACGCTTCAGGAATTATACCACTGAGAACCCACCTGATTTTTTTTTCTCAGTGGGGTTCTGATGAAATTTTTGTACATAGAAACAACACTCACCTTTCCCATTCCGGAGTGAGCATGTCCAATCTTCACAACGACGGGGAAACTTGGCGTTGTGATCTGCAAAGCAACAGACAAAAGAAAAGGATGAATGAAGATGCAAGAGAAGTACAGCCATTTTACAGTACATTAGATACTTCCATTTTGTATAAGCACAAAGAGACATAAATATAAATAAAATCCTAATTTTGTACTTTTTTTTGAAAATGAAAGACTGCCTGAAGTATTGAGTCCATTACCAACATCGCCAGGCCTTCATGTGCCTGCCTTGAGCTGCGTCCTTGGGCCTGACCAATATAATTAAATAAAATTTTAGGCTGCATGAGTGCTGTTGGCAATGAGGAGCTATGGTTTAATTGCAAAGCACAAATTCCAACATGCACTGTGACACTGTAAAGCAGAAGATGATCCCATTCCTTGGGAAACTGGTTGTTTTCCAACATGATAAGGATCCCAAACACCTCCACACTGTCTCCTCCACATTTGAACCTAAGGAAGGCACTGGAAGGTACCTTACCTCCACCATCTCCACCAGGATTCCAGTAGCAACCTGTGCAGCTCCACTCAATGCCATGCCCAAGAGGATTAAGGCAGCACTAGATTAGCAATGGTAGCCACACAAAATATTGACACTCTGGGCCCAATTTGGATATAATATTCCCAGCCAATCACAGGGCACATATAGACAAACAACCATTCACACTCCCATTCATACCTATGGACAATTTGGAGTCACCAATTAACCTAGCATGTTTTTGGAATGTGGGAGGAAACCGGAGTACCCGGAGAAAACCCACGCATGCACGGCGAGAACATGCAAACTCCACACAGAGATGGCCGAGGGTGGAATTGAACTCAGGTCTCCTAGCAGTGTGCCTGCGAGCTAACCACTCGTCCACTGTGCAGCCTGTCCAAAAGATGTTCATTAAAATGTCTATGTTGACACATCAAACCAAAAACCTTCACTCATGATGCAACCAAAATAACATGTGGAGTGCTTCAACTGAATGGTTTGTCCATATGTGCCCTGTGATTGGCTGGCGACCAGTCCAGGGTGTACCCCGCCTCTCGCCCGAAGACAGCTGGGATAGGCTCCAGCACCCCCGCGACCCTCGTGAGGATAAGCGGTAGAAAATGAATGAATAAATGAATGCTTTAACTGCACCACATGGAGTCTGCGGGTAACAAAATAAACACTACTACCAGCAAGGCATGCTGGGTAACATCTGGTTGGCGGTGTTTGTGTATATATGTGCTCCCAACATGCCTTGCGGGTTATATATTTGTATAAAATTGCATCCATGTGTCATTTCTTCCCATGAAAAGGTACCATAAAAAAGATAAACGATAAAATGTGTGCGCCGTAATAATCTACACATGCATTGTTAGCACTAACCAATCAGTCGATGACAATTAACACGCCCTCGGACATCTGTGTAGAAAAAGAAGGAGGAGATGGAGGGAGGGCATCAAAAAAAGGAGGTTGTGGCATGGTTGTTTTTCTCCTGCGTGTGAGGAGGCAGTGCCTAACTTGTTGAGTGCATAAGAGGCTCCCTGTGTGCGACCCTCTCAGCATTCAGGACCAGAGTGCCAGGCGATCGCAACTATTGTGAGTTTGTCTGTGTGTCTCGTAGGGGGGTTAGGAAACAGAGAGAGAGAGATAGAAAGGGGTGGGAGACAGAGAGCAGCAGCCTCCACCAATCCGGCTTCAATTCAGAGGTGCACTTTAAACGTATGAAATCATTTCTGTCCTCAGCGGCCCAGCCCTTTGGATTCCCATCATCTTTCAACTTCCAGTCTTGTTTCTAAAGAGACGAGCCAATTTGCCTCCGAGGGAACATAACAGGATCAGAAGTTTTGCAAAGAGGGTCCGTGAAGTAAGTGGCGGAGAAGCTTATCATGGCCGTGTCCCAGGAGAGGAGTGTGCGTCTGGGGCTGTGGGTGCTCCTCTGGCTGGGTGCAGGCATGGTGGCAGATGCATGCAGCTGCAACCCAGCTCACCCACAGCAGCTCTTCTGCAGCGCAGAGACCGGTGAGTTACCTACTGTAGTTTAGCTAAAGAATATAACAATAACATCATTTGCCATAACAGCCCAATTATGCACCTTAGTGTCTGTGATTGACCTTTAGTGATTTATCTGCAGAAACAGTGCAATTTAGAGGCAAAAAACTACTTGCAAAACAAAAATATACAAAATTTAAATCAAATTGAGTCATATCCTGGCTAAAGTTTGAGCTAAAGTGCATTTGTTATACATTTAATTAGTTTGAAACTAAGAAAGAAAGTGTCCAAAAATGGCCCTTTTTAAAATTTTGACATGCACAAAATTATTAATACATCTATTCAATTCAAACTCTGGGAAAAACTGTTGATTTTGTTAATACTTGGGTTGTTTATATTGTTTATTTTTCTATATTGTGTATTTTGTACTGCTTAACTGATTCTGTACTCTTGCTGCAGTGCAATGCAAATTTCCCCACTGCGGGACGAATAAAGGCATAACTTATCTTATCTTATCTTAAGCGTATCTAATGCTCAAAGTGTAGCGTTGATTAGAAAGCTTTATCATACCAGACATCACCAGGATCCTTTTCTTCAATGCAGCAAACAATGCAAACAGCAAATGTTCCATTCATCTCTCACAATATTATTGCTTTCTTGTGTAATTTCCTGATAAAAGATCCATTCATCTGAATATGTAGCAAAATCGCTGTATTCTTGCTGTGTCACATAAAAATAAACTCTAAAAAAAAAGTGGCATAGTTTGGCCTACTTTTGGCCTACATCTGTGTGTGCGGTTGCATGCCTTTCATAATGCCATTCTTTTTTTTTTTTTTGTCTTAGCTCAGGCCAAAACCAACACACTTAGCTCCATTAGAGAGCCGGAGTATCTGTCAAAGGTGGCAGAAGGAAAAAAGGGTCTTAGATTTTAGCACTGTTCAAGGTCTAACGTGTTGTGGAAATCGAGGTTGAGGCCTGTTTTTAAAACCTTCACAAGCCTCAAATTAGATCTGGGTTATGAGAGCACAATGAGTATTTGGGGAACCGTTTTTTAGGACGGTCGAAATGTGTCCGCAGTGATTGCTGGACAAAGACCAGGACTAAAGCGTCCTTGATCACATGATGTCTTTATGTAACAAGGAAATGCATTGTGACCGGATGGGAAGACAGCATTCAAGCTGCAACAATTAATCAGTGAGTCAATAATTAATTGATTATCCAATTAATCTACAACAATTTTGGTATTCCATTAATTATTTTTTGATTTGAAAATATCAATATCGTGATTTCAGTGACGGTTTTCTGATATTTTTCAGACCAAACCTCTAACTGTTTGTGTTTGACATTGATGTAGTCTATCTAGGGATTAATCCATCAATCATTTAATCGAGTTAAACAAGCTTCACATTAGCCCGCTAAGAAAATAAAGAGATGCAACTTTACCAGAACAGTGAAAGATGCAGTACATACACTTTGGGTGTTTGGTAGATTCTGGTCATTAATTTTACCTTTGAATAGTATTATATGTATGCAATGAATAGTACAATTATGGGTTAGATGTCATAGATCCCCGTACATTCAATATTCAGTATTCAAGGCCCTGCAAAAAAAATATAAAAGATCTTCTCCGACTGTTTCCACAGAAAATACATCTCATTCACCAAGTCAGTAATAATTTATAAACTTGTGATAATACTTATACTTGATAAACTTGTGAGTAGCTTAAAACTGAACCGTGTGGCGAGGAAACAATGGCAATTTAAGAGAGAAGGGTAGGGTTCTGGAGACGAATCAACGCTAATAAATTACAAAAATTATTTTTTATTGCAAATGTTGATCTGAAATTGGAGGAGAACATGGTCTTAATATCAGTTAGATACATTTATTCACTATTCGCTGACTGACATAGCAGGTCCTCATTGTCCTATGACAATAAACTATTCATGTACAAAAAACCTTCAACTATATTAGGAAAACAGGAAGTGAACAAATGTAAGAGTTACTGATTGTAAAAGTACCAGATGGAGGGGTAGGATTTAATAAGCTTTGCTTCTTCCTACTCCTTTTGGACATGTGGAACTGTGAACTGATTATGTGATGCATTCAATTGTAATCTGATGCATGTTCAAATGAAATAAAACCATTACCATATCATTATCATGTTGGATTACACTCTATTGCATCCATCCATTTTCTATACCGCTTATCCTCACTAGAGTTGCAGGTATGCTGGAGCCTATCCCAGCTGTCTTCGGGCGAGAGGCGAGGGTACACCCTGGACTGGTCACCAGCCAATCACAAGGCACATATAGACAAACAACCATTCACACTCACATTCATACCTATGGACAATTTGGAGTCGCCAATTAACCTAGCATGTTTTTGGAATGTGTGAGTCAACTGCCAAATGAGCTTTGAGTATCGATGTGCAGGTCCATCACTGAAGCCAGAACCAAAAGAGATGAAGTGACGGAATTAACAGAAGGAATTAACTGTTGATTAATCATGGTTTTAGGACAATGTGAGGCAAAATAGACTGAACTAGGTGCTCCTGATTCAGCCCAAACATATTAGCTGTCTAGAAAAGGCTATGGGACGTTGCCTCACATCCACGATGTATTATTCAGCTTAATATAACTTTATACTGAGTGTGTCTGGAAGCAAGGGATGCAAACAAAAGTGCATCCAATTGGCCGCATTCTATGTTATATTCAGGGTTTGATTCATGGCTTTTAAATGTGCATCCAGGATGTAGTAAAAGTCCATTTTCATAACAATTTAACTGGGGGCCATCTATTTTGTGGTTGTTACGTAAGCCTCGGTGGCCTTTCGTTGACCTGACTGTGTTATAAGAGACTTTTTAAATAAAGCTGTACATCTGACTGATATCCCATCTGTACAAACCTTGAAAGAGTCCTCAGCTATGTCCGAGTGTGTGTTTGTGTGTGTGTGTGTTTGGGCTTGGTATGCTGTGGTGTGTTAGTGTGTGTGTGTGTGTACTGGATAGAGGCCAAGGCAGCTTACTCCATCTCTCTCTACCCTTCCTTTCCTTCCCTCTTCCCACTTCATTTCCATGTCTATAGGCTGGGCCCAATGGTCTGCATACTAACAATATCAGTGTGAAAGACCACTGACAGTCCAGCTTTGTGAGGATGACAAGGGCGCCGATTCAACGGGGGCGAGGGACGTTTTTTACTACATCAGTTCTCATGGTTTAGCTTTGCGATATTTCCCTTCAGGTTATGCTGTAACACTTTAAGTTGTATGTTATTGCTGAGAAAATGGCTGACACAACTAAGTTAGTTTTGTACATGAGAAAGACATTTTCAGGTTAAATGTTAATTCATTCATTTACTACCGCTTATCCTCACGAGGGTTGCGGGGGTGCTGGAGCCTATCCCAGTTGTCTTCAAGCGAGAGGCGGTCCTGGACTGGTCGCCAGCCAATCACAGAGCACATATAGACAAACAACCATTCACACTCACAATCACACCTATGGACAATTTGGAGTCGCCAATTAACCTAGCATGTTTTTGGAATGTGGGAGGAAACCGGAGTACCGGAGAATACCCACGCGGACATGCCAACTCCACACAGAGATGGCTGAGGGTGGAATTGAACTCCTAGCTAACCACTCAAACGCTGTGCAGCCCCACACATTTTATCATTTATCTTTTTTATGGTACCTTTTCATGGGAAGAAATGACACCCGCAAGGCATGCTGGGAGCACATATATGTATACACCACCAACCAGATGTTATCCAGCAGCGCGCTAACCACTCATCCACCATGCAGCCCCAGGTTAAATTAAATTCTGGTAATGAAAAAGTATTAATTAAGCAAATATTTAATATACTACGTATGTTAACAGTCAATAGAAATTTGAAATAGAAACTTGTACAAGGGTTGTAATGATACCATGTGGTATAATTCATTGTTGACTTAGCGCTCGGGCCGTTGAGTTAATGATGAGTTGTCATGTCGTCATGGTTCATTGCACATGGGTTGGTCTCTGTGCAAAAGTAGACCAAATACAAATTACGCAATAATATACAAAGGCCCTGTGAGTGTGAATGGTTGTTTGTCTATATGTGCCCTGTGATTGGCTGGCGACCAGTCCAGGGTGTACTCCGCCTCTTGTCCGAAGACAGCTGGGATAGGCTCCAGCATACCCCCCACAACCCTTGTGAGCCCTATCACAATTATCTTAAACCAATTTTTTTTCTACACTTCTCACTTTAAATATTGAATACACTGATGTATTAAAAAAATCTAATTGTATTTCAAGTACAGAATATTTGGCTGTATTGTTGCTCCATATTGTGATGGTTTCTACCAAGTGGTGAACTCTATGATGCTTCCATTACTTGCTGAAACACAAAAGGGTTCTGAAACAGAATCTAATATAATAACTATAACAGTCACTTTTATTGCTAAAATTGCTCCAAAACCGCCAATGGATTTGCACCTTTAAAAACACATTTCTAACACCGACATTTTCTCACATTTCTAGTTGCAAAAACTGTTTTTTTTTTGGCATCTATTTACTGTGAAAGTTCCCATGTAACTGCTAATAATTCTGCAAAACATAATTAGCTTGAAAGTCATCCAAGTTTATCTTTATGTGCAGCCTCCTTCTAATGAATCCACTCATCTACAATGATGGAAAAGCACTCCACTGTACTATTTTTGGCTAATTGGTTGCAGAATCTTTATTCCTCTTCCACGTTTGACTGCAGCCAAAGCTCTGGCTGCCAACCATTGGATACGTACACACAGCCCTGCGAGGCCCAACTGCATTACTTACCATTAACAAATGGCATGGAGCCACGATTGTGCTCACAAATGAAGGTTTAAAGTGGGCCAGGTAATTTGCCAATAGGCTATTTTGAGGAAAGATGGAGAACAGTGCATTGCTGGCGTTCATTTCAGTGATATATTACAGACGGTAAAGAGGTAGGGGGTCATTAAACTATTATTATGCAATAATTATTTGTGCCATTACTGATTTACTACAATCAACTATCCCCTCCAGCAGCTGCCATTAAGTCAGACCCTACTAGTTTGCTGCCTCAGCGGGGCACTGATGAGGGAAAAAAAACAAGCAGAAATTTGGTGGGACTTTTTTTTATTCCAAAGCTGCTTACATCAAGTCTAAGTGGGAATTCGAACTATTGACTCAGTTGATTCAATCGAATCCATTTTTTAAAACACAACCTTTTTAGTACCGGCCATTTTAGATGAATTTGACAGATCTTTGAAGGCACACAGAATATTGTGTTTTATGGCTATTTAATCATGGAAGACAGATTAAAAAATAGGTTTGCTTCTACCTTTTTCCCTTCTTTAGTAACCAGCCATAGAACGTAGGTAAGTTTCAGGAAAATATCAGTTCCTGACTACAAAAGGGAGAAAAACAGCTTTTTGAGAAAAGATCCCGTCCACCCACACATTTTCTGTGCCGCTTATCCTCACTAGGGTCATATGTATGCTGGAGCCTATCCCAGCTGTCTTCGGGCGAGAGGCGGAGTACACCCTGGACTGGTCGCCAGCCAATCACAGGGCACATATAGACAAACAACCATTCACACTCACATTCATACCTATAAACAATTTGGAGTCGCCAATTAACCTAGCATGTTTTTGGAATGTGGGAGGAAACCGGAGTACCCGGAGAAAACCCACACATGCACAGGGAGAACATGCAAACTCCACACAAAGATGCTCAAGTGGAGAATCGAACCCAGGTCTTCCCGATCTCCTGACTGGGTGGCCTACATGCGTAATTTTTTTCGTGTGGTACACAATGGAACACCTCAGCTCTTATCAAATGCACTCCTGCCATTTTTATGGCATTAACATTGCTTGCTCTCAAGTGTAATCCATTGGCGAGGAGTTGCATCAGCAACACGTTTAGCCTCTCATGCAAAAAGACGTATAAATATGTTGTAGGGATCGGGCGTTTGAGTTTATAAAGACTATAACTACTATATGGTTTTGGTATTGAATGAGTTAATGTTGTCAAAAATATCAGTAAAAAAATCCCTATTTGTCAGTGAGAGATAAACATAGTATAAAGACATATATATCTATCTATATATACATATATCTCAGTCAAAGTTTATCAAACTTCAATAAAATTTCCCATAGAAATGTAGTGTCACAGGTTGCAATGCCAGGTTGTGTTTAAACTGGATCTGATCCAGATCAGCCTCCTTTTTTTGAAACACCAAAGCCACCGTCTTGTTGGGTGTAAGCTATCCCATAACCGTGAATGCGTCATTAAAAATAAAAATGTTGCCGAAAAGTGTCTGACGTGGTGATAACGTAACAAACGGCAAAAAACATAAAGCTAAAAGACACTTTCAAAACAAGTACTCAGCTTTTTTTTGTGAAAAGTACCCAACTGCAGATGTCCGTGAGAGCGCAATTTTGGAACGACATGGGAAGGTTTATCAGAGCAAAGCTTTCAAGAAGTGGATAAATGCTGGATGACAAGTGCTACCGTTGTGGCAGCACATGACGTGGTAAGGAGGTGGAAGTTGTTCACAGCTGGAGAATACATGAAAAGATCATTCATCCAAATATCACAGCATTTATTCTCCAAAAATGAAAGAAATGCCTCTCTCTGCAATGTCAATGAAGGCCAGGACCAATAGAACATCGGCAGCAGACATCACTAGAAGGCAAATTGGTGACATTAATTCAGCCCAAGCATATTCAATTGCCTGTGATGAATCAAGTGAGCAGACACACTGATATGCAGATGTGTGATCTCTGGTGTATTTTCTTTATGTTAATGTTGGCTACATTTGCTTGTAATTTTACACAAATATGAGAATGACTCAAAAAGGCCTACATGAAACTTCTACACATGCACACTGCATTTCATTCATTCATTTTTTGTGTGCTGGAGCCTATCCCAGCTGGACTGATCGCCAGCCAATCACAGCACACATATAGACAAACAACCATTCACACTCACATTCATACCTATGGACAATTTGGAGTCGGCAATTAACCTAGCATGTTTTTGGAATGTGGGAGGAAACCGGAGTACCCGGAGAAAACCCACGCATGCACGGGGAGAACATGCAAACTCCACACAGAGATGCCTGAGGGTGGAATTGAACTTGGGTCTCCTAGCTGTGTGGCCTTTGCACTAACCACTCAAACGCCTTGCAGCCCACTACATTTCTGTTAGTCGATTTCTGTTAGTGGAAAAGGTCATGTTTATCAATGGTTGCTTTATTAACCTACTTCCAACCTGGAATTGGCAAGTAATTGGTATAAAGGTATATAGTCTGAAAGACTATATACTATATAATATACTAATATACTATATATATATATAATCACTAATATACTATATACTGGGAGAGTTATTTTCTTTTTTTCCCCATTTTTAGGCTCCTTAAATGTTGTTATCATGTGCAGAAATGACCTTTTATCCATCTTGAGTTAAAACTGGCCTCATGTAAACAGCCTCCCCGAAACATGTTTCCTTCACTGCCTCAGTCATTTCTAATTTGAGTCTGGGTGAGTTTAATATAATTATATGCAAGTATTATAGATGTACATTGACTCTTTATGGGCCATGTGTGTTTTACTGAGAGATGCGTATATTTTCTGATCTCGGCTGTCCGATCAAAACATAATCTCCTGAAGCAATTTCACAGTACAGTTGCTCCTCCTTGTACCAGCACATAAACCAGTGGTGTTACTACCATACATAATGAGGAGTAACTGTGTCACATTTTACACTCTCTGTGTGGCATGTAAATGTTCTTTCATCCAATTCTAAGTCCAGTCACCTTTTTCCTGACAGTGATCAGGGCAAAGATTGCTGGAGAGAAGATTGTGTCGCCTAGCAACAGTTCCTCCCCCTACATGAAGATGATCCAGTATGAAATAAAGATGATCAAGGTGAGTTGTGGCTTGCTTGTGTTATTAAAAGGAATGATGCTATTGCTATAGTGCATATAAAATGAAACAATTTCATCCTGATAAGCGTTTATAGATTCATCATCCAAGTGGTGTAAGCGATAACATAGCTGACCAGACTGCCACAATTTTATTTGGGACCAGAAAAAAAGGTAGCCATCCATCTGTCCATTTTCTATTTCACTTGTCACCAGTAGGAGTATGGGGGAGTATGCTTGAGCCTATCCCAGCTGACTTTGAATGAGAGATGTGGTACACAGCCTTTGGTGTTATTATGTAATATAATGAATTACATTGTAATGAATATAGGTCGGCCACATCCGCACCGCCAATGTTTTTCATTCACTTAGGAAGTGCTCGTTCATGCAGTATTTCCTCCGCTCTACAGAGGGCAACCGCGATGCATAGGCATGACATGGAAGCTGCAGTAGAAGAAGCCTGCTTTAAACAAATATGGCAATATTGACTGGAGAAAAACTGGAGTACAAAATATGCATTTACTGAAAATGCAGTGGGGAAGATGATTTTGCTTTCTACTGTTTTTACCGCAACTAACTCATACCATTAACATTACAGTACAAACATATTGTCCGCCCTGGTCTAGTTTGTCCACATATTGACCAACTGTCCTTAGTGCATCTAAGGCAGGGGTGTTCAAAGTGCAGTCCAGGATCATTTTTGGGCTCCAACATAATTTTACAAAAAAGTAAAAAAAAAACAGAATTTTTATTTTTATGAAGTAAAAATAAGAAAGTTATAAGCTAAAAAGAAGGGTAAGTTTAATTTTAGTTGAATCAAGTAAAAAACAATGATGGCTAATTGTTATTATATTTATATTTGGAAAATAAGGTTGGGGAAAACGTTATATTATGGGGAAAAAAGTCCCCATAATATAACCCCATATAAAGTTGAAATATATATTTTTTAAAAAGTCTTAATGTTATGAGAAAAACAAAACACTGTGATTGGCTGGCGACCAGTCCAGAGTGTAAACCGCCTCTCACCAAAATACAGCTGGAATAGGCTCCAGCATACCCGTGACCCTAGTGAGGATAAGCGGCATAAAGAATGGATGGCTGGAATAAACAAAAAAGTTTCATCTATTAGTATAATAATAACAATGGTTTTGACAAACATTTCCCAATATTATGGGTCCTAATATCATGAGAAGATTTACAAGATTATTTAAGAAGAAAGCTGAAGTAGTTGGAAAATGTAAAAAAAAAAAAAAAAAATGTAATTGTATGAGAATAAAGTCAAAATAGAAAAAAGTCATATTGTAACGGGGAAAAGTTATGAGGATAAACTTGTAATAAAATGAAGAAAAAATACATTATGTTGTTTATACTTATAACATTATGACAAGTTAAATCTATACTATTATGGAAATAACATCCAAATATTACTGGAATGAAGTGTTAATATTATGAAAATAAAATTGACAAAGATTAAAACTCAATAAAAAAACAAAAAAACAACAGAAAAAATGG
This sequence comes from Doryrhamphus excisus, assembly GCF_030265055.1. Lineage (NCBI taxonomy): Eukaryota > Metazoa > Chordata > Actinopteri > Syngnathiformes > Syngnathidae > Doryrhamphus > Doryrhamphus excisus. The sequence continues at coordinate 8,861,559 of NC_080483.1, read as the reverse complement.
GGAAAAAATAGCAATGGCCAAAGCTAATAATAATAAGCTTTTTCACCTATGCTACACAGCTGAAATGCAGTTTCAATGCGCTCCAATGCAAAAAATAGAAACTGCACTCCATTAAAATGTACATTAAAATAAGCAGTAATGGAATATGTACCTATACTGTACAACCACCATCACCTCTCCTCTCTGTTTGCAGATGTTTAAAGGCTTTGACAAGGCCAAGGACATCCAGTATGTTTACACTCCGGTCTTCTCCTCACTGTGTGGTGTTAAACTCGACTCCAACAACAAAGCAGGGTATCTTCTCTCAGGTACTGCACCCCGAAAACATTCAGTTTGAGAAAACTATAGTAAAACTCACTGCGTCACTGTGTTGCAATGCTACAAAACAGGAAGTATGTGGAGTGACGGGAGGCTCTCCATTGGCCAATGTGACCTGGTGGAATCCTGGGATAATTTATCACTCTCACAAAGGAAGAATCTCAACTACAGATACCAGATGGGCTGCGAGTGCAGAGTGAGTCGGGATTTTTCATTCTTCCTTCATAAATATTCAAATCTGTCCTGCTGAATAAATGTTGGCGTAGGAAACAGAAATTACGGCGAAAAAGCTACTTGTCATGCTTGTCAAACTTTCCTGCAACAACTTTCAGCCACAGGAACAAAATCAGGTGATGATACCATACCTGGGTCAAGTTTTTCTATAATGACATCATAACAACCCGCAACACCAAAAGTGACTGTTTGGGCACCACGTCAAGCAAACGAGTGATTATTTTGGTGATGGGAGGCTTGAAGGACACATATTACTGTTAATGGAACATTATTAAAAAGTCATTTTTGCATCATAGGAGACCTTTAAGCAATTTGGTGATTTAGTAAATCCTTCCTTTCCACAGATTAATGTGTGTTACACGGTGCCGTGTGCATCCACGGGAGAGAACGAATGCTTGTGGACGGACTGGCTGCTGGATAACAGCCTGAACGGCGAACAGGCTCGACAGTACGCTTGCATTCGGCGTTCTGACACAACCTGTGGCTGGTACAGGGGAGGCCACGCTCCTGAGAAAGACTTCCTGGACATGACTGACCCCTGACCTGCTCACTATTTACCCCCTTATGTAATTTCTTTGGATACCTCCAGTCAGAGGGATATCCTGCTTTGGCTTCGTGTGGCTCAAATTTGGATGCTTATGCATAACATTAGCAGATTTCATTGAAAATTGGGCTGATTTCATATCTGGATGAGCTCCTGGATGCTATGGCTTTTTGATGTTTTATTATATGGGCCTTTATATTGGCCTTTAACTCACATATACAACAAATATCATAAACAAAAGTGGAATTTCCTGTTGTAGGAAAATTCGTTATTATAACTCGCTAGTGTCATGCTTCTGTCAATCTGCCAGATGCTGCTGCATGAGTGCTGACTAGAACAAGCAAAACAGTGGATCCCCACATTCAGCACATTCACAATTTGCGGGGCTGAATGTGCGGAAATTTGCGGAATTTTGGTAAAAAAAAAAAATCACATCTAAATGTCTTAATTTTTATTACATTTGTATTTTCATTTGAATAAAAAAATGTTTTTTTTTTCCCCCAGAAAATAGGCAATTTTTCTGCACAAAATACATTTCCTTAATAGTAAATGGTAAAACCTACAGCATACATTTACCATGTTTATAAATTTTATTTTATTTTATTTTAATAGGTTTATGTCTTCACTTGCGGAATTTTGGTAAAAAAAAAATTACATCTAAATGTCTTAATTTGTATTACATTTGTAGTTTCATTTTAATTAAAAAAAATTTTTTTTCCCCAGAAAATAGGCAATTTTTCTGCACTAAATATATATCCTTAATAGTAAATGGTAAAACCTACAGCATACATTTACCGTTTATAAATTTCATTTTATTTTATTTTAATAGGTTTATGTCTTCACTGATAATATTGCTTTGTCAAACACTGAGATTTCGCACTTTGTTCGGGGGTCCTTGAATGAATGCAAAAGTCAATATAACATATTCTTCGACTCCACCGGTTCATGGATCATCTAACTAATTATCATTCATCAGTGGTGAGTACCACTACATTTTATACATTAAAATAGTTTCATAAGCATGTGATGCATAATGAAGAGACATGAGGAGGCAGAATCTAATCTAATAATCACAAAAGTCACTATTATTGCAAATGTTGATCCAAAATCGGAGGAGAAGATCAGTGTCAAGCTAGTAGGAGGGTTTGGGTAGATATTTTTTTTACAGATTTTCGCCTGGTTTTGTAACATAATAACAAATCTATTTTATACACTTCACTGCACTGGCTTCCTTTAAAATTCAGAAAACTATAAAAATTTCTTCTGCTGTACAGTACAGTAATTGGTTAGAGCTTGTGGCGCCTTATCAACCCCGACTAGAGCGCTAAGTTCCTTGAACTTTGAAACCTTGCAGGATAAAAACCGCTGCAGAAGCTTCACCTGCAAAATTATTTACCGCAGATTGAATCCTCCTGCTGTCATTTGCATGAGGCTAACACTGAACAAATTCATTCAAAAGACAGGAAATCATGCCCCCTTTTCACTGAAATGACAGCATGCTGCAAATGCACACCTGCACCTGCACTACATATATACATATAAATATACCACTATGATTAAAATATATATTCAAACACAGGAATTATAGATGATGATAATTCCCGACATTGTAAATACTGTTCATTACTGAAGATTAACATTTTAAAAGCTAACCACATTTAATTTTATAGCCTAGACTAGGGTACTTATCTAATTGGATTGCTATTTAAATTCACTTCAATGACAAAGTAAAAAAAAAACATTCTCTGCACAAGAAGCTAATAAATATAAATTTGCTGACTTTTTTGTATGAAAACAAAAAAGTGCATTATGACTTAATAGCTATGACGCATTCAAAGATGACCTGTAATTGTTGCATGATTTTTTTTCTGATACAGTACGTATTGTAAATTAACAATAACAAATAATGATTATCATTTATGTATGGTGTTAGTGAAGTATTATCAAACAGTGTATGTTTTATACTGAATGAATTGTTGTGGTATTTGTATTTATGTCACTTTCTGTTTAAATATAGTTGTTGTTTTTTTTTGTATTTCCATGTACCAAAAAAGATTGTATATAAAATGTTGAATGGAATCTTGTGTGTAGCTAACTCATTCTTCACCAAAAAAAAACATATAGTATACTAATTTTGTCTGTTCTTTCAGAGCAGAGAAAAATTGACAAAAAACGGAGATCAAACATTTTCGTCATGGTCAATATGGTTTAAAAAAAAAAACAAAAGAAAACATCTCACCATGTCCTTGTAGTTGGGGTAGAATGTCTGATCAATGACAGGGAATTTGTCAGCACCCAGCCTCTTTTGATTGTTGATCAACTGGGAAAACTGCAGATAAGAAGGAGAATAACACAAAAGACACACTATTTATTTAGCATTTATCATACACTTCCATTAAAATTAACATTTTTCAAGATTTAATGGTTTCATTTTAAATGTATGTGTATGTGTGTGTGTATAATATATATACTACATATACATATATTCCAGTATATTCCACATTATTAAAAATCAAAGATTTTTATAAATACTGCTACTACTACTACTAATAATAATATATTTATAATGAATATTTTTTATTTAATATATATTCTTTATTTTTCAATATAGTACATTTTTGTTGTTAGCAATTTTCCTGACAATTACACATCAACAAACTTGTTTAAAGGAAAACTAAACTTTTGGGGGGAAAATCATCTACAATCATCATCCACAAAATACATATCCGTATACAGTGTGAGAAACGAACGCACCGGTTTTAGAACAGTCCAATTTCTCTCTAAAAAATGACATTTTCAAGTGTTAAGATGGTCTGTCTTGCTTATTAATTCCAGTTTTTTGGAGCAAAAAAAAAACTTTCTCCAGTATAATGATGTTCGACTGAAGTTCACGAGGGTATAGTACTACAGTGTGTTCCGAACATGGTTTTAATCCAGACAGACGAGTTAGTAGTACTCCAAAACTTGGAAGAACTGGAGTGGTACCAACTGCCAAGGCTTAATCAACCTCCATTTGTGCTGAAGAGCTTGTTGACCTATATTGTGGTCCCTGAAACACATTATTTTTCAGTTTTGGGTAAACTTACCTTTTTTTTAACCTCTTATACCATTTTAAGCTATTTATTAGACTTGAACCACTTGAATTTCAACAAATAGCTGGTCTTTCTCTTTTCTCTTGTGTTGTAAAAATACCTGTAAAAAAGATTAGCTAAGAATGCACAAAACGGCCTTCTGTAAAAACCCTCCAAAAACGCAAACAACACTCATTTTACATAATGTGACCTGTATATTAACTAAGTTACAGCAACTATTAACATTGTTACGGTGAAGAACTACTTCACTGCTGTAGTTACACGTCACCGCACCTCACCGGCTAGCTACTCGACGGTTCGCAGCTAGCATCACTACAAACTCGCTCACAGCGCATCAGTGCCTTGCTCACAATGCCTCAGGCCACTACCAAGAGGTAAGGCTACATATTGGAACTGCTGCTGTGTTTTGGTTTTGAGTTTGAGAAATCAATGCACCCAGGAAGGAAGTTCCGGTAATAACTAAATAACAATGGCTGAATACTGTAAGTATTACATGTTATCATGGATGTACCTGTTACTACATGGTCACAGTAAGTACATAAAACAAAAAAAAACTTTTTTGGAGGTGTTTTAATAGTCAGCTTTGTAGGCGGAATAGGTGTGTCCCATTACATGCATTAATTAGCGGGCTAGTTTTAGCTGTTTTTATATCTTTAGAATGCACAGAAAAGACAGATATGTGTATTAATGTAATTTTCCTTTAATGTGGGGCCTATCCTAGATTTGCCTGAATGTTGTCAAATCACTCAGTTTCTCTACCTGTTATATATATTGTATTAATCGCTGCCGCCGCCTGTTTAGGCAGCAAGTTAGTTGGGCCTGAAGTGATGGCGCCCTCTGGTGGTTGCCAACAAACAGTGATCTCCATTAAAGGTTCATTACTTCAAGACAAAGTCATTGGAAAACATAATCTAATCAACAAGCAGTTGATGTTTGCTAAATACAAGGATGAAGAGTCTTGAACCAGTCATGATGTGCTATACATATCACTATATTGACACTTACTATGGTACCCATTATGTCATTGGATGGTCATATTACCTTGAACTTCAGTACGAGGTACATTATTAAAAAAAAAAACCTTAAACTATATTAGGAAAGCAGGAAGTGAACAAATGTAACAGTTACTGATTGTAAAAGTACCAGATGGAGGGGTAGGATTTAATAAGCTTTGCTTCTTCCTACTCCTTTTGGACATGTGGAACTGGGAACTGATTATGTGATGCATTCAATTGTAATCTGATGCATGTTCAAATGAAATAAAACCATTATCATAGAAACCTTCGACACAAGTTGGGTGAATTGATTTATGACGGCCATACTGCATGTTTTGAGGTCAATGCTTGAATTGACTCTGCAAAAAAGCAAAAAAAAAAGTTGTTGTTGTACTCACAGCCCAAGGTTTGTCGCAGAGATTGTAGATGGAGTCCAGCGAGTTGACAGAGGGGATGCCGGCATACTGCAGACCGATGATTAAGTTCCTAAAGTCTTCGTTCTGAGCCATGCTGAAGGCGTGTTGGCGTACCAACACAAAGTCTGGCCTGAAGGACCTGGTGGATGAAGCCATTGGAATATTTAAGAACAAATTAAAGCCAAGTACAGAATTAAATAGTAAAAATGACAGTTAAGCTCAGTGGCAGACTGATGGAGACCTTCCTGTTTATCTATTCATCTCCATAGGGAAAAAGGAATGTGAGAAAAAAACAAAAGAAGAGATGCAGGGAGGCTAAAAAAAAAACACCTAAGAAGAGAAGTCTTGCTCAATGTGGCCACCAGCACAAGCAGCAGCAAATTGTGCACTGAGAATACTAATCAGACAATCCGAGGAACCTGAAGAGCTGGAGTAGCGAGCACACTGCAATTAATGGGACAGTAATCTCTTCATTACTCAGTAGAATGAAAGATCAACCTACATTTTAATCACATTCAAGGTCATCCTAACTTGCTTTGACTCGTTGTTATGGGTTTTGGCAACCACGCGGTAAGGAGATTAGCACATTTTTCAGTGAAAAAAAAACATCCAAGAGAAGCAATGTGGTGTACAATATAAACCCAATATGCTCTGGGATGTTGGTTGACTTCCAAGTTGTTGCAATTTAAATGCAACTGTGCCCATGGGAAATTATATTTGAAGTTTTATAGCCATACAAGTGTAAATGTAAGTTAAATCCACACTGCCTTTTATGCTGGGAAACTCCTGTATTATGCCCTTATTTCCTGGTGCACTCTTGTTGTAATAGTTTTATTTGGATTAATTAAAAAAAATCCTCTCCAGTATTGGCGGAGCAGCACAGCAACAATCAACAATGTCGGTGAAGCACACATAGAAGTAGGATTTGATATTAATAAATTGAATATTTTTAGCGTTGGAGCATAGAAAAATTGTCTATGACTTTTTAATGTTATTAGAGCCCTGTAGACATGGCATAACACCCCTAAAGTCACCTTTACACTCTTATTATTCTTTTTTTTCTTCTTTACACCACAGTGTGCAGGCTATGCAGGTGTATAAGAGACCACCGCTAGCATAGCATGTTAATGAGCTAACTAGATAACCTGTCGTATACCCCGCATGCACGGGGAGAACATGCAAACTCCACACAGAGATGGCCGAGTGTGGAATTGAACCCTGTGAGGTCTGCGCTAACCACTCGACCCCAGTGCAGCCGCAATTCCAACTGTATATGTAAAATATTTTTTATGACACTCTTATTTTGTCTACACAGTTAGACAAAGGGCAGACAGCGCTCTTATTTTGAAGGCCGAAAGACGAGCTGGGTGCAAGAATAAACATGCTTTTAATTTTTTTTCCCACTCAAAACCTGCATGTCATCATTGGGCATTGTAAAAAAAAAACACACACACAACCACACGAGCATGCTAAACTAAGCTAATCCCAACTACAACTTTCGCTTGTGTTTATTGCCATTTCAACATGTTTAGTTTGGGAGTTTGGGAATGAGATACAATACACCGTGGCACACAGTCGCAGGAAAAACACATCAACTTCCTGTTTAGGGATCGGGACAACCGCTGGCATTCTCTAAACCGGTGGATGTGTTTGTGCCATCTCCTATCATCTGCTTCTAAAAATGTCCCAAGTGCCTATCAACGAGCTGTTTTTGCCGCAACACAACAGTGCAGGATGTTCGCCAACCTCAATCAACAACAACCACTCTACTGTGACCATGTGACCACGCCTAAGAAACACACCCACCACTTCATCCAAAAATATACCAACAATACATCCTTTACACTGATGTTATCTTTAGTGAGAAATCGACTCATACCCGTTAGGAGAATCATTCAATTTGACTGGCACTGATGTGCAGGCCTGGAAATAATCATCTGTTTCCAGTAAAGCCTCCCCTGATTGCTTTCAAGCTCTTCTCCCTATTGAATGTTTGCATATGTATGCGCATACCAAGCAGTGATGAAACATAATTACAGTCCAATGTAATGTTGCTTATCATACCGGTGCTGATGTGCAGTGGGATTTGAACACATATTATTTCCTTTCATACATACTATTTGTAATTTAATGAGGTAATGCTTGGCTCCCCTCCTTCAGACAAATGCTTCTTGTCGTCGTGATTTGATGGGATCGCTTTGCATGTGTAGTACTAACCTGACCGCTTTGGCCCCGCCCTTGATGACCTGCATGTCCACGCTGCAAGTTCCATTTGAATGTGAAATGAGGTTGATGTCTGAGAATTCAGCCTGGCAGGAAAATGGAGAAAGAAAACACAAAGGGATCAAACATTCATTAATTCATTCATTTTCAACTGCTTTTTGTCACGACTTTGGGCGAGAGGCGGGGTACATCCTGGACTGGTCGTCAGCCAATCACAGGGCACATATAGACAAACAACCATTCACACTCACATTCATACCTATGGACAATTTGGAGTCACCAATTAACCTAGCATGTTTTTGGAATGTGGGAGGAATCCAGAGTACCCGGAGAAAACCCACGCATGCACGGGGAGAACATGCAAACTCCATACAGAGATGGCCAAGGGTGGAATTGAACCCTGGTCTCCTAGCTGTGAGGTCTGCGCGCTAACCACTCGTCCACCGTGCAGCCCAAATCAACATTCATTCATTCATTCATTTTCTACCGCTTATCCTTACAAGGGTCACGCGGGGTGCTGGAGTCTATCCCAGCTGTCTTCGGGCAAGAGGAGGGGTACACCCTGGACTGGTCACCAGCCAATCACAGGGCACATATAGACAAACAACCATTCACACTCACATTCATACCTATGGACAATTTGGAGTCGCCAATTAGCCTAGCCTGTGATTGGCTGGCGACCAGTCCAGGGTGTACCCCGCCTCTCGCCCAAAGACAACTGGGATAGGCTCCAGCACACCCGCGACCCTCGTGAGAAAAAAGCGGTAGAAAATGAATGAATTAGCCTAGCATGTTTTTGGAATCCCTGGAGAAAACCCACGCATGCACAGGGAGAACATACAAACTCCACACAGAGATGGCCGACGATGGAACTGAACTCAGGTCTCCTAGCTGTGAGGTCTGCGCACTAACCACTCGTCTACCGTGCAGCCTCATATGAATTATATAAAAAAGAAAAACAATGGAGTAGACAAAATACAGACTGTGGGCTACTTCTATAATGTGAAATATGGAACTTTGTGTAATTATTTGGATATTTTTTTTATTGTAAAGGAAAAAAAAACAAATACAAAATGTCCTGGAAAGTGTTGATGCTTACATTTTAAAAAATAAAATAAATTATTATTATGAAACCAATGCAATACCTGCTCCACTTTGACGTCATACTCCCCGAAAACCTTCTTTCCCCGAAATACTTTGGCCCTGAAAGAGGAAAAAAAGAGACATTTATTAGGATTAATATACCCAGAAAGTTGTCAACACTGCTCTCTAGTGGATGTCACGCTCCCAGTGAAATGAGCAAGAGAACAAAATTGAACCCCTTCCTCTTTATACAGTACATTTGATGGGCAAACGTCACATATGAAATGTCATGATGCGGTCTGAATGATGAATGTGCTCACTAACGGCGCCATTCCAAGCGCATTTCCTGCATCTTTGGCAGCCGCTTGGTTGAAGATGGATGTACAAACAGATTACAAGTGAATACGCTGGCAGGTCGATGCCAAGCAAGGATGAAGATGCTGGATGATGTTGCTACTGCTCGGGATGTTTTATTCTACACATTGCTCTAAATGGATCGCAGATGGCTTTCATTAAAGGCATCAGGAGCCAACACGGCGAGGCTAAAAAAAGCAACCATGAGCCCAGAACTAGTTGGTTGGGAGGTCCCCCCCCCCATCCCCACACTCCTACTTCTCCATGTTGGTGTTTATTCTTGCACCTGATGCAGTGGAGTGGCCTCATTACGATGCAAAAGTCTTTTCTTGCATGTTATAAATATCGCTTACTTGAGGCTAAGCATGCAGCCTTGCCAGATAAAAAAATGGAAGAAATCAAATGAATGTGCAATCATGACTGCTCATTAAAATGTATTTATAATGCCTTCAATATAACCGCATAGGATCTTGCCTGGAGGCATCTGCCTTGTGAGTTTGCTTCATTAGGGTGATGACATCTGTCACACAGACGCCATTGGAGGAGGGTTTATGTCTTGTTATGACTTATAAGACATCAATAAACACACGTGACACATGGAATTCCAAAAAGGTGTCCACATGTTTGTTATTGATAGAATTGTACGTTGTGTCCCACAGGGCTCTATACTTGGTTGTTTGTTTTTGTACAGTGGATCTATGCACATTCGCTATTTAGCATTTATGACCTTGCAAATTTGCTGATTTTTTGGGCAAAAATATATAGTTTTTCTACAAAAAGAGAAGCAAAATTTTAATTACAGAAGCACTATCAAGCACTAGCTTGACTACCGGGTTGACTCATTCATCAATCTTACAGGAATCTTACATTATTGTTCATCAGTGCTGAGTACCTATACCATTTTTCACCATTTGCTAGGTAACCCTCAGAAAAGGTGGGCTTTTATTTTTAATTTATGTGATATTGGGTGGCCGCATGGTGGTCAAGTGGTCCACTCGGGCTCTGTGTGGAGTGGGTTTTCTCCAGGTACTCCGGTTTCCTCCCACATTCCAAAAACATGCTAGTTTAATTGGTTAATTAATCTTTATCTCTTCATTTTCTACCGCTTTTCCTCACAAGGTCGCGGGGGTGCTGGAGCCTATCCCAGCTGTCTTTGGGCGAGTACTAAAATTGGGCTGCACGGCGGTCGAGTGGTTAGCGTGCAGACCTCACAGCTAGGAGACCAGGGTTCAATTCCACCCTTGGCCACCTCATTTCAAAAACATGCTAGGTTAATTGGCGACTCCAAATTGTCCATAGGTATGAATGTGAGTGTGAATGGTTGTTTGTCTATATGTGCCCTGTGATTGGCTGACGACCAGTCCAGGGTGTGATATTGGGAAGAAGTACACTGTAACTTCCTCAATGTGTTCAACGTGGGAACGAATGTACCATACAAAAAAATAAAATCTGATTATGAATATATGTCATTTGACACCTTTAGTCATTATCACAGCACCTTAGCGAGGAGCTGCAGAATATATACAGTACAGTAACTTCATCATATAGGGATGTGCTTGCTTCAGTGCTCGGCTTAATTCTATGGGTAAGCTCTGTCTACTTCATTTTCCGGATCATTGGATTCAACCCCCACTTTCATTATTGATCGCTGGAGTCCAAGAGTCTGAGACAGCCATCCGGGGAAACAAGGAGGGGGGTTTAAACGAGACAAATCAATAAAGGATAAAGAAACTTTTCAAATATGTCATTGGGTTAGGGGCGGACGGTCATTATAACTGATTGTGTGGAATTAATTGTCAGTTGTGATTTGAAGCAAAATGTATGCAGTACTTGGGTTCAACCAGTAGAAGCACTGATTTTTCATTGTCAAGGAGTTTGCTGTCTAATGAAGGCAAACCTGACATCGATACGGGACGCTGAGCTCCATCCACTCGTACATCGTGTATTATTCTGCTCAATACAACACTGCCATGGAAACAGGAGGTCAGAACATTCAGAAAAAAACTCAGGATAGTCTGTAAAACATAATAGGTTTTAATATCGTGAGGATGATTCGCTTGTGGTCATTTAAAACAAGTATAGTGGAATGTAAAAAAATCTAGCGCTACAATTTTGCGTGCATCCACGGGTTAGCGTACCATATGGGGCGTGCCTTATTGTGTTGTTTATACACTATTTGAGTCCAATTGTGGTTTTGTGTATATTTGAATCACATAATAACCCACTAGCTAGCTAAAAAAACAAAACAAATTTACACTCTAAAAAGTAATTCAGAGTATCTGACACCACTTGATTTAATACATAAATGCAATGTAAAAAATTTAATTAATTGATTTAGATAAACTTTCTAAGTTGCTAACTTTATTTATTAAGTTATGTTCAAATAATAATGTTGGCTATTACATTAACTTAATTTAGCATGTCATATACACTCAAATTTTATTGTTGGTAAGCTTAAAACAAAATTCAAGTTGCCATGACTTAATAAAATACACACACACACATATATATATATTAATATAGTTACTGCTACTTAAAAAGCTGTGTGCATTGTTATTATAATTAAGTAGACAACAAATTCAACTACTTTGAATAAAATGATTAAGTCAGTTGACTTAACATATTTTTTTGAGTCACGAACTTAAAAACTTGTCCCTATGAAAACAATTATTCAGTAAGTATTACTTAAAATAAGCTTTGAGTGAAGAGGAAAAGCTAATTTGTGCAATGCAATATTGTTTGTTGGTTCAACACAATTTCAAATTAAGTTGTCATAACTAAGAAAGACTAATGGAAACTGTTGCATTGATTTTTTTTGTTGAGGCTAAACGTTTATTTTTTGAGTGTATGAACCTATGCGAGAAAGAAACCTATGCAGTCTCACCATTTGCGGTGATATAAGGGCAGGGATCTACTGTATTGCCCCACAGCAACTTCCCAGGGTCACCTCTTGATTGCCTTGACAAGTGTTGAAACATCGTCCCAAAGACCCAGGGTTCTGATTGCCTGCACCAGGCTGAACACACTTGGCATATCAAGCCTCAAATCAGTAGTATTGGCTCTCGCCAGCCTCCCTGGGGTGAGGATGTCGCTTGAATAATTCAGCGGCAGCGTGGAGTGGCTCGCAACACCTCCAGGTATATTTTTGGCACTACCTGCAGGAAAGCAAGTATTCCAAAAGACGGCATCTCTCTCGTGCATGGATGTGTCACGACTAAAGCATGTAAAGCGGTCGTGTTGATATTTTGCAACGTGGGAGGATGACAGTTGTTCTTTTTGATGAGCCATTGCTGTAATTGCATAACAGAAATATATCAGAAATGTCCTCTACTGATTGACAAAAGATATGATTGTGAGCTTGTCTATGCGGTATTATAACATTATGGTGATAAATGATGGCAGACAGGACAGGCAATGCCCTCCTGTGCCCCCACTGATGGTAGATTTAGCTTCAGTGAAGAAATAAAAGCTTGCTTAGGGAACATCTTGAAGCTACCCACTGTCTTGAGGGTATTCTCTTGCAGATAAATGAGAGCTACTGAATTGTGTGTGTGTGTGCTTCTGAGGAGAGCAATTAGGAAAGGAATGCCTTGGACATTTCTGTGTGGAGTTTGCATCTTCTCCCCCATGTTTTCCCACATTCCAAAAACATGCTAGGTTAATTGGCGACTCCAAATTGTCCATAGGTACAATCAAAAAATAAACGTAACGCAACAGTTTCCATTAGTCTTTCTTAGTTATGACAACTTAATTTGAAATTGCGTTGAACCAACAAACAATATTGCATTGCACAAATTAGCTTTTACTCTTCACTAAAAGCTTATTTTAAGTAATACTTACTGAATAATTGTTTTAATAGGGACAAGTTTTTAAGTCCGTAACTCAAAAAAATATGTTTAGTCAACTGACTAATTTGTTCATCTTGTCCCTGTCACTTGACAGCTTAGTTTTCATTGTTACATTTTTCCAATCTCTCCTTTATCTTATTCTGTTTTCCGCCCACATCCGCTACCTTGTGCCTTCTCTTGCATACTCTTCTCATAATTTGCTGAGATGAGAGCGAGACAAATTAAAACGTGCTTGCTGAAACGCATATGAAATATGGGGATTTGATGGCCTAATCATTGTAGATGTCTGTAATATATTTTCTTCAGGCTTGATATGTAGGCAACAATTGGCAGTTTTCATGAGGTATGATCTGAGCCGTCCCCCTCCCCCACACACACATTGATGAAACTCAAAAGCTTGGTAAAGGTCAGAGGCCTTTCCTAGCCTGTCAAAATTTGAAATCATTAATAATTGAATCCGCCTTGAAGGAATGGATTAATGCAAAAGGACTTGAGTATTTTGCATTTTAGACTTCTCCATTCATTAAGTTTAGTACATTCATTCATTCATTTTCTACCGCTTTTCCTCACGAGGGTTGTGGGGGTGCTGGAGCCTATCCCAGTGGTCTTCGGGCGAGAGGCGGGGTACACCCTGGACTGGTCGCCAGCCAATCACAGGGCACATATAGACAAACAACCATTCACACTCACATTCATACCTATGGACATTTGGAGTCGCCAATTAACCTAGCATGTTTTTGGAATGTGGGAGGAAAACCGGAGTACCCGGAGAAAACCCACGCATGCACGGGGAGAACATGCAAACTCCACACAGAGATGGCCAAGGGTGGAATTGAACCCTGGTCTCCTAGCTGTGAGGTCTGCGCACTAACCACTCGTCTGCCGTGTAGCCCAAGTTTAGTACATGTGGCTCAAATTTGGTAGCAATTGTACAAATTTCCTCTAAGACAAGTAGAGTTTTGTGAGACACAAAATTATTCGTAAAAGGGACGATTGAAAACAAAATGGCCAATCTCCTGTATGTTTTCCAGCCTGTGTTCTTGAGTCTGAATTTCTAGTCTTTGGAGATTCATGTCGTGCAAAACAATCCTGGGAGACAGTTCAGGCTTTTCAAGGATTATTACATTTCTACCACCAATATCCTGGCTGGACCATTTGTCACACTGGAAATGAGAGGCACAACTCATGAGTGGCCGAAAGCTCAGTCTCTCAGCGCGGGATTTGTTCTGTTTCATCATTGCAGTAAGAGTGCAATGATTCATCTTTCAGCAAGGTGATTCTAAGGTTAGCGCATGAACATTTCTTGCTAACAGTCTCACTGAATCCAATCCATATGAGATGTCAAGTAAAATATTGCATTATAAAGATTGCTTCCTGCATTTTACCTTGTCCATTAAGCAGTCAAAATGAGACTACACTAACATAGAAAACTAGAATAGCACTCAGTCAATACACAAGGATTAGTAGCCATTTCCTCAAAGACAGCTGGAATAGGCTCCAGCATACCCCCGACCCTGGTGAGGATAAGTGGCATAGAAAAACCATCCATCCATTTTCCTCATGAGGGTCACGGGGGATGCCTATCCCAGCTGACTTTGGGTGACAGGCGGGGTACACCCTGGACTGGTCGCCAGCCAATCACAGGGCACATATAGACAAACAACCATTCACACTCACATTCATATCTATGGACAATTTGGAGTCACCAATTAACCATTATTAACCAACCATTAACCACTGTGATTGGCTGGCGACCAGTCCAGGGCGTACCCCGCCTCTCTCCCAAAGACAGTTGGGATAGGCTCCAGCACTTCCCGCGACCTTGTGAGGAAAAGCGGTAGAAAATGAAGAGATAAAGATTAATTAACCAATTAACCTAGCATGTTTTTGGAATGTGGGAGGAAACCGGAGTACCCGTAGAAAACCCACGCATGCACGGGGAGAACATGCAAACTCCACACGGAGATGGCCAAGGGTGGAATTGAACTCGGGTCTTCTCGGGTCACCATGCAGCCTGCATGGAAAAACGATTATTTAAAGGGGAACTTTTCCACTTTTCTGAGCTATAACTGTAGTTAGAATGTTGTATTATCCTTTAAACCAAACTAAAGTTTCAGATAATGAGGTTTGCGCATTTGGAAGTGAGCCCTGAAAGAAGTTGGGAATGACTCAAAATGCTCGGTTTCAAAAGGCGTGGTAAAACTGCTCCTTTGTGATGTCACAGAGGGGTGGACTTCCTTATATGGTTCATAGCTAGGAAGAACTTGACCAATCACAGTGGAGTGGGCATGCCCTGAGGTGGAAGAAAATAGACCGTTTGGGCAGGAAGCACAAATCAAAGGAAATACAAACTAGTTCAAGCGCAGACGCAGCACAATAATGCAGTATGTGCCACATGTGGGGCGGATGCATAGAGTCTGTGCCTGTAAGCCACACTTACGAAGAATAAAATCACATATCAATTAACTTTTCATGCTTCATTGTGTCTCACAAGCAGCAGTGCACCAAAGAAAAGGAAAGCCATCACCAAGGAAGTTGCATTGAGGCGTTCTTTAGGCTTTAACAGCTCCACTGTTGCGACCATCATCATTACTTATTCAATTCCAGCCATTTTTAAATTAATATTTATTATCTTGTGGCTGTTTTTTCAACTTAAAACTGCAGCAAACATGCTCTCGTCTATTGTGGAGTTGCATCATCACCTCTTTGTGACGCTTAAAAACGTAAAAGTTTTTGTTTCATTTAATTCTTGTATTGAGTATTTTCATTTATGTATTTCATATGTCATTCATGTGTTGTGTACAGTGTGAGTAACTGAGGTATTAGTTCCGACTTACACTAAAACGTGACTTACATCACAGTCCCATTTCTCTGAGTGCATTCTGGTTAGCAGGCTACCACCATGATTGTTTACAAAACCATCATCACATCCTCTATTGCACTGCATCGTACATTCACTGTTACATCCATCATCCATCATCCATCATCACCCACATGCAATTGTCCTGACAGGGTTTGTAGTGCGGCGTTAAAATGTGCTTTTATATGAAAAGGTGTAAAGACCAGAGGACATAGACAAGGACACAAAAAGTGCTGCACCAACAGTTGGCACAGCACTCTAGTGAAAGCAATATTAGGTAAGTGCAGCCAGCTGGTGAAAGACGACATAGTGGGGGGTGTATGGTATGTTACAGAGGGACGCTTTAAAGCATTTCAGCAAGCTACATCTTACAACAAAATCCCAGACTGTGCATAGCTCCAATTAGCTAACACATGAGGATAGCTGATGAGCACAGTAGTAGCACACTAAGCCATTACGTCTATAATCTGTCTCTGGAGGGAGTACTTTAATTGAACATGTGAGCAGGGTAGACATTTTAAATAACGGTGGATTGTGCCAACAAGTGGCAAGGAGTGAGCATGACCTCCGAGTGACACGGTGAGGTTCAGTATGTTCTTGTTTTCAGCAGCATAGATGCGACTTCTGTTATTATTTGTGTTCTTTCTGGCAGAAAATGGAGCAATCTGGAAAAGTAGCAGTTGCAGGATTAATATATCATACAGCAGGACAGGATGCCAGCTCAGCATAATGAACAGCTGTGGACAAGCCAGTGATGGTAGTCGCTTGTGTGAAAGTAGCGAGGTTCTATCTATAGATGACAATCCAGTCCCGTCGTGGCTTCAGTCATAATGTTTTTTCAAACATACTGTATACAAATACTATACATACTGTAAATACATTGGATATGGCAACTGTGAAAACTGTGAAACTTCACAGTTTTCACAGTTTTGCTATCAACCCAGCTGAGCTCATGCTGTGACTGATTCCCGAACGCAATTTACAAGAGTAGCAAAGCTAACCGTCCTGTATGTTCTAAAACAGAATGTGATGGAGTGATGGATTACAGATATTACATCCAATCCATGATGGTGAGATAATCCCGTCAAAAAGACAAAATCACCATAATTGCTTTAGAAATCCGTCTAGGACTGACTCTTCCAGGATTGGCTTACTTTTGCAGAATATTTGGAGTAATTTGGAATGAAAATATACCTTCCTAAAAACATAAGGGAATGGGGTCTTTATGTTTATTATTAAGATTAATATAAACAAATTGATTTATTCGCTGGTAGAAATGATTATTTTTAAAACAAACAAACAGCAAACAGAGTAGCCATCACATATCACTGTGACACTTTTATAGCTTGTTCTCCGAGTTGCTAATTAGCTGAACAGATGACTCTACCTCCCATGACTAACTCCCAAAATGTCCAACAGAGAGTGCGAGTGGAAGATGAGAAGAGAAGGGAAGAAGAGATGCTAACAGTGAGGGACACGTGTTTTTGTCTTCTATTGATATCAAAATGTTGCCCAATGAACTCGTATTGTGTGTTGTTAACCTTAAAGAGGATGTCTATGAAGGTCCGTCTGATTTCTAACACAGAACATGCGGGTCAAGAATGATGAAGACACTCTTCAGCCATTCAGACGTGGACCTGTTGGTGTGTTTTAGATCATTGTCCTGATTTTGAACCCAAGTTGGTTTCAGCTTGAAGTCACAAAAAGATGTCTGAACATTCTCCTTCAGGATTTTTTGGTAGACAGCAGAATTCATGGTTCCATTTATGGCAGCAAGTATTCCAGGTCGTGAATCAGCAAAACAGACCAAGACCATCACACTACCACCACCATATTTTACTGTTCTGTTTCTGAAATGTGGAAAGTGTTTCAAAAGTCATGGGCATGTCTGCATGGCTAAATATAAATGTGACGAGTGATACTCATGTACAATATACTGTACATGTCGTGTATACATTTGTATTACAATATCTGTAATTAGTCAAAAGTAAGGCTGACTACAGTAGATCCCAGATTTTCATTGTTTGTGAGTAACTGACGCTAAAAATAACTATTTTTGACACACTGCTCGCTCCACCCCCTATCCTAGCTTGATGTTTTCTAATTTCCGATCAACATTTTCAATAAAAGTGACAGATGTAGTTATTACATTACACTCAGCTGCAGAACCCACCCCTTCTTCTTCATCGTCTTCTTTGTTTACTTGCAACACAATGCAGGTTTTAAACTTAAACATATGCTATGTCTAAAATGTATAGGCACTCACCACTAATGAATGATTTGAGGCCAGATTGGCTGTTGAAGCCAGTGCATGCATAGCCAAAAAAGTATGGTGCATCCAAGGACTACTGAACATAGTGAGAAATGAGAAAACATTATCAGTGAAGCATGAAGAAGCATTAAATTCTGGGGTTAATCAACAGTGGTACGTGTATGCTGTACATTTTACCGTAATTGACTGAAGGTGAATGAGATGTCCTTTTTTTTTTTGGAAAAAAGGCCTGTTTTTGGACCAAAAAAATCCAAAAATGTTGGTTAAATTATTTTTATATAAAAAATTCCTGTAAAATTCAAGGAATAAAAGGTTTATGATGGTTTGAATGATTTAGATTAATTCTATTTGCATTATTATTAACATAACATTATAACATAACATTATTACAATGAATGTTGTATTTTAACGCATCTTTTACTCTGTTTACTTGTTTTTATTCAACTCAATTTTTCTGTAAAGTGTCTTTGAGTATTTTGAAAAGCGCTATACAAATAAAATGTATTATTAATGTTTTCTATGGGGACAGTTCTAAAGTCAACAACTTGGTAGAAAACAGCATTGAATGCTTTGAACATAGAATTCTTTGCATCAGGAAGTTCGCTTTCAAACTGAGCTATACTGGACTGAAATATACATTATGTATACTGTGGCTTAAGCAAAACCTCTGCTAGTGTAATAAAGCATACTCAATTATATTCTTCTGCTATATTAAAGTTAAGGAATTTATCCAACTCTTTCTAACACTTCAGTTATTTCTTCACTGTATATCACCCCTATGTTATTGTGTGTGTGCCATTCTATGGCTGAGTGCAGCATCCCCGAGGCGGTCATGTGCCATGCCGCTACGTCACACCATGCAGACACGTGTCATAGCTCTTTCGCACTTACTTGTCAGCGCAAACCATTCTCTGTAGCCATGCCTCCCCTTTTATCCTTCCCATATCCTGCCCTCAACATTCCGTCTCTCCTTCAGCATGTCTTTCTATCCAGAAAAGTTGATTCTATTCGGACCATCCCAAATAAATTGGAGTCCAGTGATAAACACTACTTATATAAATAGATACATTTAAAGAGTGCAATTAAAAAGTTGGATATAAATGCATGTACACTGTGCAAACTGCAGCTCCTCAGCAAGCTGTAAACGATCAACGTGGGTGTTTGGGAGACGCTCAGGAGGGAGATTTTCTGGTCACGACTTGCAGGCAGTGCACATTCAAGGCATAAACACAAGCAAACGCACACAGCAATAAAGTGCCGTATTTATTTTAGTGAAAGTGCTTACCGATGTCACGTGATCTCCCCTCCCCTCGAGGTGGATGAAATGCAAACACGTGTGAAAAGTAGATAGAGGGGGGGGGGGGGGGCAGCGTGCGAAGCCACCTACGCTAGCATGGTACAGCTGCATGGAAACATAAAGTAGCACTCCCAATTAGCATCAAGGGTTAAAAATGCCTTCATCTCTTTAGTGCAATGGAAATGATTCATGGAAATTGTTGTGCTGCAATGACAGCTATCAGAGTCCTGCTTCAATTACTTAAGCCGTGATTTATGTGGCCTGCAGCATGAATAAGAGTGCGTCAGACAACGGATGTCAAATTGAAAAACGGTGAAAAAAAAGGCAGCGGGACAACAAAAGAACAAGCAAAGAATATCTGAGCAATATTTCTTATACAGGGGGGTTAATATTAGATGTGCAAGTGCAATCACAATGTTAGCATCCTGTGTGATGCCAAGCTGAGTTAAGAGCAACGTGATGGCCGTTTATCATCCTAAGTGAGCTTATTTGTGTCTGGCCAGTGTGCAATTTACACTGGCTTTATATTGATAAGCGTCATTATGAATGAGCTGCACGCCTGCGCCATTTGAATCACTGCGGTATTGACACAAAGAAGACAACGGCAATAAATGTGACTTATATCAGCCAGTTGCAGTTAGTGTGGGCAAGGTGGTCCATTTGCCAGTGAGGTGAAGGTAGCTGTGATGGAGCCGGGCCTTCAGTGGGGACCCGATCCACCTCTTATTCCCAAAACTATCACGTCAACAATTATACAAACCAACTATACAATGCAAAAATGCACCACAACAACACTTGCCATTACAGAATTGGGGATGAATACCATTACAGAATGCAGTGTGGGATTTGGATTGTGTTGTGTTTACTGTGATTATGTGCATGTTTAAGATTAATTAAACCAACAGTCATCCCTTGTGGTGAGACAAGCCATGTTGTTTGGTCTAGAGACAGTACCACTGAGGAAAAGACAGGAACTGGAGGTAGCAGAGATGAGGATTCTGAGGGTCTCATTGGGAGTGACCAGGATGGATAGGATCAGGAGGGAGTATATCAGAGGGACATTACATGTTAAAGTCCTTGGAGATAAAGTCAGATAGGCCACACTGAGATGGTTGGGACATGTCCAGAGGAGAGATAGTGAATATATTGGAAGAAGGATGTTGCCAGGTAGGAGGAAGTAGAGGAAGACCAAAGAGGAGGTTTATGGATGTAGTGAAGGAGGACATGAGGGTAGTTGGTGTGAGAGAGACAGATGCAGAAGACGATTGCGATTGATTTGTAGTGGCGACCCCTGAAGGGAAAAGCCCAAAGAGAAAGAAGAAGCCAACAGTCGTCATGGTAACTTATACATAGAATATACATATAACCTCACTTATTTGGTCAAATAATGCAAACACAATGATGAACAGTGTCAGAACAGAATCAATTCAGCGCAGCGCTGTTTGTGCAATGATGTGTTCAAGTTCAAGACACAGCTCCAGTGTTAATAGTGTTTGACATGAGCCAGCACTCCTGATTCTGAAGGCCCCAGGAAGATTATACATGGCAACACCAAACTGAAAAATGCACATACAGTATTGAAAGCAGTGTAGCCGAGTGACGCACTTTTGGGAATAACTTCCAACACAATATCCTGGAACAAATATTACAATTTCTATTGTAAATGTAGGTCATTGTTTAGGCCAGCAGTGAAGGCCTTGCTGGCCTAAACAGCATGAAAATATAACCATGTAAAAAATTGGATTGTTCCTCGTTTATTATTGCTGTAAAAATGCAGAGGAAAAACAATTAAAATGCTGCAATGTAATACCAGTGTGTTGTAAACCAAGACCCCGGAGAGTAGATACGCTAATAGTCAGTAGTGAGTAGCTCAGATTGGCTTTCTGATCTAATTTTCCTGATCTATGAGAGCGTCTGGTTAGCTATACTGAAAAAGCAAATTTGACAGACCCTTTTAAAGAGGCTGTTTTTGTTCTGATGGTGGCTAGAAAAGAAAGATTTGAAGATGTTGTTGTGTGCAGCGTGCATCTCAATGTTCTTTTTCTCCAACGACTTCTCTGCACATCATCAAAGTTCTCCCATCTGACTTCTCTTGTCACCTCATTTTCTGTTTTCTTGATCTTTGAATCCTATTCACAGCTGACGCCAACCCTATCAGCGTACCTTTGCTAATGTCGCAGCATCAAGGACAGAAGGTTGCATGGAAGACCTCACTTAGATTGCATCTCATTTATGCCTCAGATCAAAGCCAGAACCACAGAATTGATTTAGGAGGACCTCGGGCAACAGACCTAGATGTGATTAAGCAAGTGCATTATGAGAGTCAACAATACTGGGAGAAAATTAGGGAGGCATCTCAAAAATTATTTTTCCGAGATCTTGGACAATGACAATAATCATAAGCCAGACCATTAAAATTGCACACTGGAACACTACAGTTGTGGTTGTATAATCTGGAATAATGGAAAAATACACTTTGTACGTCATACAACACATGATGCATGCATGATGATATTTTTACATTTTTATGACAATTAAGAACACTATAGGAGTGTTGTGTAATGAGCATAATAGGTCCCCATTAACAACAAAACAAAAAATGGACGAAGCCAACTATAGAAAAATAAAATCATTTCAGTAGCACAAAGTTAAAATGTTAAAAAAAAAATGCATTCTTTTCTTTACATGTGTGATATTAGACACAAACAACAAAGTCATCATTTTTGGAAAATAAGGTTATAGAAAAAGTTATAATATCATGGGAATAAGGTCAAAATATTCAGAGAAGTCATAATTACAAGAAGAGAATTTGCAGGTAGAAAGTTCAAATAAAACAACAGTAGAAATTGAAAAATCAGCTGTAATTGTACAAATACTAAGTAAAAAAATACAAAGTTGTATTCTAAAAGGATTAAATAGGGATGAGAGAGGACACCACTATCTGTATCTGTTCACTCATCTAAATGATCCGTATCCGTAATTGGGATGGGCGGGGCCTAAACCGGACATGGGGCTTAAATCTGTACATTATTTTACATCTGCAATTGACATGGATTGATCAGCCAATCACAATGCACATATAGACAAACAACCATTCACACTCACATTCATACCTTTGGACAATTCGGAGTCGCCAATTAACCTAGCATGTTTTTGGAATGTGGGAGGAAACCGGAGTACCCGGAAAAAAACCCACGCATGCATGGGGAGAACATGGAAACCGCACAGGGTGGAAGCCAGTAAATACATTGAAAAGTCAACAGTTAATCAATGTGATCGGGATCGGCTGCTTTTAAATTCAACAGATTATGCACATTGTGTTGTCTCTGTGAACATTACTTGCACTGCACTACTGGAGAGCAGATGAAATTACCTGGACTTAATGCAGCAAGGGAAATAACATTATGGGTTTACAATGTGGACATTAAATTAGCAGAATGTGAGGGAAGGTAGGGGGATAATATAACAAGTTATAGTGCACTCTCCACTGGGTAATTTCGACCCAGACGTGGACGTAGTGCTAATAACCAGCTGTGGCAATGCAGCACATATTTTAGCCCTGCCCTCTGAAATGCAGTCTAATTAGAGAGTCTCCATAGCCACCAGGACAAAAGAATATCTACTGGTTTGGCTCTTAGTTAAGACGTTTTAATACAACATATTTAATATATTCAGTATGGCCGCCTCAACAGTAATATCATATTAAAATGCAAGTGTACGGGAAATAGAAACTACCACATGAAGTCTGACTTTTGGAGGATTCCTGAGCATGGCCTGTTGCACTGCATGGATTTCATTTGCATAATATAGAGTTTGTTATTATGCAAATTTCAATGCATGGTGCCTACCCATCAATGGACCTCTGGAAGGCTAGACGAGAGCTAAGAAGGTTTGGTGCTTTAAATGTTCTAATACAGCCAAAGAAGTAACTTCAGGCTGGCGGCTCCCAAAAGAAAGGAAAAAATAGAGTAAATATTTGCCAACTATTGTTCAAGCATTGGCTTGAGTACTCGGTTGTCATGGAGATTAGCTCCTGGCATTATAATCTCAAATGAGGAGAAAATTCTTCTCTTTCCAACCCGGCCAACAGTACTGCTAAGAGTATGTGTTACTTTGCTAATAAATGTGTTGAAATCAAATAAATGTTGTGGATCATGACTGAATGAAGAGGGTAGCAGTGAAAGCCAACTTTGATCATTAAGGATCCATGTAGGATTTCATCAATTCAGGTTTATTTCAATGATAGTGAATGGACCCATTCTGAACTACAAAAAGAGTAGTATTTTTTGTAAATACTGTACTGTGTTATCGCATATGCTTACAACACAAATAAGTAGCATTTGAATGAGGTGAGGTTCCCTGAAAAGTAGGGTTATATAAAACGATGCAAACGGATATTGTTTGGAGCCGGAAACATTTGAGGGCTGATCTTACTATGTGGGGCTGCACGGCAATCGAGTGGTTAGCGCGCAGACCTCACAGCTAGGAGACCAGGGTTCAATCCCTCCCTCGGTGGGAGTTTGTGGAGTTTGCATGTTCTCCCCGTGCATGCGTGGGTATTCTCCGGGTACTCCGGTTTCCTCCCACATTCCAAAAACATGCTAGGTTAATTGCCGACTCCAAATTGTCCATAGGTATGAATGTGAGTGTGAATGGTTGTTTGTCTATATGTGCCCTGTGATTGGCTGGCGACCAGTCCGGGGTGTACCCCGCCTCTCACCCAAAGACAGCTGGGATAGGCTGGGCCTTGGGAAGGGGTGGCAAAGCAAGTTTACAAAAATTGACTGTCACAAACCGGTGTAGCGGGATGCTGACACGGGAAACTAGTGCAGGAAAAAGTATTTTATTTTAACTCAAAAGCAAAAAGGAATATATTCCAAAAACAGACACAGAAAGCACGGGACATTTGGAATGCTCCAACACAGTTAGCTCCTACCAGCTGAACTAAATACAAGAAACACAAATTAGCACTAGGTGCGTGTAATAAGGAAGCTAAAGGCTGCGGAAAACAAGGAGGGACAAAACAGGAAGTGTAACAAAATATAGACATCAAAACCAGAAACCATATCAACTAAGAAACAAACCAACTATCACACAAAAAGTCACGGAGGGTATGACGTGGACATCAGTTCCAGACAGTCGATACCCTCCCTCAATCTGGAAAAACATTCCCAATTGTGTTTTCAAGCTCTACTTACTGTAGAAACTTGTTAAGGGTAAATTTGAGCAATTTCTCAACTGTGCAGGTAGTGTAAAAAAAGCCAAAAAAAATCGTAATATTGATTCCTAAAACAAATTAGAGTAAGAACCTGTCTGCGGCTATGTTTTCAAGTTTAGTGAAAAGAACGACTTGTTGCCATAGCAACACCAGCAGTTGTAATACTGATTGGTGTGCTTTACAGTCTTTTTCGGTATCTGTATGCCTCACACATGGCAACTGGTTTATCTGCAGAGCGTCGCACAGAAACCCAAACGTCACACTTCTCTTTCTCTTTGTATTGTCACACGAAGCGTTTTTTTTTTTTGTTTTTTTTGCTTTCTCTACATCACAGCCCTTTCCCTACATGCCTTTAAGGGCGAGGAGATGGAAGAAAAGGTCACTCTGTTGATTTACCCCTCCTTTACAGCAATATACAGCCTGTAGATACCTGAATAACCATTATCCTTTTACTTTGTCTTGCGTTGATGAACAGATGTGTGAAAAAAAACAGCTGCCATTGTCTTTAATATACAAAAAGCCTACGCGTTTCTGCAGCAAACAAATCCATCTCTGAATGCTGTTTCTCCGACGTAGAGGAGAAATGAAGAGGATTGTTCATCCAATATTCAATTTTATGCTGAAAAGGTCAGACCGTTCACATATTAGATTAAAAAACTGCAATATCTAACATGTCTGCTGCCCTAATGCCCCACTCATTGGGAAGATAAACACTTTTTGCAATGATTATAAGTGCAGCACTTGTGACCGGCGCGCTTGTGATATGCAGGAGTAAATTTAATGCAATGTTAGTTAACAATCCCTTTTATACTGACAGTAAAAGCCGGGCTGGTATTAACGACAGAGACGGTATCGGAGCCATAACTGAGGCGAGATGTGTGAATAATGTGAATATTAACAAAAACAAAAAAAAGCACATTTCGGATTTAGCAATTATGGACAATTATGTGGTAATTGAGTCATGCAAATGTGAAAAGGGAAGCTTTCTGTCATATGCTAATGAGCTAAAAGGTAAAAATTAGACAACTAATGGGCCTCCAGAACCAAGCCTTCCTTGATGGTGATTAGTCACTAAGTATTGACTTAACCGCTGCCACAATATCCGTGTTCACTAATGGCCCGGGCCTATGGGGAGCAAGTGGCAGCCCTGTGCAGAATAAATAAGTTGACAAGAAAACATACATCATGAAAGCCGTGCAATTAGCTGTGCACTCTGGGTCTGGGTAGGCCTTAATCGTTTTTTAAGGTCGTGGTTTGGTTCATTTTGGGTACAGTAAGGGAACATGACACACCAAACTATAAAATAAGAACGAACTCAAGTCCACTGTTTTCTGGGCTTCCAAGGCTCATCTAGACTTATGACAAAGTGGAATTACATTTGTGTGATTTGACTGCAGTGAGTCATGACAATCGAAATATTGGGATATAATGCTGGCTTGTCGTCAATGCTCATTTCTGGTCATGAGAAGGCAATGTCATCATTTTAAAAAAGGAGTGGATTGCTTGTCTGTATGGAAACGATAAGCCGGCATTTTCAGATTGTCCCACTATGGATGTTGTTTTCTAAAAATTCTGTTTCCATGTGGATGAGAGACTGCAAAGAGAAAATACTAGCCTCTCAGATTCAAACTATTCAAACGGAAGGATGACAACATCAGTATGGAATAAAAGTTATGTAGGATGATTACTTATGTGAAGCTTTATCGAAACGTGACCATGCAAAATACATATTGTTTCCGGAAGTGATGTCGGCGAAGGCGCAGCTCTCATTTTAAGTAAACAAACACGAGAGGATAGATGAGACAAGAAGATGTTGTGAACAGCAAAGATTTGAGCGTTGTGTTAATAGCTTTTGAGAAACAGCAGAACAGGGAAATAAGCCGTATTTATTCAAACGGATGGAACTAGCATGAGTACTAGCATGAGTTTTCCCATGACAAAAACATTGCGATCGGTCAGCTTCAAACACAGAATGGTAAATGTAAACTGTGTACCCTGGACTGGTCGCCAGCCAATCACAGGGCACATATAGACAAACAACCATTCACACTCACATTCATACCTATGGACAATTTGGAGTCGCCAATTAACCTAGCATGTTTTTGGAATGTGGGAGGAAACCGGAGAACCCGGAGAAAACCCAGAGAACATGCAAACTCCACACAGAGATGGCCAAGGGTGGAATTGAACCCTGGCCTCCTAGCTGTGAGGTCTACCCGGAGTACCCGGAGAAAACCCACGCATGCACGGGGGTTTCATGCAAACTCCAACACAGCGATGACCAAGGGTGGAATTGAACCCTGGTCTTAAGACATGACTTAATTCCATTTAAAGATTTTTACATACATATTTAATATTTCCGTATTCACTTTTTTTGTCAATTTACCTAATTTATTAGCAAGGCTAATTGTTACCAAACAGGAGACTTTAACGATGGAAGAGGGTTTTCAATGTGTGGCTTCTCCTTGGCACTATTACTAGCTATGACTCCCACTGGCCAAAGCCTGGCCTGCACTGAGTAGAAGAATGACTATCGCAAGACAGTTACAATTCCTGTCCCTCACTTAATGTGTTCCTTGTGGGAACTTTGTACACCTCTGTATGGTACCGTATGTTCCCCGTCCCAACAAATCCCATTATAAATACATGTACCATTCAACCCCTACTGTATTGGTGTATGTGCCCAACAGTGAAGTGCTGATGACATAGAAGAAGACTGCTGTTTCTGCATCATTGTAGGTCATTTGTCTAGTTTGACAGCAGCTTCGAGGTAGAAACTATTGGGAGGTTGCAACTAAAGGCACAACAAGGTCACATGACATTGTCACAAGACAATAAGAAGTCACATCCACCAACAGCAGCTGAGCACCCCAGTTTCTAATCTCTGCTTTCTGACCTTGAAGTTAAATTATTCTACGTTCAAAAGAGGAAATTATTTTTGGTGAACTGACTCAGAAAGATATTAAGTTTTACAACGGTGTGCACCATACAGACAATGTCAAAGTTTCTTCTTGTCGAAAGGTAGTTTTTCTTTTCATAGACCTTTTGAGAAAATTGGATGGGTTAACATAATACCTCAGACACCCTAAACCCCATCCATCTTCTTCCGCTTATCTGAGGTCGAGTCGCAGGGGCAACAGCAGCCGACGCAGGGAAGCCTCAATTTCTTCTACATCCAGCTCGAATCTCGAGACGTCCCTAACACCAATAACCCTCTTGAAAAACCTGAATATGCTCATATTCTGGTTTTTAAAAACCTGAATTGTTACTCCTTTTCGAACCTGAATATTGCGTCATGTATATCATGGTCATGGATATCGGGATATCCCCATCAAAAGGAATATTGATTGGTGTTCTGCCCATGTTGAATTCGAAAAATATCTTTAGTCTTTGACAGGAAGTATTGAATTTAAAAACATGGCGGCACGAAAAACTGCACTTTTTTGGAAAGAGTGGAGAAACATAGACGAGTACGACTGGTCCTGAATTGTTTATTATACGCCTTGCTGGTGTTGTTTTTGTAGTGCGTCCTTGTTTTGATTGGGATATCACGATTGTTTACAATTACCATGTACCATGTACCATGTTTCAGAAACCGGAATATTGACAGTAACCAGAATATTGACTGCATGTAAACTAGGGATCGAGCGATATGGTTTTTTTTCCAGCTGATGCCGATACCGATTTTTTTCCATCACCCTTAGCCGATGGCCGATTTTGCTTGGGCTGATATTTGTGGCCGATACTGCTTTTGCTACCTCGATTTATATGAAAAAATTACAATGATAACAAATATTACAGGTCTCAAGTTTAAACAAATATTTATCGAAATGTAAACACCGAACACAGTAGGATTCAGCTTTCTTAAACACACATTTAAACAGCATTATCAATTTTAAAAGAAGTAAATATTCAACCATGTGCAAAACATTTCTGTTGTAGTTGAAGTTCTATCTAGCATCGATGTGATGACTGGTCCTCCGCAGTGTGACACGGAGTAAAAAGAACGCAAATATCGGTCCGATATATCGGCCGATCCTTAATGTAAACATAGTAATAGTCTGTCCAACATGTCCTGGGTCTTCCTCGAGGTATCCTACTGGTCGGGAGTTCTGAACACGTCCCCAAAAAGGCGTCCGGGGAGGCATTCTGACCAGATACCCAAGCCACCTCATCTGGTCCTCATAATACAGAGGAGCGGCAATTCTACTCCGAGTTTCTCGAGGATGACAGTGCTTCTCACCTTATCTCTATAGGAGAACCCAGCCACTCAATGAAGAAAACTCATTTCAGAGGGCTGAGCAATCATGAACTGATCACTATGTTGTTCCAACATGAATTGTCATGTCACCACAGGACGGCAATCATTATTTGTAATTGGCTTTGAAAAGCATTTACCGTAAATTCCGGACTATAACCCAAACTTTCAAGCCTGCGGCTTATTCAGTGACGCGGCCCATTTATGTAATTTTTCTAACGGCCGCCAGGGGCTCTCGAGTAGAAAAGGTAAGATTAAGACCGGTGGAATATATGCGTCGAGGAAGACTGCAACTTCTTGTCTTGTGCATAAATTAAATTAGCGTGAACATACCCTCATCATGGAAAAATGCAAAAAGAAAGTCATATGACGCAGCTTTCAAGCTAAAAGCAATCGAGCTGTCCGATAAAGAAGGAAACAGAGCTGCTGCACGTAATCTCGGCATAAACGAATCGATGGTGAGACACTGGAAACGGCAGCGGGAAGAACTGGAGCAATGTAAAAAGACGAAAAAAGCTATTATTATTGTTAAGTTATATTATTAGAACTTTGAAAACTCTCTCTGTGTACCGTCTTTCTTTGTAAATATGTTTACATGTTTTAATGTGGGCACATGCGGCTTATATACAGGTGCGGCTTGTGTATGTACAAAATCGGTTTTCCTCTAAAAATGTAGTGGGTGAGGCTTATAATCGGGTGCGCTCTATAGTCCGGAAATTACGGTATATGCAGATCAGATGTTTTTTTTTAACTGATACAAAATTGATGGCCGATCAATCAGAGCATCGCTAGTTGTTACTCAAATTGTTTTTGTCTCACTCTCATTTCTTCCTTTTGCATTTTGAAGCTCTCCTTAAGATCCAACAGTGCAAACTGTAAATGACTGACCACAATGACTGGTGCCGAGGCAGAACGTCACCAGAGAAAATTAGACAAAGACTGCCTGAGCAAAAAAATGGATATGCAGACATATTTGGGAGAGCAAAAGGAAAGGGAACAGATGTGGCCGTTGGGCTCAAACTGCTGAATCACCACGTCTTATCTCATTACTTCATCACTTCCTGAACCCGCAGCAGCGGAAGCTTTCTCTGGAGACGCACAAACAGCAACTGTCAGGTTGAAAGGCAACCAGAGGCAGGCAAGGAGAAAGGAAAAGGCAGAGTGGGCGTGACAAATACAGCATCATGTCATAAAAAAGGGGGTTTTCCACACTTGCCTCCCCCTGCTTTCTTCCTCTCTTTGTTAATCAGTTCCTCTATGCCGAATTCACCTTGAACGTCCCTGGACGCTGTTTTTTTTTATGTCACCCATCAACCCAGCAGGCTCCGGAGGGGGTGCGGGGGTGTTACATAAGCGCTACGTCGATGCTACTGAGCAGTTGTTTGCTCTTTCGTCTTATTGCACTCTCTTTTTTCGTAGCACATTCAGAGAAAGCCATCGTAAACCACACAGTCGATATTCTTCTGCAGCTTGCAATATAAGACATCAGGCTAAGGGACTCATTACATCTGCTTGCTGGCATTTAGGGAGAAATATAGGCGTTGTTTGACGTTTTGGACCCTTTGTTAACTGCAGCTGCTATTTCTCCTCAACAATTGCCTTCTAACATGATCCACTGCAAATGTTTGGGCGTTCATATAGGCTTGCCAAGATTTCTAATATAAGCAATACTGGGGTCATTAACGGGTGTGATTTATTGTCAAAGGCACTTTGCCCACCTTAGCTAAAAGCGTTTCTATCTCGTGGATCACACAGTGTTGAAATAATGTCAAAAAGCAACAGTTACAACCCAAATTCTGCTGCTGGCTGTTTAAATCTCTTGGCTAACCTTTTCAGACTTCAAGGGGATTAAATGTAAGGCACTTTGGGCATAAGCCAAGTGAATATAAAACTTCGGTTGTTAAATATAGCACCCAGGGGGAAGGTCAAATTAAAAATAAGGTCATTTTTATTCCTGCCAGACATACTACGTAAGAAAAGAGAGTTTCCCATACTTTAATTTATTTGTGATGGACTGCTACAATTAATTTTGGACCATCATAGAAATATTTTGCTTTTTGTTTTTAGATTCTGTCTGAATGGCTTTTCATGATAACTCTGTCCAGTCGATGGTATCGGAGCCTCGCATGTCACATAATATAAATATGAATATTTGTCAATTAAACTGTATTAAAATGTATTTTCTTGCTGAATTTGCAGACTTCCTGATTAAATAAAGGTCAGAAACCTAAGGTGAGGCCACCATGAGCGTGGCTTTCTGGTTTAGTGTGTAAGCAGCACCTACCGTCCGAGTGCACACTAATCTTTCTTGTTTGTATAGATCTAGAACACAATATTCTCTGTGACCTAAAAAAAATTGTCAAAATTATCAAAAATTATTGGTACTGAGAGGGATGTCTTTGAAAAATGGCGGGGATAAGTTCATTCGTTCATTTTCTACCGCTTATCCTCACGAGGGTCGCAGGGGTTCTGGAGCCTATCCAAGGTGTCTTCGGGCGAGAGGCGGGGTACACCCTGGACTGGTCGCCAGCCAATCACAGGGCACATATAGACAAACAACCATTCACACTCACATTCATACCTATGGACAATTTGAAGTCGCCAATTAACCTAGCATGTTTTTGGAATGTGGGAGGAAACCTGAGAACATGCAAACTCCACACAGAGATGGCCGAGGGTGGAATCGAACTTGGGTCTCCTGGCTGTCCCAGCCGGGATGAGTTAATAAATTCCAAATGTTACTAGTAACTTTTTGGGGGGCAGTCAAGGGACCTTGGAATTGTCCTGACGTTTCCCTTTATATGGCATAAAACCCGATCAAAGGATCCCTAACCTCAGCTCACCAGAAGGTGCTCAGACTTTTACAACAAAGAACCAGAACTTTTACTGGAGAAGTAACAGGTACCTTAACACAGAACAATGAACTAACATTGTATATGGGTAACAATGGCTAAGCGATAATAACAAACAAAAAACTGTTATATGCTCAAGGCTCATGTGCTCATGATGGATACTCAAGTGGAAACATCCCTAAATGCTACATGTGATAACCATGCAATAAACTGCGCAATAATCATGCAATAAACCTGCGACTTGATCAACATGTACACAGCTGTATATAGTGTCTATAACTTGATTTGTATGACTTCGATTTTACACTTCCTCTGCCTTTGTGTGCTTTTGTGCTCTGGTGAGACTAATAAAGGCTCGTATCTTATATTTCAATGTAGTAGAGCTCCAACAATTAATAAATGATGAATTGATTATCCAATTAATCAAGAACTATTTGAATTATTTTTTTTCAAAATGTAAATATACTACGATTTCAGCCCCTTTAATTTTATTAATCATTCCTGAAAACATACCTATTAACTTTCAGTTTTAGGAAAAACAAGATAGCGTTGACTTTGGAAAACAGTGATAGAGATTTTTGTGTCTCTTCTGATATGTTGCAGACCAAACCACTAGCTGTTTGTGTTGGGTTTATATTGATTAACCTAACCGATTACTTGATTAATCGAAACAACTTTTGCATGAATCGACCAAGAAAATAATCATTCGTTGCAGCTCTACAATGTTGCACAAAATTAAAAATGAATGAATTAATTACAACTATCTTGAACAACATGAATGCAATGAAATTTTAATCGCCCCAGCATGTTATAAGGCACACACACATCTACCTCTACACACAAACCTGTAAGTCAACAACATAAGATTCTGTTGTTAAATGAGGTTAAAAAAACATTTCTTATGACACAAACCAAAAAAAAGCTCAATTTTACTCGTCAACTAACCACAGTAGCCATAGTAAGAGCAGACTTGTGGGAAACAATGTGAGGATCTTTTCCCTTTGATTCAGCCCATCAAAATGCAAGCCTATCTGCTGGCATTTTAAAAAAAAATTCTCTGAGCACTTGAGCCCTGATTTACCTCTCAACATGTAATCAGCGCTGTAGAGATTGGAAGTGTCAGATAACGATAAAACGAAGGCTTGAGCAACATTAGGGTATAACAGTGAGGATGTGGATTAACTGCATGGGAGGAAGACTAAAAACACTTAACACAACTTCTTCTTTGAACGCCACCGCAAACCTCAGCTTCATAAATGTCAAGTCTGCTGCGGGAAGTGGTAAAGTTGTCACCTTTGATAGACTTGATGTCATATTAAAGGTAATTACAGCCACAACACTGATTTTTTTTCTAAGTACAGCATTTATTTATTCGTGTGAATGACACAACCAGAGGTTACTATTTGAGGATCTTTGTTTTGTGTTTGAGTTTTGTTTTTTTTTTGTTCCCACAAGAATCACCTTTTTTTTTAGGAGTAAGTGGAAGCACCTGTGGTGTCCACTCCAAGCTGAAGGTCTGAGTAATCAGCAGGGCTGGGCGAGTATATAAGGAGCTTTTTTGGGGGGAGTGTGAGAGTCAACACCCTTAGTTGACTCTCTTGGTATTTAGTCAGAATAAACTGTGCTGTGCAGGATTTTGTGTTTTGGTTTTCCCCTGGTCCACTGATTTTCACTCTTTTATTTAACTGTTTTTTTTTTTTTGTTCTATCATTTTGATATACTTAGTGGGTGGCAGGAAGTATTAATATTCTCCTGTCACCTTTTAGATTTACATGCAGTTAAGGTCAGTTTCCCCCTTAGCAACGTTTATTTCACCAGTTTGTGTTCTACTTGGGCGGGGAAACATAACAGTATTAAAGATCTTTGTTTATGCAGAATTTACTTTTAGTAATAAATGCCCCAAGAGCCTGTTCAATGTAAGAAAAATCATCTCCCTCACTGCGTACCGAAGAATGGTACCTCATTTTGGTGCCAAATGAAGGCAGACTCAGCCAAATTCACTAATGCCGAGAGGCTTTTTAAACTTTATTTGTATCTTACGCCAACGGCTGCGCTCACTTCCAACACCGCACACACATGTTGTTGTATGGCTATGTAGTGCTGTTCACAATGGCAACATACTATTTCCACAAGAACAATCAATCATGGTCACCGTGAGTGATGTGCATTCACAAACATAGGAATTCTGAACATCAGAAGCAGATTTTTTTTGTACTGTATTTCTGTTGGTTTTTCTGACAATTTGTATATTTTATTGGTTGGGGCACCTTTTCAAAAGTACCAATTCAGCATTGGTATTGAATTAAATAAAACGATACCCACATGTATGCTCCGCTTTTGTGAGAATACGTGGACACGATACCACATCTGGCCCACCCTAGCAACTGTACATAAATCATCCTGCGTACATGATTGCAACTTCAGTGGACAGCTCTGTAAACAAGCAGGCTTTGCTACACATCATAACACGTCATTTAGTTTTCTTCAGGCAATAAGCTAATTTAGCATGATGTTGCTGTTAAATGTGTGTAAGGTTAGCACTGCAGCTCGCATAGATATGCTCATATTGCAATTGCTATATGGCATTGATTACGTTGAAGTGCAGATTTACAGTAAATATGTTTGTCCTTTGTGGATAACGAAGCATTTGTTTTGGCTGCGGAGGTTATAACACAGACACGATTTCCCCATGCTCATTTGACAATCAATAACATTTAGTCTCTGGCCTACTGTATATGCGAGAAAGAAAGTTATGGATCGAAGTACCTGCAGACCAGGGAAAAGATGTAGCACTCCGAATAAAATTATTGTCTAAGTCTAAATAGGAGTAATTTTCTTGCATTACTGTTCCTAAGTGTTGCAATATACTGTCATGCTGTTTTCTAATTAAATTCGCCCTCCAGGCCTTTGTGTTTAGAACACTTTGCTTGAACTCACAAATAACACAAACAAAACATCCACGTTGGCCTACAATATAAATTCTATTTTTTTTTTTAATTCAAAGCATTACCTCATGTTTCTTTTCCAATTAAATGTATACTCATGCCTTCAAATGCTGCTTTGTATGGATGCAGGCTGTGGCGTCTTCTCACATTCAGTCGTCATCACATCATGGGTGGTCGGCATCCAATCATATGCCAGCAAAACACTCGCAGCAAGAGACGCAGGATTAACATACTGCAGAGCTGCCAGTCATATTCACATTCAAGCCAGCGCTGTGTTGGAACCCCCGGAATATAACACATACTGTCATGCATGCATACATAATAGACATGGATAATGCTCGCGATTGTGAAGGAAATGTATAGTATATATTGCTGGAATGGGTTTGCAACCATAATCTTCTTTTTTTATAATGATACTTTGTGGCAAAAAATATATTCCACTGCCACGATTTACTGTAGCTAGTTCATGTTTCTCAGAATTTTCTTACCAGTAAAAAAAATTATGGAGAATTGTTATTGAATGACACATTACATAGATGGCTTCAAGAATGACAAGTCTTTAGAAAATTGAGCATTGCAGTTTTGGCATTCAAGCATTTCTGCCCATACCTGAGCAACAAATCATAGTTTTTGGCGCAAATCTGGAAAGCTTTTTCGGATTAAGGACATTTTACTATGAACTGCAGTTTTGCAGTTGAAAATGGTCTACTATTAAAGGTGTATGCAAACTGCATATATTCATGGACTAAATTAAGCATTTATGAATCAAGCATAAAATTGAACCAAGATACAGAGTAATAGAGTATCTGTGACTTTTGTGCATCTTCATGAAGTGTGGCCTACAGTTAGCTAAGTGCGAGCAGCAGTTTTGCAATGTAGAGAGTGGCTGACAGCAGCTCCTGTGTGAATGTTTACTGCATGTGTTAATCAAGAGATTGAAGTTCATTGTGAGTCTCTCCTTAACCATTCATTTTCTACTACTTATCCTCACAAGGGTGGTGCTGGAGCCTATCCCAGCTGTCTTCGGGCGAGAGGCAGGGTACACCCTGGACTGGTCGCCAGCCAATCACAGGGCACATATAGACAAACAACCATTCACATTCAATTTGGAGTCACCGATTAACTTAGCATGTTTTTGGAATGTGGGAGGAAACCGGAGTACCCGGAGAAAACCCACGCTTGCAATGTGGGAACATGCAAACTCCACACAGAGATGGCCGAGGGTGGAATTGAACTCGGGGCTCTCCTTAACCATAAATAGCGGCATTAGAGTAGTATTCTACATTGGCCTTTAGGTGTCAGTAACATTACCTTTTGATGAGACAATCGCCACCAGAAAGTACGCTGGCAATACTAACATGTGAGTCTATTTATGTCGTAGATGGCTATTTAGCCATTGTTCTGCCTTGGCAGATGTCTGCACTCGCCAGGTTCATATTTTTAATTATAATACTACTCTTTGCATCTTTTCGGAAGCTGTGATTGAGAAGAACGCATAGGGGATCAATGAGTTATATGACCAATACCGGACAGTAGTATTGTAGATGTTCACATTACTGAATTTCAAGTCATTCGGACAGTTGAGTTCTGTAATGTGGCCGGCCTGATGTTTCCAAATATTTTTCTAATCATTTAACATTAAAGCTGTAGATGGTCATAGAATTTTGATCTACTGATGTGATTTCAATGGTTTCTGAAGCGAGACGATGGCTTTCCCAGTGATGTGCGGGTCATTACAGTAATCCTAGGGACATAGTGACCGGGTTGTAGATGAGAAGCTGTTCTCAACTGATAAAATAAAGGTATGGATGAGGCATTGATAGAAAGCAGAGTGGGTGTGAGGGTCTATGTACAGAGCAGCACAAAGTTGTGTTTAGTTGTGTTGTATATTGCTTTTTTTTTTTTTTTTTTTTTTTTGCTTGATTGGAAAACAAGTTGAGGTCATCTGGGATGTAAACAAGGAGCGACATTCACATCGTCTTCATATTCAATGAAGAACGTAGTTCCGATTTGTAAATCCTACATCTTTTATCCATGTACATTCTGGGGTGTCCTATTCAGTAAAAACCTATCAAATCCATTCTAACATTCAGTACGATGATGCAAAGTACTCTCGAATAAAGGTACACAAAGCACATACAAAAGATTGAAAAAATAAACGCAGGTAGACTGTTAGAATTACAGGGGTTAAATTATACAGCCTATGATAACACAGCAAAACATCCAACAATGCATCAGAGAATGACAACCATGTAGTGCTAAGTAAAATCCACTTCAAATGAACATATGCCCTTAAAATGGGATTTGCCAAGGTAGAAAGGAGCGAGTGGGGTGAGATAGAAGCGCTATCAGACAATTTAGTCGTCGAGGTCAATGTTTTATTCAGTGCTACATGGCCCCTGTATGACAGTGGGTGATGTATGGGCTGTTATTATAAGAATAATAACCTGTTAACTTGTGCTGTCCAGGGATGAAACACTTTCTCATATAGCACTCACACACATGCATGCACAGGTGAGAGCAGAATGAAGATGCAAATTGGAACCCTTGAGAATAGCATGTCAGGTTGTGAAGCTTTTTTTTTCTATTTTTGGTAACTGCTCTGGCTTTGTGCAAAATGGAGCGCACATACAAATAAAACATGGGATGATTTGCACGCGACCATCCCATCGGTCAGCTCCCTCCCCTGAGGTGACTTACCACTCGTGCTGAGGCTCATCAATAACCAGTAGGGTCTTAAACTTCTTAGAGAGCGATGGAGAAGGTGCCGATTGCTCCACAAACCCTGCGGCAGATGCAGCAGTCTGCTTGACCACGTTGGTGATGGAGCTGAAGGAGCTGAAGAAGCCTGAGGAACCACCAGAAGAGGAGGAGGACTGAGTCTGTGGAGGCTGCTGAGCCTGCTGGGACGGACGCCGCTCCTGAGGTGCCGGCGAGCTAGCCGGGACCTGGGATGGAGTCGGAGCTTTGGTGGGAGATTGCACCAGGGCCGGAGAGGAGGTGATGGGGGGTCCCTGCTGGGAAGGTGATGAAGCAGTCGGGGGAGGGGGCGCAGGTGGGTCCGGCCTCTGGAGGTCTGTCATGTAGCCGTTGGGTAGGTTGGACATGAAGCTGCTGTCCGAGAGGCGGCGGCGGAGGAAGTTCATGATGGCAGTGCGGGGCTAGCTTCCTGTCTGGGTTCCTTTTTGGTTAGTTGTCGAATGAGGCAAAAGCACACACGCGTACGGGCAGGCAGGCGGAGACGGCTACGGCGAGGCAAGGTTAGAGGTTAGATGAATGACAGAGAGCATATCAGACCGATGGAGGGATGGATGGATGAAGCGATGGACTCAGCCCTATTCTCCAAAGTGTTCCTCCTGCTGAGCTTCTCACGATTTCATGTGTATGTTTGTGTGTCTGAGAGAGAGAGAGAGAGAGAGAGAGAGAGATGTGGCGTCGCCCCCTTTTGGGTGAGTGATGCTGCTCTTTCCCCCTTTCAAACTCTGGATGCTGCTGCCGCCTCCTGACTTCCTGCAAGCCGAATGCTGCTGAAGGGATGCTGCACGCTCGGCTTATCCCAGCCCCCCCCCCGCCCCCCACCACTTTCACTCTCCCTTTCCCTCCTCCCTCTTGTCATCCTCCTACATCATACACCACTCCATTGGGTGTGTATGTGTGTCGTGCTGCAGTCTGGTCGCGCTTGTGTGCCGTGTGCAACCAGTGGAAGGGGTTTCCTGCGAGCGTGCATAAGGTGGCGTACGGCAGATGGAAGCACCTTCCTCTCATTTCAGCATGAAGTAAATCCCCCCATGCCTTGTGGCCCATATCTAATATCCTGTTTGCAGCACATACAAGAGTGACACACGCAATGGCAGCAAAGCTTATATAGCGTGATGCATTCTTGCATCCTGCTTTGATTCATTTATCTCCAAGGATTAGGATTTTTCCAGAGTGACTGCAGTACTAAAAACATTGATGAAAAGGATGCCGAATCTCCGCCTGGAAGCACAGACAGCAGATATTTGTTGTGGCGTCTCTGAGTCTTAAACAAACACCCCTCTCTCTGACTCGCTCTCTCTGTTTTCATTACAGCATGAGGTGCACCCCTTTGTATCTGCACTAAGCTTGCCTATTTTTTAAGGTAAGATAATGGTACAAAAATGGAAGATGATTGCAAAAGAGCTTGGAGATTTAAACTGAAGAACACTTAAGATTATCTCTATGAAGTGGGTTATCGTATCACGCTGTACCCGCCATCATTAACCTTTTGATACAGCTCACTTCTGTTGAGGATTTTATATCAATCTGATGCAGAGCTGTAGA
Organism: Doryrhamphus excisus; assembly: GCF_030265055.1. NCBI lineage: Eukaryota > Metazoa > Chordata > Actinopteri > Syngnathiformes > Syngnathidae > Doryrhamphus > Doryrhamphus excisus. Next base: position 8,822,448 of record NC_080483.1, on the reverse strand, counting down.
CACTGCTTGGGATTTTTTTTTTTTACACACGAATGCAGGACTGTTTCCTGTTTAGAATCTTTCATAATCTAATTTGCATAATTTTGCCATGACGCGAAACTTGGTTTGTGTATAAATTGTCATATCTCATATTTTTCAACGTTATTTTAAAAACAGAATATGTTATTGACTTCGGGATGGTGGTTCAATTTCATGCATTGATAGAAGCACGTGCCTGCACCCTCCGACATGCATGCAGAATAAAAAAAATAACATATTTTGTGAGTCAGCGCTGATTTAAAAAAAAAAAAAAGAATGCACATCTAATATCATAACATCAAATATTTTGTTATAATGCACAACAATGCCATCTACCGCACAGATTTGTAATGACAATCTACACAGACAGTCCCATCATGATGTGTGTGTGTGTGTGTGTGTGTGTGTGTGTGTGTGTGTGTGTGTGTGTGTGTGTGTGAGAATCTTAAAAAAAAAAAAAAAAGAAAGCTAACACCAAATCTCAAATCTATTTGTGGCGGCCCAAATTTGCAGGCCACCCCAAATAAATGATCATACACGAAATATTATTTTTATCCGTTTGTGTCACTGTGACGTCGCAGGGAGAAAAAAACTCTGAAACTGATCTGAAACTTTGGCATCACACGAGAATACAACATTCTAACAACATTTATAGGTCAGAAAAGTGGAAAAAGCATCATAGGTCCCCGAGCTTATTGATGAGTAAATGCATGATAAACACTTTTGCACTATTCGGAAATTCGGAGCAGAGTTACAATGCATACAAATGAAGTATTTTAGCACATGAGTAGGACAGCACTTATGTCACAGAGAATTGTCATCTTTCCTGCATCACTGAAGTACCAATTTGATAACCTGGATTGTTAGCCCTATGTCAAATAGTCATATATACCCCCTCTGGCACAAACCAACACCACATGTAGATTGCAGACCTGTGCCAAACATTGCATATTTTATGATACATCTTTTGGACGAGATGGCTTGATTTCCATGCAGCAAAACACATTGAATGACGTGTTAAAGTATAATCATAATCTCAGCCCTAGGAATAAAAACACCATTCAAAGCCCATTATTCCTTTTGAAAGGTCTCGCTAATGATGACTGATGCCCTACTCTGACAGCCGACACGACTGTAAATCACTGTGGAGAACAGCAGAATTAAATCATACAAAATTACAGATTTGACAGAGCCCTTATTCTCACTCTTCGTGCAGGTTTGCACATTCGAAGCGAGTCACGACGAGCCTAGGAGAGCGCCCCCCGGCGGGTGCTTACTGAAGCGTGAGAGAGCGGGAGTGAGTCACCGTGCTGCCATGTGAACTGAAACGACATCCTGAGCTCCTCTTGGCCTACATCTTGCATGGCACACATAAACGCAGAGCACCATTTTCCAAACCGAGACGTTATATAATATGTATGTGCATGACCACAGTTGGCCATCATAGCAAAACATAGCCTGACTTTAGCACTACAATGGTGCAGATAGAGCTAATTTAACACGGTTTATTGCTGCAGTGGTACAATGACATAATACTGAGCATTATTTAAACAGATACAGGCCTTGCTTTGGACTTCATTAGCCCGTATAAACAGAGGAAACAACAGCACATCCCTAAATATACGACAGTAAAATGCATCCATCATTAGGGGGATCTGCAAAAGCACGTAGGACATGAAGGAGGAAGATGCAAAGATTAAAGTGGATGCTTCCATCTTCCCAGAGGGGTGTAGAGCATCTGTGCAGCCACAGAAATGTGTGTGTGGTTAATGGTGCCATGTCTTTTGATGTTCCATCACAAGGCACCAAGACAGCAATAGTAATCTCCATGGCAACGGCCGCACAATAGCTGCAAGGATTCTTGTAGTTACAAGCATGTACGTGGGTATTTTTTGCCATGTAAAATTAATATCAAAATAATACTTAGGGAACATTCACACTATGAAATTTGTACTAAGCAGCCATAACGATTTGAAAAAATGAACCAATGAATTGATTCCTCACAGTCAATAAATGACATTTAGTCATATCTATTGTCAATTGGAAACAAAACACCACTAATCTACAGCATGGAAACCATCAAAACAAAACATTCAGGTTAACTAGCTTCAATTTGGCTTTTCCGCGATCCCATACAGGGTAAAAAAAAATGTTTGCTGCTCTACTGGTACATCACTGATTACCAAAGCACTTGTACACAGTGATGCAGCTCATTATTAGTCATTAGTATTCACTGACCTTATCAATATTCATTTGTTGGGGAAGATTGGCTATTGGCGCTTGGCAAGAAGGCGGCGTCATCCTTGGCATGTAGTGGACTGCAGATGCATGGTAAACTGTCATGAAGGAACAGTGAATATTCATTAGTAAATAAAATAAATCAGCAAATGTACAAGCTGTCATTGTTTTTATTCTACTGAAATGTACACAAAACCTACCTGTGAGGTTTTGGTGGTGCGCTGGACAAAATAACCACTGCGTAGGGTGTGCCACCCTGCGCTGCAGCATAAAATTTGAGGGATATTTTGCCCTGAATGGTATTTTTGGTGTTATAAAAATGTATGTTCCTGTACATTGTATATGCTGTTCATATCAATGCTCTTATTTCATACAATGGTCAATATATCGGCTGTCGGTTGTTGTCCATGCGCACCCTGACCTCCATTACGTAAAAATACTTATTATTGCTATTATTTTATGATACGTTTTTTATGTTACCTTGTCTTCAGCTGTGTTGTCATTCGTATAATTTTCCTTTTATTTTGTAATTGCAATGTTTAATAGCAAACTGGATGTGTACATGTATTATACTGTATCTCAACCTCTTCTTGCTTTGAGCACATAGACTATGCCCTATGTATCACACACACATTACTTACGGTTGTTGTCAGCTATTGACAGCGAGTTGTCCAAGGCTATCATAGAAAGTATAGCCTCTTATAACAAAAAGAAATAACTGCAAATTGTCCATCGCCTCTCTTGAGACTGCTTTTGTGTGCGTCTGTGTGTGCATGCTGCTGATAGGTATGTGAATACCAGACTGAAAGCATCGCTTACTGTGTGGTAGTTCACCTAGCTACCAACACACTGTATAAGGGCACTCGTTTTTGAGCATACACAACCAGAAAGCCCTGTTATTCCTTTTTTTAACAGTAAAGAAATACATGTATTTTATGCTAACTGAGAACACAAAGTAAAGTCAAATCGTTTAGTTATAGAAAACTGGCTTTCAAATAATTAGCATTTGTAGGTCAACAGGTGAATAAGGTGAAACGCTAACGAATTACGAAACGGAGGAGTACCAAAAAGTACCAAAATTGTCACAAGGGCTCAGTGATATTTCTACTTCAAAGCCGCCATCTACCGTCAAAATTAATATACTGCATTTGTGAAGCACCGTTTGTGCTATCTATCGTAAACATTGACGTAAAACATTTCCACCATACATCACCAAAGTTATTTACTGAGGACTACAATAATAATGAATTCGATTACAGCGATCTTCGGTGTGTTGCACTCATTTTCCCATGATCCCCTTCGTCCACGGAACTGACGTTTAATTTACGCGACTCTGGCGGTAGAGGGAAATTATACCCATGGTCATAGTTCAATATAAAAACATACATGTTAAACGCTAACGCGTGTCTGGTTATATTAGAATGAAATCCGAAATGTTACCTTTACTTTTTCGGCTGCAGGTTTAATATCCCACACCTAGATTTGGCTGCCTTGCCGATATAAAACTTATGTTTTCGATAAGGGAGCGAATCGATGTTTGGACAACATGACTCTACCGGCTTTGCACAACACCGGCGTGCTTTACAGGCGGATTTTGTCGCATTTCCCTCAGGATATTAGTCTAGCTTTTGCATACGGATCTGGCGTTTTCAAACAACATGGGACCAGCCAAGGTCAAATGGAGGTAACATGTAACACCTGTCCACATTTGCAAACAGAGCAAACTAATATACACAACTAAAGTAGTGCTCCGGTGATACCAAAACCTTCATGCAAAATCATGCTTACCTTAACTTTCATCACTGTGTTGTGCATACAGAAAAATATGCTGGACTTTGTATTTGCGGTGGATGACCCTGTCACTTGGCACACCTTGAATCTTCTGCAGAACCGTAAACATTACTCCATCCTTAAACTACTTGGACCTACAATGATCAGCTCCATACAGAGTGAATATGGAGCTGCTGTATACTACAACACGCTGGTGCCAGTAGACGGCAAGGTTAAACAAAACACAAGAATCCCTCTTGTTTATGTTACATTTTCCAAAGATGAAACATGCGTTTTTTTCACCCCCTAGATCATCAAGTATGGTGTGATAAGTACAGAGTCGCTGATTGATGACCTCATGCACTGGAAAACCATGTATGTGGCAGGACGTCTTCACAAACCAGTCAGTATCTGTTTCTTTGAATTCCTGCAGACTATCTAGCCATGATTGTACACATGTCAATGTTTCCCACAGGACACATCCACACATCTGTTTTTGGTGGCATTAAGTTGGGGAGGAGGAGTGATGTAATATTATTATTGTCTCATTTGCATGCTAATTGCCTTTAGCATGTAATTGCAATGTACTCTGTAGGCTAGGGGAATGATGTTGTTGGACATGGAAACACTACATGGAAAGCACTACAAATGAACTTACTTCGTTTTACTGTTTTTTCTGTTAGAAAACCCAATTATTTTAATTTTTAACCAGTCCAGGGTGTACCCCGCCTCTTGCCTAAAGACAGCTGGGATAGGCTCCAGCATGCCTGCAACCCTTGTGAGGATAAGCGGTACAGAAGATAGATGGATCTATTTGATTCATTTATATATTTTTTTCATTGCGAATTAAGATTTCACACTTGTTCGTTGGTCCTTGAATGCACCACTGTTATGTGCTGTGGGACATACGTAAATGTCACACTATTACCTAATGTTCTCTGACACTACTATAGCTTAATAAATACACAAAATAAAAAACTGCAGTGTGGATGAGTGGTTAGTGCGCAGGCCATACAGCTATGAGACCCTAGTTCAATTCACCTCTCGTGCATCTCTGTGAGGAGTTTGTATGTTGTTTGTATGTATCCCTGTGCGTGGGTATTTTAATGCATGTTTTTGTTATGTGGGAGGAAACGGGTTCTCAGGTTTCCTCCCACATTGTTAGGTTAATGTGTTAATATTGGGTGACTGCATGGTGTGAGTGGTTCGTGCGCAGGCCGCTACCTGGGTTCGATGCGCCGCTCGGGTATCTCTGTCTGAAGTTTTCATGTTCTGCGTGGGTTTTCTCCCGATACTCCGGTTTCCTCCCACATTCCAAAAACATGCTAGGTTAATTGGTGACTCCAATTTGTCCATAGGTGTGAATGGTTGTTTTGTCTATATGTGCCCTGTGATTGACCAGTCCAGGGTGTACCCTGCCTCTCGACCAAAGACAGCTGGGATAGGCTCCAGCATGGCTGCGACCCTGGTGAGGTTAAGCAGTACAGAAAATGGATGAATGGACTTTCCTCATCCAGTCCGGCGTGAGCTGCGTGTTTTACTGGGACACCTAGTGGCCAGTGTAGCATACTATTCCTGAATGTCTTGAAACTGTATTTGTATTTTAGTTCAATTAGTCATTTTGTACTTGAAAATTCTTAATTTAGGACAAGAACATGTAAAAGTTGTTTAATATGCACATGTTTTCACTAATAGGCTGTAGTCTACAATGAAACAGCAGTAATTGATTATTTTTTTGTATTTAAAACAGAGTGAGGGAGCCATAAGTTTGAACCACAAAGTTCATGCATATGTTATGTTCTCCTCTACAGGTGAAGATGCTGTTGCAGAATGAGAATGGAAAGCTCCGTGCTGCTCTTGTGGCCAACCTAAAGAGTGCTGTGACAGCCTCATTTCTTATGCTTCCTGAGAGTTTCAGCGAGGAGGAACTTTTTCTGCAGATAGCTGGTCTTTCTTACGCTGGTAAAGAATCTTCACAGTGTTCCAGATAATCTGCATAGCTGCAAGAGTTAGACTACGATAAAGATTCATTAAGTTTTATTAATGATCAAATTGAGAAGCAATTAATTTGTCCAGTAATAATGCAACCCTTACAAACACATTAAACTGACAGATGAAGCAGCTGCAGCTGTTGCCTTGTGTTTGCCCGCTTTAACTCCTCAGAATTGCAATCCATCAAGGAAAACATTTGGTCTGGTCCTCTCAAGGTGATTTCAGGATGGTGATTGGAGAGGATAAATCCAAGGTGGCCAATATTGTCAAAGACAACACTGAACGCTTCCGGATTCTGTATAGTAACATCTTACGCGATTGTCCGCAAGTGGTCTACAAACCCCAACAAGGAAAACTGGAGGTAAAATAAAGACTATTGGACTATTGACCAAAACCATTGAAGTGTTTTTCAGGTCTTGACTGTTTCTCCAGGTAGACAAAAGCCCAGAGGGCCAGTTCACGCAGTTGATGGCGCTTCCTCGCACCTTGCAGCAAAGGATCACCAAGCTGGTTGATCCTCCAGGGAAGAACCGAGACGTGGAGGAGATTCTTCTGCAAGTGGCTCAGGACCCAGACTGTGGAACTGTTGTACAGCAAGGTGACTGGGACACTCTTTGTCATTGTTTATTATATAGACTTGTTTTGTGTGTTTCCGACTTGCATTCTACCTAAACGCCAGCAGGAGACACTAACCATACACGTTATGTTCCTCAGGTATCTCCTCTATTGTGAAATCCTCCAGTATAACACAAAGTATCAAAGGCATTGCAACAGCCGGTAAGCTTATTTAATTGCACATTTGATGCTTTTAAATGATATTTGTTGATACTCAATGTGTTCTTCCTCCCCGTACAGGCTTGTGGAAGACAGTGTCTTATAGCTCCAAAAAACTGATCAAGATGTGGAGGGGCTGGAGGAGGAAACTGTCCGTTTCACAGACGTCCTGATCCAGGAGAAAAAAAAGCCATTAGCCCTAAGGCAGGGGTCGGCAACCTTTAGCATCAAAAAAGCAATTTGTCCTCCTCCTTCCTGTAAAAGAAAAAAAAAGTCTGAAGCTGCAAAAAATTACACAGCTTATGCATGTGTCATAAGTGTAAAACAACAGAAGAATTCAACAAATACAAGTGCAGTCAGCATGAGTAGGCCACCTCTGAAATCTTTTAAACACAGCCTTTTTCAGTGGTACTCGTATTTGTTTTAAATGAAAACAAAATGTTGCCAACTTTAACATGAAAGTCCAGATTTTACATTAGTAGTGTTTGCTCAATGGCATTTACTGTATGCCTGCACTGAATTGCAATAACCATTCTATTGGACCTGTCAATGACCGGCATTCTTTCATTTTGTCACTCATTTAACCTTTTTCATTCAGAGAAATCGATGGTCTGATATTTTTATGAGTGATTCTTCCATGTATTATTCCATACTATGCTCTCCTTGATTACATATTTTTATATTGATGTGCAGTAACTTTCTTCAGACACCCTCACCTTTTTTATCGCCAGTGAGACTCACTGCATACACTCGCCTACCTCCTGTTCCCTTGCTCACTCATCCAGTCAGAACGCAGTCTAGATGCATTCATGGACCTGCAGTGAGTGCGATATTTCACATTATAAAAAAAAAAATGCACAGCTCCATGAAGGGAGCCGCAACAATAAGGCTGAAGAGCTGCATTCACGGGTTGCCGACCCCTGCTAAGAGAGACATCTGAAAAGATGTGAATATGACTCAGAGGATCAATACTTTCAATACCTTTATTTAAATCCAGAAATTTAACTCGAAACATTTTGTGAATGGTGTAAAACAAAGTTTTTTGTTTCATTATAACTGTCAACATGTGGGCTTTTCTCTTCACTTGCTCTATTTTCCCCCATTTTCTTACAATGTTCCACAGGCCAATAAAAAATATAATATATACAGTATATGTTTTGTGCAAACATTGGCAGCAGATATATTGTTAAAAGCTTTACCTGAGTACTACGATGTGCACAACAATTACACTCTCGGGAGGATGTGACGTAATACTCATTTGTATAATTTATTCTGATATCATTACGCTGGCGGCTGAGCCAATCAGCGTGCGTCACTTTCACCACCTGCTAGCAACTGAATTCCATCATTCCAGGCATTCCTGCCTCCTTCTTCCTCCTCCTCCTTTTCCTCGTTTACAACCAAGTTTGTTCCGACAGCTCAGCTACTATTGTCCTGGCTCATACGGAACGGATTAATCCTTGTATTTTTGTGGAATATCTACTTCCCCCCTCCCCCGGCACTCCTATTTGTCTGCGTGTGGACGTTGTACTAGTGGAAGCTACCAAAGTGGCGCTTAAAGGAGGTATGTACGTCTCAAAACAAAACAAAACTTGAGATTTTACATACTTGTGGCTTCAGCTTCATTTTTTTTAAGCATGAGAGCTATATTTAATTACATTTTAAACGAAATAGGAGGGGGATAAAGTAATTAATTGGCCCCATATTACGATTTAATTGTCGCAATAAAGTGGTAGTGGCCACAATGTAAAGGTAGCATGTAGCAAACGTTGTTTACATGCAACAAACTGCTAAATTAAGAACCGTGTTTCCTCATTTTAAAATATCAGCCAACAAATTTCAGACATACATGTTGTAGAGTCGCTTTCGTTTTCAAAGTTAAGATGCGGGCGTCTCGCTGCCCACCACGTTGTTGTCGTTTGTTTGTATTTTAGACAGTAAGAATGTTTTTCCGTTTCTCCATGTGATCCGTTTGTTCCTGGAGAAATGAGGATAAAATATGTTAAGAATGCAGTGAGAAGGACGGAGTCATTTTTCTCCACAAATACCTCGCATAGCTTTGGAAGACTTGAAGGCTGTACATTGGAGGACACAAAAATGCTCCAAATAGTAGAGGTGGCGGTGATCGATCCAAATATCGATATTATCGATACCACGGTAGTATCTACGGTGGCCGACGGAGGCAAACGCGTAGCAACGACCAGAACGGTCCAAACACAGCAATGACCCAAAACCACACAGACACCAAAAGCACATGCACCAAGAAATGCAAGCACTGCAATCACATAATAAAAATAAAGAAAAAAATGCGGCAAATGCAAAAAAAAAACACACACATGCATGACAAGAGAGAAATGAAAAATGCTTTAAGATTTGCTCTGACCTTGCAACATTTTCAGGGTTGTTAGAGCTGAGGGATATCCGTCTTCAATCGTCTAAGACACAGAATTGTACAGAGCAACCAGTATTTCCTTCAGGACTGCAATCTATGTATGGCAGTGGTGGGTTGGCAAAATTATATAATTGTCACGTTTGTATAACTGGCATAGTCGCAAAAGGTGAGTAAAAAAACATGAAAAGCAACACTATTATGTTTACAACTAGTACGGTTGTGAACATCAAACCAATGCTACAACCGGTTTGACAAGAGAGGCTTTGTTGTTGTTTTTGTTTTGTTTGTTTTTTTTACCTTGGTTACTGCTTACCTTAAGGTGATTGTTAAACATTCAAATATATTATACTGTATATTCAAGCCATTCAAACGGAAGGATCCCAACAACTGGAAGAAAAGAAAAGTAGGATAATTACTTATCTATTTATCAGTGCTTATGTGAAGCTTATATCAAAATGTGACTGCAAAATACACATTTTGACCAAGAATTACTATAAATTAACTAACAAATTAAAATATTAAGTCAGTTTACCTTGTTTGAAAAATGTTTGAAAAACTGCCACTCTTCACTTGATTTGTTATCAGTTGTATGTACATTACCAGCTACTGTCATTTCCATACGGAAATGTCGTTCTGGGTGCCCGGAAATTTTATTTTTTCAGGATGGTTTCCAGAGTGGGAATATCGTATAGACGGCCAAACCACTGTTTTTCAGAAACGATAATGTCACCTATCCATCGCCATCATGTGACCAGAAGTGAGCTTTGACGACAAGCCAACATAATGTCCGAATATTTCGACAAAATGATTTAGATAATTAATTCCACTTTGTGTTAAGTCTAGATTAGCCTTGGAAACTGTAAGGCGATGATGGACTTATGCACATTTGTTGTTTAAAGTGGTTCTGCCTGGGTGTGTGTTTCCAGTGCCACACGTTAGTGATCTGTTCCCATCGGGATTCAACTATTTACCAATCAGGAACAGTGTGGACATGATTTTTTTTTTTTCAACCCGCCAAAGGAATTTTTTGTTTTCAGGAACGTTCCTATGTGGACAGGACCTATGACAGACCAGACGCATTAGATGCATGTGTTTATGAGCAAGGGCAAACAGGTAGCTCCAAATCTAGTCCACATTTGTTTGTGGTGGGCCATGACAATACTAATCCAATATATAAAACACATTTCAAACTCAACAAGTCAGCCAAACTTGACAAAGATCATATAATTCCTCACACATGGATTCATTTTTGTGTGTGTTGAGACATTTCAGCACCCCAGCAAACGAGTGTTATTATGCAATAAACAGCCTCTCTAAACCTCTCTTTCCCAGCAGGCATCCCAGCATGGAGACGCCACTGGATGTTCTGTCAAGAGCAGCGTCGTTTGTTCATGCAAATGAAGAAGAGAGTAAGTATTTTTGAAGGCCTGGCTTTCTGGTTGTGAACAAGTTTCTGCTCAGCTGTAAGCTGTGGCTGCGCTATCTGACGTAGCAGAGTAGTTGTCGTTGTGCAGCACAAGCAGGCAAATAAGCTACAACTGAACATTCCACAGAAGTCAGGATGGCGTCTTTTGTGCATTGGTTGTCATTTTCATTTCTGAAATGGTTTTTGGTGGTGCAGATAGAAACAAGAATCCTTCTGAGATTAAGAAGAAATGACCAGTCCTTCTTCGCAGGCCTCTCAGCTGGATCTGAGCTGGAAGAAATCTACCATCAGAATTCCCATGGCATCTGATTGACTCACACATGTAGAGTAATAATGACACAGAAAATGAACGCAACATTGCTAGAAGAGGTAATACCCCTATTGTAGGACATTTTGAGTTAAATTGCGTTGGAAAAGTGAGATTCTAAGGAAGAAAAAAACAGGCTTCACAATATTAAAATCTTAAAATAAAGACTTAGTCAGCTACAGATATGGGAACTGTAAGTTTGATCATTTAATAGGCTAACCTAGCATGATGTCGCTGTTGAAATGTAACCGTAAAGTTAGCACTTTAGCTCACAGTGGAGCTATGCTTGTGTTGCTTTCACATTCGCATTTTAAAAGCAGTTTCATGCTAGTTTAGCCTATTGGATGAACTAAATCAAAATAATCAAACTTACTTATTATGCTAATTTTGTTGCCCTTTGGTATTGATGTGTGGACTCCTACAGAGCAGATACACATGCTAACCAGTACAGAAAGCTTTGTAGATCTTCCAGAATCTGCACCTATTCCAGCTCTATTTCTTTGGATTCCGTGCTTCTTGCGAAAATTGTCTGTTTTTAATGTGTTCCACCCATAGCCCGTCTCCACTGTGCCGATAGCTGCCAAACTTGTCCACACGACCAAATAACGTTGGAAAGGTGTCAGGTTGCGGCAAGTTTTTTTTTGGCTAGTCCAGCTGCGTATTGGTCCATGTTCACAAAACCGTCCAGCCGCTGACCGATTAATTATTTTTCGGGAGGGAATCAGGAACTCCAACCACTTGTGCCTGATATTTCCCTTGTTAGGAATTGTAAACAAATGTAGCTTGTTCTTACAACCAAAGAAACATTCCCTAGGAGACATTGCTAATACCGTAAACAGAGAAGCAGAGCTTGGGGGAGGGCAGACAGCATATCTGGCCTACAGCGCACAGCCATATAAGGAAGTCCACCAATCGGGGACAACGCAAATCGCCAGTGTTAGAACGCCCTCTGAAACCAAGTGTTTTGAGCCATCTCAAACTTCTTTCAGAGCTCACTTCCAAATGCGCAAACCTCATTATGAAACTTTGACATAAGCGGTCCTTGGTGACGTGGTTGGCATATACATGGGGCAGGTCAGAGTCAGTATCACCACGAGGAAGTAGGTTTTTCCTTCTTGATGTCATAACAACCATGTACTTAAAGTGTTTGAGCACCTCTTCTCTCAACAGTGGAACAAACAAGTTACGAGAACACACATTACTGTTAGTACACCATTTAAAATGTCTAATACGGGATCTTTAAAACGACCCCAACAACTGATCAACTTGGCATGTCTTTAGCAAAATGCTCATGTTAATGCCACCCTGGGAATGTGCAGGCGTAGCTTGTCTTGCATGTCAGCAGCTGGTATCCCATTCTGCTTTGTCCTAAATCAACTGTTCCTTGCACTTGCACGGGATACCTCCTCCTTCTCCTCCCCCGCCTCCCTGCTGTGTTTTTGTTTTGTTGCCCGGCGCTGATGTCACTTTTAGTTGTGCGCCGTGCTCTGCCCCTTTGTCTCGTAACAATGCAGGCGACCTGCCGCTACCACAATAGTGCAGTAGAGGAAGTAGGCAAGCTCCAGTCAAGCATCCTGCTTGGCGGGCCAAACAAAGCTTCTCACCAACCAGATCAACAGGCCCTCGAAGCGGCTGCGGCTCTCTCTGCCCGTTTGCTCTCACCTGTGACGAGTGTTAGTACCGATGCTTTGTGCACACAACAGGGAGAGGCTCTCAAACTTGTCAGAGCCGGTGCCACACTTACTTTACAACAAGCAGAAGCGTTGCTACATTTTTTAATAATACCACACCTTTGATTTTGTAGTTTATGTTGAGGTGAATGCTGTCATATTGGGATGCAACCTTGATTTATTTGTATGAATTCATGTTGTTAGTTGAATAGGTAACATCTTTTTGAAGTACAATGCAACAGAGTTGAGCCTGTGGTGTCAACACAACACATTTTAAAACGCCAATTTGTTTTTCTTCAGAAACAAATTTACCCATAAGAAATAATGTAGACCAGACCAGGGCTGCTCGCCCAAAGACAGCTGGGATAGGCTCCAGCACACCACAACCCCAGTGAGGACCATCGCTACAGAAAATGGATGGATGGAACTAATGCAGACAGAAATTATCAGTTCCGGGGTCAAACTGCTGCTGTCAACAGCTTTTATTAACTGTCGTACAAGTGTAAAAAGATGTTAATTGCTGTATTATAAACTTATTAAAAAACCCCAGCCTTTGGGGATGTGTATACACATGTGGAAGAGTGCTTTTAAGCATTCTCAAATGTGATACAAGCGTTAGCTGTTGAATTATAAACAACAAAAATGAAGCTCACCCTTTGAGGATGCTAATAGTAAAGTATATGTAAATGATAGAGAGGGAAGCAACTTTATACAATGCACTTTTTATTGTCTTCTACTATCATTACGTGTATGTCGCCAAGCAGGAGGGTCCCTTCACATAAACACCACTGACTTTATTGTATACATTCCATTTTATTTTGACTTTATTGTTGTTTTAGCCACATTGCACTGATTAACCAGAACACAGACATGTGTACCACATTGTAATTCAATGGTGATCATCTCACATTTCCTTGTGGCCATCGCTGGCATCCACCTTAAATGGACTTTGCCTTACATTTTTAAATCAAAGTGTGTCGTACAATCAGGATATGGGGAAATGAAAGGATTATTGTGTCGAGAGGATAAGCAAGATTGCAGTGGAAAATAAGGGAAATCCCTGTATATAATTCTTAAGTTTACTATTTGGTTCTCACAGGAACCATGAAAAAGTTGAGTTGTCATAGTAAGAGAAGGTTCAGATCTGGTACTTACTGCGTTACTGCATGTTTGCTGAGAGAGAAATAAAACATTCCCTCCTTTATTTACATGGTTTGTTCAAACACAACACAGTTTGCCAAGCTCTCAGCTCGCGGGGGTATCAGTCTGTTAACTTAACCTGGCTTATCTTGTTGGGGTGCATTAACTAAGACAATGGCAAGCAGCTATGTTTGTTCTTCAAACTACTTCAGTCAGTAGAAACTAGCCGGAGCCTGCCTCTCAGATGGATGCTTTGTGAAATGTACTTTGCTGTCTAAACTTTACTGGCGGCCAGCAGCTTATTTGACTGAGGAGTCGTGTCTGTATGTGCAGTGGGGGTAATACGGTCGGAATGGGCAGGGGTGTGCTTGAGTGCCCCTTGCCCTCAGGCCCATCGATCCTGTGTCACATGACTCAGGCACTAGGCGCTCAGACAATAGCAGTGAGCATATGGAAGATGAGCAGCGAAAGAAAATCCATCTGTTACTCATCTTTCCCGTCTGCCTTGTGAAGGCATTTTGAATTGTAAACTTTTCTTTTTACTGGGCCAACCGGAATGTGTATGGATATTCTATAGTGAATGGTTATTTGGCCAAATTTATTTGATTGACAAATGAAGAAAACAATCAGGGTCAAAAGTAACAGCTTAATGGTGGTGACTAATTTATTTAATTAATGAAACATTTTAATGCATGCACATCATGGTAAGCGACACCTCTCTCTTATGAAGGCAGACAGAAGAACAGTATAGCTGGAGTCTATCCCAGCTGTCTTCGGGCGAGAGGCGGGGTACACCCTGGACTGGTGGCCAGCCAATCACAGGGCACATATAGACAAACAACCATTCACACTCACATTCATACCTATGGACAATTTGGAGTCGCCAATTAAACTAGCATGTTTTTGGAATGTGGGAGGAAATCGGAGTACCCGGAGAAAACCTCATGCAAACTCCACACAGAGATGGCCGAGGGTGGGATTGAACTCGGGTTTCCTAGCTGTGAGGTCTGCGCGCTAACCACTCGACACCGTGCATACCTCTTTTATAACTTTTAACTTCAATTCCAACACCAAATACGTATCTCCAATTTGCAAAAAACACACAAACTCTTCCGCTTTTTCACGACACTGATGCGAGCTGCATTCAGGGCTGCTAAGAACTCTGAACACCACAGCAAAGTCTTTATTATGCATGTATGTGTGGTCTAAATAAAAAAGAAAGACAAATAAAAAGGTGGATATTCTTATCACTCACTTCATAACTCTTAATGCAGATGTGTAATTCGCTCATTTGTGTATGCTTGGACATCCCAGAAAAAACACCCAAAACAGGTGATTCAGCTTAATTTACATTTCAGACGGAACTGCCAAATGATGTTTATCCATCCATCCATATTCTATGCCGCTTATCCTCACTGGGATCACGGGGGTATGCTAACAGTGATTAATCATGATAAATTAATTTGTGTCATTTCTCAGATCTAAAAATATCGTATCAAACAAGTTTTAAATTTTCGGAAATAACAGCCTTTTTCCGGTAATCACCTATTCCCGTCCTCTTCGGGGTTTAGGTATAAACGCAATGGCTATCATGAGTGCATTTTTATGGTGTGTGGTGTCACTAATAACATTATCATGATGTCAGTGACATTTTCAGCCATCACTTCTTATCTGTGTACGCGGGTAGTCTGGAGGAGTCTGCAGTAGATAAGCTTCTATACAATCAGCACAATAGACTCTTATTCATTGATAAACAGGTCAAGTGGTCGTTTACACAGTCATGCTACTTAAACATTAACTTTGCATTACATCTTTCACCTTCTAATCTGTTTCTCCGCCATAAAAGGAACTTTTGTATTTTTTGTATTCTGTCTGAAGATGTACTAAACAATGTCAGTGTGTAGTAATCCGAGAAGTACTTGTGAGCAAATGTTTTATGCCGCGTGCTGATGGGTCATCTGCACAGGTCAAGGGGGCATTGGATGAGTCGTGACACAAGTGGAGAGTTTGGATAAAAGAAACAAAGAAGTGTCACTCATTTATTCTGTCATTGTCTTTCATGCACTCCCCTCTGCAGTAAAGCGTGCATGCACACAGACCCTTCATTATGTCATTGCTTCTGTTTCATGCTTGAGTGGGTGCGGCTGTTAAGGCAAGAGGCCGGCAAGTTTGGTCATGAGGTCAGAGTTCGAGTGTCAGGGGGGGTCACTGTCATGAGGTTAACAATTGACCCATGTGTCTACCTTCTTTTATGCATCAATTTTGCTCTAACATCACAAAACAGTATAGCTGGTCTGTTAATGTAGCAGAATACTAACATGCCCTATAGTCTGAGGTACAGTTTACAGTTTCCATGGACCTTATCAAAATGCAAATGTCTCACTGCATCTCTATGTCCTCTCTGTAAATGCCAAGCTCGTCTGGCTCACTGCAGTCTTAGGAACTTTCTCTCACGACTGTGCTGACCACACATGCTTGACATTCCTCTCTTTTTGGTTGTCCTCTCCATAGTCACTTCTCAATGAAATGAAGCAGGGCTGCCATGGTTCTCATACAAGCAGCATGTTAACTATTTGTAGTGTGAGGACAAGCGTCCCTGGTAATTATCTTACTGAATAAATATGTTGATTTGTGTATGCTCTGTATATCTTTAAACATAAAAAAAAATTCTAATGACGTAACTGTAACATGACCCTGTTTGTGACTACCAAACATGAGAAAGATCTAGAATTTCCTTTACTAGCTTGTTGTATTTTTGAGAGAAGCAGTTCTTCTAATGCTAATAAGGCTTCTCTACACATCTTAAAATAAATCTTGGAGCTTTGTCAGCTACGGACATGGGAGTTTTATAATGTTGTTTTTCTTCAGCAAATAATCTAACCTAGTATGATGTTGCTGTTGGAATGTGAGTGTAATGTTAGCTCACATAAAAATGCTAGTGTTGCAACAAACACAATCACACATTAGCATGCTCACACAGCCGTACAGCATGTGCAGGTTTACTTGCACTTATCAGTTTTTGCGTACTTTTCATGTCAGTGTGTGTAGAATATATGCTGAAACTTAAGTAGGAAACAATTAGTTCCACCTCCAACTAACACACTGCATTATTGATAGGAACCAGGAATGCTAAAGTGAGGCAGTTACACATTGTATATTCCCATTGTAACTCAGATGTAACGGTGTTACACGTGACATCTGAGAAGTTGTTAGTCATTTTTCTTAAGGTAGAGTTTCACAGTTGAACCCCTTTGAGAAGAAAAAGTGGGAAATGACGGCACTGTCTCTGCACCATCACCTGTTGTTGCCATTGTTTGGGGGTAGCAACCTGATATTTCCTCTCTGGTGGCGTTATGGATATTGTCAACACTGCAGGCACTTCAGTATCAGTTGCTACTGTGTCACTTTGCCTGTGTGTAGTAATATAAAGTTGAACTTCTTGGCTTTCATTTGGTAAAAGTATGTCATCTCACTTCATAAACATGACAGCATATGATGTAATGTAACATTTTATAGGCTCAAAGTCCCTATAAAACTATCACCTTGCTGATGCCACAGCATTTTTAAACCATGATGTCACCTTGTAAACAATGATATTACGGGAATATGCCGGATGCCACCATAACCGTCAGTGACATAACCTTTTGAACCCCCGACCACTGTGTTATTGAGCTACAGTTCCTTATACTTTTGCAATGTACTTTTTCCACTGTTACACTCACCTGCTGCAGCATGTTAATAAAGCATGAGGGTGACTCACCTGCTAGCCTCGGTTGGGCTGTAAGCCAGACACACCCACTCTTCAGAGAGGCCTGGACCTGCTCTGATAGACACAAAGCACATAGGCTTGCACCTAGCCTGTCTTGACACATAAAGAGGCAGAAAGTTAAAGCATGCATGCCCACCACTTAATGAAATGCTCGGTGGACTCATGCCATCTAAAATTGCCACACATGTTAGTTATACTTGTAGGTGCCACGTGAGTGACAAAGTGGATACATGTAAGGTGCCTCTTGTTGATTTTCATACTAAGAGTGTGATAATAGGATAATAGGACAATGATAAAATTAATTAATGAATTGCACAATAAATGAAAATGAAATTGATAGTTTTGCTGGCCTCAATACATGTGCCATGTGCATGCATGTTTATTTTTCCCGTCTCCTGCTTCCAAACGGGCAGGAACAGGCTTCATATTGGTTTGAGCGCCTTGGCGTGTTTGTTCCATGAATGACATGAACGGAGTGAGCCCTATTGTCAGTCATACGGTCTTTGTCTTGGTGGGTGGAGGCAGGGCCGGTAGCATACACATAGAGTGTAACACAGTCGAAATTATATTAGTAAATTTTCACATAGCGAGGAAAAGGGAGCTAACAGTAGAGAGGCTTTTGGTGTGTGTATGTAATAGGTTAAAAGTATTTTTATTATAACGAGGGTTAGAGAACAGCCCTCTATTATGTCTAATTTGAGGTGGGTTTGTTTGCCCTTATTGGTCAACACTGGGGGGCAGCAGAGACACACTTTTTAACTGAAGGCATCTTCAGCTCTGCTTGCCATGGTCTGCTCACTTCCTATGGTATTGTAATGTACTATAGAATAAAATCTACCAAAGAATATTCTAATCTCCTCAATTTTATGTTGATAAGGTGTTGAAGAGTTGTTACAATCAGGCATGTAAAAATTGTTTCTTTTTTGTTTCCTGCTCTCATATTGTAACTTATATATAACTCTCATATTGTAAGTTATCACATTACTCCCCTTGCTTGCTTCAGTTCAGGTGGAAACCATGCATTCTAATTATAATGGTCATCTTAATGCATTGTTATAGCAAATTTAACTTTTATCCAACCAAAACTTTCAGATATAATTTTATTTATTTGGCCAAACTCTTGTACTGTCACTGAACATTCGCCCCTACCACCAATTTAAATTTAGATACTACTGGATTACTACTGTTTTAAGTCCTCTCTTTCTCTTTTTCTGGGGATATATGTGGAGAGGCTGATCTGGCACAAAAAACATCCCTAGGATTTGAGGCACTCCAGGGATTAAGCAATGCCCAGTGCCTCTGAACAGCAGTACAGGAAACCCATATACCATGTGAAAGAAATGGACACAGCCAATGTCTCGTAGTCTACACAGTACACACAGTAGCTAAGGTAGCCATACTTAACCATGATGTAGAGCTATAAATTACATAATACCATAGCAATCCCCACAGATACAATGCAAACATACCCTTGAGTATTGAGTTGAGCATGAAATCATTGCATTTTAGCTCACAAAAAACTGAAAGTAGATATTGTATATTAATGGTGTCCAAAGTTCGGCCCGATGGCCATTCACCCACAGAACGTTGTATATTTGTGGCCTATGTGGCCCTCAGTGGATGAAGTTTGGACACCCTGTTGTATATACATAATGGCAAATTTTGTATAACAAAACAACAGTGGCATTACATCTACAATTTTTAAATCTCGCATAAGAATGCTGAATTCCTTGTCAGAGCTAAAAGTGAATGAATTCAGGCATGCCATCACGCCTTTACAATTTTATGATTGTAAAAGTTATTTATGTATGAACTGTATTTCTAATTGACAGAATTTGAAATTTGAAATCCAGTAGTCCACACAACAATAATCTAAATGATTCACTCTGAACAGTATATTATTTAAAATACACAACAAAATGCAATGTTTTTCTCCTTTTAATAAAGTACTTTCGCGTTGTCGCCACCTATTGGCTATTGAAAGAATGCAAGCGTCCTGGACACTTCCGCGTTATGACGTCACAGCTGGAAGCTCCGTCCACTTGTATGATCGAGTGCTCCTCCATGGAATCAGCAGTGCATTGGTCTCATTCTCCACATAGCCTGCGTGTCAGTGCAGTCTACTTACAGCTGGCTGTGAGCAGAACTGACCTTGCTTTCTTTATTATTACACGCTACTTTTTTAAAGCCAACTCGTTGACAGGCTTGATCAATTTTGACATCTTTTGTAACGGTGTTTTTCTTTTTCTACAAAGTTGGAGGCTGGGCCTTTAACTTTCCTGTGGGGGGAAAGAGAAAAGAGTAGATAATTGTTGTTGTCGGTAAGACTTTTTTAAAAAAGGCGATAGATGCTACTGACGAAAATGGACCTGTTGAACTACCAGTACCTGGACAAGATGAACAACAACATTGGCATACTCTGTTACGAAGGTAAACTTTGTTTTAGAGGTTTAAGCGTTTCATGTTCAAACTGGGACAAGTTAGCTACGATTTGACTGAAATGATATGTAGTTCAAATTTGAATTTGTGTTTTTATACGTACATACTGTATTGGCTGTGTTGGCATTTGCCGTCGTATTGTGTTCAACTGCCTTAACGTTGTAAATGTAGCGTATGTTTGATGGAGCATAGCGCAGGGCTACGCAGCTAATGTTAGCCTCTTGCGTCATTTTAGGCTAATTTGCTTGTGAGTCATCGACAAAGGTGCAACCCCACTCGCACTTTCGTCGCTCTGTTTGCTTTGTTGAACTTGTTCACTGCTGTAATTTATATTCATTACTCACGCTTTTACTACTTTGTGGCAAATTTGAATTTGTCAAAACAGACAACGAAGCTGTACTGTCACTGTCAAGTGTTTACATTCCTTTGCAGTTTGTGCAAAAGGCGTCACTACCTCTTGTTTCGCTCTTCTGGAAGTACTCACACAGTGTAATTCAGTCTGATGGAGGTGGAACAGGATTCACTGGAACACCTCTTTGGTTTCAGTTATTACTATTACATCCTGCTTTTATTGTTGCAGCCATAAACAAGCGTAACATTGTAGTGACATTCTCAGCATGCAACATTTTTCATGACCTTGTATGCTGTTCTAATACATGGAAATAAAAAGTAGCTTTAAGTATGGTTGGGGGATAGGAACAAAGGTGCATCAACATCCAAATGCTCCAAACAGAAATTATCCAAAACCAAAAACACAGGGGAAACAAATAAAAATAGCAATGGGATATTGAGGGATATTCATATTTAAACACACAAACACCAAGCTGACATCATTATGTTTGTTAGGCAGTTTGTCTGGCTGTAAAAAGTGGTTATAATACTAAAATAAACTGTCTTTAAAAACAGATATCCCTCAAATCTGGCGCCCGTTGTAGCCTGGCTAACTTTGTGAAGCTGCAGCATTGCGCTCATGTAGTTGTTTTGGGGGTTTGTGTGTATTTGCAGCATTTCCCCATTGCATGATTTTTATGGCTTTTGTGTGTTTTTAGTTTTTGGTCAATGCTAATGAAAACAAAAGATGTTTGACGTTTTGTTTCTGGGGGAAAAATGTGACTTCCAATGGCTTTTTCTATTATTAGATAGGTTTAGCTCTAAGGCATACCTTAGAGCTGTTTTGTACAATGTCATTATATTTGTAAGAACATCCCTCCCTGCTTGACTTGATAAAACAAACCTGTATTAGCATCTTTATTAGTGGACCTATGTGGCTGAAAGCCATTGTACAGATTAACAGAGAAGCACTACAAAGGTCTAAAAAGGTCATATGGCATCTTAGATTTAGTTGTCCATACACCATTATTGTGAAATAGCAGTCGCTTCCATAGCTTATTCTTCAGCCTGGTATTGCATGAAAAGGATAAAAGTGCCACTGTCCCGGCTCTGAATCCAAACAGAAGGTTCCACTGTGTTCTCGTCTCTCTCAGGTTTCACACCATCTATCCAATTACACCACTTGAACAGGGAAGGATACCTTTTTTTTTTTAATGCTTGCATATCCTCCGGGTGTCTTTCACATGATGATTTTCACACACACAAGTGAGCACATTTATTGTTGCCAGCTGATATTTGCTGTATTAGTATTTGTTTTGGTTGATTTTTAGCTGACTGAGCCGAATATGTGCCTCAAGATAAGAACAACACAAAGATGCAAGGAAGGGGAGTGAAAGAACAGCCACGCGTGTTCAGACACGCTCAAGTCAAAGGCTTCTACAAGTTATACTGTCAGTGTGCTGACTTTTTGCTCATACTTCAATATGTACTGTGTGTACTTCCTCACGTAAAGATATATATAGTTGTGTTTTAGAAGCATTTGGCTATACTGAATATTGTACATATACAAAACATTTAAACGTCCTGGGGCAATGTTTACATCAACAGACTCTGAAATAAGTCAGATTTTGTTGGGTACAGTATATCGATACAATAACAGCTTACATGTGAAAATGTCAGAAGTGTTTTCAAAGACACTTTTTAAACACTTTTAACACACGACATTACACCTGGATGCATCCTGGTTTGTAGAAAGGTAACAAACAGCCATATTTTAACACCAAAACTTCATTTTTGTATTCATCAATAAATGAAAATAGACTGAAAATCATGTGTGTATTTAGTTAGTCGATGACCCAGCAGCTGTCTAGAATACAAAATTTCTCAATACATACAGGTATAGTGTAATTATATTTGCACACTACTTACAGATGCAGTCTCCAAGTATTCATAACAAACGCTCTGTATTACTAAATTTCACACAAACTCGACTCAATGAGTGAATGACTTGCGTAGATCTATCTCCTGCATATGTAAATAAATGCTCGTGCACATCTTTATCTAAACCATGACATTCGTCATTTAGCTTGTTTGCTTGTTAACAATTGCAATTAAAGAAAGACAGAGCCATTTGATGTGCTGCAACAGTCACTTTTATTGCAAATGTTGATCCAAAATCAGAGAAGGTGCGCTGTATGTATACATCCTCTGAACAAGTCATGTGTGTCATGACTTCCATAAACCACAAGCTGTTGTTTTGACAAATTGACACTGAATACATTCTTTTTTTTTTCTAGCTTGTTTTTCATCGCTTAAGCGTCTTATGGGTTTCATCTTGTCAAAACGATTATTTTCTCCTCTAGAAAGAGATATAATAGATATTTAAGATAATTGCCCGTTTCTCATGTGGTGCCTTTAGACAATGAATTGCCCATCCCTGATGTGCTAATCCAAGCTGCTAGCTCACTTGCCTCTGAGCATCTGGCTGCTATAAACATTGGAACTGTTATTGTATGTAATATGTGGGGTGTATCTCGGACATGATCTAATATTAGAATATTTAGCTTATTTTTACACTTGAAACACTGACACATTTAGATTGCTGTCATGTGTTTTTAAGGGGTGCTGGGCATTGATGTCTGTTTATGAACCCCCCCCCCCCCCTCTTTATGTCCTTCCCCATCGCTTCTTGTTGCTCCCCCTTCTTCCTGTGATAAAACCAGTGTTGATCTTCTAGAGGAACTTCTCTGGAAGTCTGTTTAAACTTTGTATTATTCATTGGAGTGGTTAGCGAGATAAAAAGCAGCAGCACCCGAGGCCTAAGCTCCTAACCGCAGAGATAACAGAGAAGGAGCAAGCTTGGACTCATCTCAGAGTATCTTCAGGGGGAAAAAAGAGAGCAAGAGAGAGTTCACCTCCGTTTGTAATCTAATCTCATCCAGATTTCTCGCTGTTTGAAGCTCTGTCAAGAGAAATAGACTTTGATCATGCAGGCTCAGTGGAATGAGATGAGAGAGGGACAGTTTGACTTCAGTGAAGAGCATTTGTCATCATGTCGTAGCCATGTTTTTGATGCTCCTAATTGGAAGTACCGAAAGTCATTAATCACTCTGCACATATGGCTGTGTTGCATATTGTGAAGCTGTGAGCAAGGTTGACAAGCCTTAAGATAATCTAAGTTAAATAAACCGACTTTGCTCATATGTTTGAATGCATACAGTAGAATTAAGTGATTGTTATAAAGCCTGCAACCTCATTGGACGATCTGGTGTCTCCTTTTATTGCCTTCTATCTGCGTGCGACTAAAATAATGATGTCATCCTTGTTGCCATGGTGCACAGTGGGGCAAGCGGGAACATGCCAACTAGTGGGAGGGGGGTTTGGTAGCAGGCAAGCAGGTGCTGTAGTACCACACTAAGGCTGGCGTACATGCACTCACTTGTCCAGTTTATGAAGCACACCTAGATGGAACACTCAGGATGATGGTGCTTTATGGGGATGTAAATCTCTTTGTGATGGACTCAATTCTACATATACAGGTTACAGTGCGATATATAGGTGATTGAATACAGTGTAAAAATTGTTGATGTAGACTGTGCAAAAGCGCACATATCCCCAAGCATGCTGTAAGGCAGGGGTCCCAAACTTTCAGGTGTAATGATAAAAGAATTATTAGTAAATTACTACATCCAATTGTATGTAAATCAATTTTAGATATATGGGCCATTCTAAAATAATATACAGTTATAAATCCCTGAGTTTTGCATGTGTCTCACTTTCAGTCCTTGAATACACCATCTAACTCGACTACTATACTGTATTGTACCCCCATTTTCTTTCACCTCATATTTGGTCCCAAATGCTGATACAATGTGGGAATGCAACAAGGTAAGATTTGACGAAGTTGCGAGCGCTAATGTGAATATTTGTTTGTTGGATTTGTTGAATTAATTAATTCATCCATGCAAGCAAACAGCAACATATAATAATCTCTCTGCAGAACAAACTCCAGGATAATACTGGTGGATGCTGGCCCTGTATTCATTTGATGTTATTGCAGTCTTTGCTTGACACAATAAATAGTATATGATAATTTGAATTGCTATAATGTAGAGTTAGCATCCATCCTCATCTTCAGTCACGCTAATCTGTGAATGCGCCACAATCTTCTCAAAGCTCTCTTTGACCACATTTATTTATTAAGGATATTCCACAGCTCAGCAGCAATATAACTCGTGTTGTAATAGCCAGCATTAATAGAACTGATGAGTTAATGGCATTTTACAGCACTTGCAAAAGTAGACGGCGACCATTCATGATACTTGAAAAGCAGCTACTTATATATTTATGTTATTGCCAATGTTTTTTGATTAGGTGCTAATTAAAGTCCCTGGCGGAGATTGGCTTTTGGAGTTAATGTGTTAGCAACAAACACCTTGTTTGTATCCGTTTTGGAGTAGTTATGGAGCATTTTGCGCTGGAACAAGCTTTTTCTTAAGCTTGTATGTTTTGTTTGGGAAAATTCAGACAGATACATGTGTCCAAAGCAGTGGAAAGTCCCCGAGCCTAGACTGAGCCAGTGGTACTTTTCCTTCATTCTCTCTCTTTTTTGTGCTCCCACTCCCACTCACCGACTACTCTGTAACAGGCCTCCTGGACAAGGACAAGAGTGGGGGGGGGGG
Organism: Doryrhamphus excisus; assembly: GCF_030265055.1. Classification (NCBI taxonomy): domain Eukaryota; kingdom Metazoa; phylum Chordata; class Actinopteri; order Syngnathiformes; family Syngnathidae; genus Doryrhamphus; species Doryrhamphus excisus. Next base: position 8,797,501 of record NC_080483.1, on the reverse strand, counting down.
AGATGAGATTCTGAGAAATAAATACACACACATAAACGCAGAACCCATCCACAGCTATTTTTTCCCCCCCAAAAAACATTCCCAGCCAGATAGTTCCGGAGGTTTGTGCTTCTCTCAGCAAACTAAGTCAACAAACGTGTTACTGAGAGACTCACTGTACTATAAATTCCTCAGTGGTTCATCTTCAGAATTAGTGATAATTTGTGGTGGTGTGATGGTCAACAGTGTTCCCCACAGGGCTGCGATATATGTGTGGTGTAAGGTTGTTCTTTGTGCAATGAGGATTCATTATCTCACATTTTTTACCACCATCTGTGGCCATCAAAATGTGTTAGTAGTTATAATACAATAATAATATATAATATAATAATTCTAATATAATTCTCTAAAAACCTAATTGACATGTAAGTCATTATGCTCACGAACGACCTTTCTCTCTGTCCTAGGAGAAGCAACCTTGCGAGGCGACCCCAGACTCCAGTCCCTGTCCCTATCTTCATCTTCCTCTTCGTCTTCATCCTCTTCCTCCTCCTCCAATTCGTCCATCGCAAGCCACAGGACGGGCCCGCCTCCGATCAGCCCCACCAAGAGGAAGCTGAGCGGCGAGCAGGGGGACAGCGACATGGATGACAACGAACATGTGGCCAAGATGAGCCGACTTTTCGCCACGCAGTTGTGAGTACACAGCGACAGCAGACACAACATTGGTTTGGGATTTCTTAACGGCACACACACACACACACACACACACAGACACAGATCCATATCCCATATCCATCCACTTTCTATGCCGCTTATCCTCATTATGGTCGCGGTGCTTTGCTGGAGCCTATCCCAGCTGACTTTGGGTGAGAGGCGGAATACACCCTGGACTGGCACATATAGACAAACAACCATTCACACACTGGCCAACATGCTAACCACTCAAAAGAATGCAATGGCAATGTTTTCAGTAGCATTGTAATTTAAAAAGAACAGCATTTTAATTCCTGAATGCATAATGCTAATGTAGGCTGTCACTAGTAAACTAGTCCCCCTTTTAGTTCCTTGGTTATCAGCACACTTTACCTCTTTGGCTTACCCTAACTGGTCCTTTTTTTGGTAAATTTTATAAGAAAGTTTTCACACAAAAAATAAAAAAATAATAAAGATGCTGTCCTTTAGATCAGGGGTGTCAGGGTGTTTTTTTGTTTTTTTTAATTGGCCTGTGGCACATTATAATAATATAATTTAACCAAAAAAAAAACCTAGTAAAAATCAGTAATCATTTTAGAATAAAGAATAAAGTCAAAATATTAAGAGAAAATAGTTGTGCTGTAAATGAGAAAAAAAACGTCATTTTAGTTCCACAATGTTGAAATAATAAATAATGATGTTATTTTTTTAATGGTGAAATATTTGGAAACAAAAAAAACAATAAAATGGGGAAAAACTGAAGACTGAAGTTCATACTAATGATACTTTTCCACCTATATCACAGAGATGAATTTTTTTGCATACATAACATCTTAGGGTATATACACATGTTGGTTTACAAAATATCAAAGTGGTGCATCCTTTAATTTTTTTAGTCTGTGGCCGTTGGTGGACACCCCTTCTTTAGAGGTGGCTGAAGTGAGGTTTCTCAGCTGTTCATTATGTGCATATTATTCAATGTAAAATTTCCAGTGTAATTGGTGTTTCTCTGCTCATATATGGAATGTTAGCTGACTCGTCAAAGTTGCGTGATATGTCTCCTTAGGACTGCCAGTTTGTGAAACAGCAGAAATATTACTCACATGGGTGACCCCCCCCGTGGTTCCCTGTTCTAGAGATTCTGGAGCTGTCCAGCGGGTAGTGAAGGAGCTCTGGGAGACCTGGGGGCAGTGGACCTGGAGCCTCTCGCTCCATTAGACTGAGTCAGTCATGGGACTCCAGCCATGGTTATTATTTATTGTAGCAATGTCAGGAAGTTGATGGCTGGAGCTGTGCTGGTTCTTAGTAAAATATCTTAGCTGAGGGAAACACAGATCTCATTCGCAATTGATGGCAATGTGTAAGGAAAAGTGCTCAAATGTTTTGTTGTAGAAAGCTGCTCACTATTCATGTTGTGCTGCAAAGACATTTATGTTTTATACTTGCCTATTTGTGTGTGCAGATTGTGTTACATCAGATAAATTGCTGTGGTGGTTCCTGGGAAAAAGGCTCTTTTTCCCTCATCTTGTGACCATGCTCACATAACAAAGGATTAGTTTGTGCAACTTGACATTTGTGCACAGTCATCGTGCCCCCCCCCCCTCGCCCATAGACGGCCGTCCACGAGTATAAGAAATAACGTTCCACTTTTCACAGACACCTTTTGCACTTTTGAACTTATTGCATTGTCTGCCTGTGTTTCACTTACAAGAAGTACAAGAAGGCTTATTGTTGTTGTTAACTTTCAGTCAGTGTTGCAATGTGCTTGTCTTTGTATTACTAAATAACATTAATATGATAAAACATAATCTTCTTCCTCGATTTGCTTTATTTTCAGTGTTGGAATCGGAGGTTCCATTCAAGGCATTTTGCACTTCTGACAAACACATTAGCCGCAAGCGGTCGTAAGAATTGAAGTTCCGCCACACAGTCATGTTCAGATGTACAGGGATGTTATCTGACACCTGCCAAGCGCTTTTTGCTTTTGTCTGCAGAGACAGCTACTCTTTTGTGTTTAGTGCCTTATTGTCTGAGCGCTTATTATTCAGACCGTTTTGTCCACTCGTGACTTCCACATTTCTCGAGTGCTTTCCATCCATCCAGTAGGAAAATGTTGATCCCGTTTGTGAACATCTGCACAAGAAATGATGTTGTTTGCACTATTTCACATATTTAGTGACACTATTTCCATTGATAAATAGTTTTTCAACTGATGCTGACAATTCCAGCATCAAAGACCACCAATGAATGGCAAAAATTGGCCAGTAATTGAGATGGCTATTAAAAATGCTTAAAAAGGCTATTAAAAACTCTATTTTTCCAAACCCTCTTGCTCCCTTTCATTCTCCAATTCCAGACATTTGCAATAAAAGTGACTGTTGTAATTATTATTTTAGATTCATGTTCAGAACCTTCGCCTTCTCTTCAATATGCCTAAAACACCTACTAAACACAGAAAGTATGAAATGTATAGGTATTCTCTACTAATGAATGATGATGTACGAGGATCCTGAACTTGGTGCTTTCAAGGACCACTGAAGTTCATCAGAAATGCTTAAAAAATATCAGTGAAGCATAAAATCATTAATATTAGGTGTCCCAATATTGTTATCACTTCCGATATCAGCCAATACTGATATGGAGCTGATATCAGCACATATCATATGTACTTTTTTTTGTCTTAAGCGTGGAATGTTAGATAAGGCTAGAAAAAGTGACCCTGACCCTGTGATGTTGCGGGTTTTGAGTCTGGAACAGACTGTTTGTATCGGAGTGCTAATATATGAGAGTTTAGATGTAGACCGCATAATTGGATACTGTTTTTCAATTGTTGGATAATATTGCAGAGATATCCGCGATACCCTTAATAAACACACAAAGACACTGTTTATTATGAATATGCTGGGTGTCATTGTATATCCTCCTTTCTCCACCCATTCACATTATCCCGGCATCAAACTATTCATTTCATTAAGGACGATCTTGACATTCATGCCTGCAATTTTCCACATTCATTTCACATTTTCCGTAAGGCAAATTCTTTTTGAACTTGAGAATTCCTTCCACCTTTCTCCACTGATTCAAACCACTCAAACGTCATCATGTTGAGTTCATTCAGGCTATTTTCGACATTGCAAAAATTCAGTCATAATGCCACATTTTCCCACCCATGGAAAAGAAGGGAGAATATCCCTCAAGCCATTCCATTCCAAAATGATGGTTTTCTCTCATTTCCTGTTCCATATTCATCACAAATTGCATTCTGTAGTTAAAGTATTTTGCTACCTTTCAAGCATGAGCATGGACAGACACCTGACACCTCCTCTGGTAAGGGAACGGGGCTTCCAAAGGTCTAGACCTATCCTTTTGTTGTCCAATCCCAACAAGCCAGTGTCAGGCTGGCTGGGGGGGAGTCAGACTTTAGTGGTGAGAGAACAAAGCCAAGTGTCTGAACAAACCCCAGCTTGCTTGTACAGACGCACTATTCATACGTCACTGCTTAGTGCTGCTTATTTTTTGTATGTACAAGTCTTTTAGTGGTGACCATGTTTTTACCCAGCGTGTATCAACGTGTCCTGCATGTGCCTGCTTGTTTCTAGCCATCCACATGTCGTGGCTGTGCATCTACTCCAAGCAGGAGGAGGAGGACGGGGGGGGGGGTTCGGGGGCTTTGAACAAAGAAGCCTTATCCCGTTCACTGGAGCCTGCGGGCTGGAAGCTTGCTACTGCCTGCCCTCCTGGCTGCCACTCAGCAGTTGTAATGCCTCCAGCGTAAAAGTCTCTGTTGCTCCTTTCAAAATAAGAGAGGAAGGACGCAGTTCCATTTTTGTGTTGTGATATGTCAGCAAATGTTCCTTGATGTCGGTCATGACAATGTCGCTTGGAACTTCTTCACATGTCTATAGTGTTTGTGCTTTGATAACGCAGGATGCTCTGCAAGTCTTCTTACTCCAGAAGCCAAGCAGTTGGCGAAGATGTTCCATTCTTATAGTGCAGCTGCAGGACTTAGTGGTGTTGGGAATGGTGCAAAGCCTTCCTCTGCTAATTCATATTTAGCACACTTGTATCCTAGATACAAAGTTGAGTGGAAGCATCATGTAGTTTAACGCAGATGAATGAATTTTTAACTTCTGCTGCTAAAGCCTGGACAGTACTTTTTTTTATTTTTACAGTCTGGATAGCATTGAGGCCGACTTTCTATGTATGTGTATATTTATCTACAGTATTTCTATTTTGTGGCTTTGCATAGATCCCCGTGTTGGCCTGGTTGTAACCTGTGGTTCAGCCTTCATCCGCCCCCTCAACTTTTTCTCCCTTCTTTTCTCTACACGCTGATTCTTCCCAGATGTTTCCTGTGTGTGTGTGTGTCATTCCCTCTCCTGTCTCCATGGATCTCTCTGAGGATATCAACATCTGCCCACATTGGAGATTTATAGGGAGGGCTTTCCTAAAGAAGTGTTTTTCCCCCTGCTGTAGTTTTTTAGTTTTTAGAAACACAAACAAGTCAACCGAAATGCAGGGTGAAAAGGCTAAACATGTTAAAACTGCAGGGAATGTAAGGATACACACCCAATTGATAAAATTACATTTTTTTTATTATTTGAGGTCAGAAGTCATGGATTTTTGGTCCTTTTTAGTTGAATGTTTGATGGGAACCAATCCCAACACATATTGAAAGTATTCGGTATCAGGTGGTGTGTCCCAAGAAAATGAACCTTTTTGTCTTTTGTCCTTTGATAGTTGTGTTATACAGTACAGTGGATCCCCCGCACTGTCGGGATTCAGCATTTTTTTTTTTTATTCAAAAATGTATTTTTTCTCTGAAAATAGACATTTCTTCCAGCAGAAAAGACATTTAATTCACACTAAATCAGTAATAATACAGGTAAAACAGACACACAATTTTATACATGTTTATGTTGTCCTGCTTCACTGGTAATGTTCTTTCACCAATTGTTTTTTGGTTCGGTGGTCCTTGAAGGCACCATAGATAATAACGAAATCTGTTCATGGATCATGTAACTGTATCATTCATCAGTCTTGAGTGCGTACTTAATGTATTTTAGGGCTTACACCTGGATTGTGATGAACAATGTGGGTAAAAAATAGACATTTTCATGGGCGTCTCAATTACTTGCGTTTTTTTGTAATTCGTTGGCAAGTCTGGAACCGATCCCTGGTGGAACTCGGGGATCTACTCTTTCCTAGAATTAACCATTTATGCTGCTTTTGCGCAAATTCAATGCACATAGTTTGTATCAGAGTAACTACTTCTAGACCTTTGGGACACGACTGTCAATAAAAGAATTATTGGATGCAAATCAAACACAATAAAGCCGCAAAATTTGCTAAGCTAGGGTCTAAGTCCAAGTCATTCACAGCGCAATGGCAGTCCTTGGGGTTGATGTGAAGACAGGCTGCTTTAAAAGGCTTTACTTAATGACAGACAGAGAGTGCTGTGATGTAGTACAGTAGTAATATAGCACCGTATGGGGGGAGGGGTTGGACTCTGGATTTAGAATGAAGGGATCCTCCTGTGAGCACTCACCACAGCCGCCACCACTAATACCGGCCTACGCATAAAACCGGAGTCCTGTAAACTAGAATCAAATCGACGTCTGCTCTCTATTTGGCTGTCATGTGATCAGTCACATGGTTCTCATTTTCATAACAAGCCAAGCGAAGCTAAACGAAGCTGATGCAAACTGTACATGAATAGTTGAATTGTCATCCAACCAGCTGGCACAAGACAAGAGCAGGTGGTCCGGCCCCCGCTGGTTCTGTGACCCCACCGAAAATTAAAAGGTGAGCGCGTGGGAGACAAAAGGCAGCGGATGGGTTTGCGGTTGCCCGATGGCACGGAATCAAGTCCAGGGTTTTGTTGGCGGGTATCGTGGTGGATTTGACAGGATCGGCCACTGACTGAATGATTGGGTCTGTCCTCTGGCTGGCTTCTGCAAGCAGGGGCCCCTCTGGTGTTTCGCTAACACGACGCTTGGTCGTTGTTGATGTTGGGAACAACCCAAACACTCAGGTGGCGGGCAGGGGGAGATATGGGTAGCCTCTACAGTCACAAAACATGTGCAGCTTGTTTTGGGGACAACTTAGCTCGGATTTTTTCCTGCAAGATCAGAAAGATTAGCTGACTATCTGTAGTCCGCTTTCTTGCTGCCTTCAGTGTCCTTTCCGATAATGTGGGGTCTTTGCGTAATAACAACAAAATACCTTGTTCTTTAACATTAACACATTCTATTTTTTAACAGTACAGAAATCCCTCATTTATTGCAGTTAATTGGTTCCAGACCCGACCGTGATAAGTGAAGTGGTCCGAAGTAGGATTATGTATTTATAAATGCATTTTTTTGTAGTTGGAGCATAGAAACTTGTTAACGACCTTCTGAATACGGTTTTAACATTATTAGAGCCCTCTACACATTAAATAACAGCCCTATATTTACCGTTACGCTCATATTACCCAATATTGTAACAGAAAATCTGTTGTGTGTTGCTGTAAATGTGTTCCAGTGCTAGGGTGTCAGATGGACAGGAAGTGACATCGGAGGTTCAGAGTTGAGTTTTAGCTCGGCGTGGGTTACCGCCCCCTCAGTAGCCTGTGTTTTCATTAAGGATTTTTATTCGGGATTACTGTGCCTGTTTGGTGCTTGTGTGTCTCCCCGAACATTAGTGACATTACTGACAGTAGTGATTACATAGGATCACAATGTCTTTGAATGCATCTTCTGTGTATCTAAGTGCTTAATTTACAAAATACTTTACATTTGTGGTGGTCCGTGGTATAGTAGGTGGGAGGCTGGTATCTGCATGGCATTAATTCAGACCAGCTGTGATATATTAACAAATGTTTGAGTCCTCCATTTGTGGTTTATTTTACCACACTGATTTAGCATCATGGTTCCTTTTTTTTTATGTGATGCACTTCAGACTCCAGCGCAGGAAAACAGCAACCCATTGTCATGCTTTAGTGTGTCGGGGGGTGGGGGGGGGGGTTTACAGGAATGCTGCCAAATCTCTCAGGAAGTTTGCAGCAGACGGTGAAAGAAAAAGGAAGACAAAGCAAAAGAGAGCCCCTTTTTGCTCGTGTAAGCTTTGGGCACAAACGAAGGAAACAAGTCTTTCTTGTAGTAGAAGCCCGGGACCATTCATACACCCCCCCCAAACCTACTCTCCTCCATCCCACGCCTCCTTAGCTATTCCTTACTCAGTATTGTGTATTTATTTGTACTTTCATGCTGTTGTGGAGTCCAGATGCTTGAGCCAGCAGTCAGGTTGCTTGGTCACATGCTCCTACAAGCATCCAAACAGCCCGCCTTACGTTTTCACCATAGCGCCCATTGAGTGCCATTCACCGTGTTGACATAATGACTGCTCGAGAACAAAGAGGGATTTGAATGTTCTAGTTTGTCAACACGTTTTAGACTGGGGTTCATTTTTGACGCAGCTGTATCCGCGGCGGGCCCTCGCTCCCTTCGCCGGGCCTCAAATTGTAGGAGGGAAGTGGGCCCGCAGGAAGGCTGCGATACACAACATAATGGCTAAGTGTTATACAAGTGTGCACAGTGTAACCACCGAGTCTCTTCCCAGGAAACCTCACGGCGACTATCGCAGCCCCCCCTCCTCCAAAGACCAGAGCCGGAGCCCCATCGAGCGTGTGGTGTTGCCCGGCGCTCTGGGTGTCCACGCCAACCACCTGTACAGCCACCATCACCACCATCATCACCATCACCACCAGCAGCATCATCACCATCACCTGGCCAGTTTAGCTGCCATGGACCAGCCGCTGGCGCTCACCAAGAGCAGCAGCAGCAGCAGCATGGTGGAATCTGTGGCCCGAAGCACGACAGCACCTCCGACCGCCGTCCCGCACACGGTGGCGGAACGCCAGCAGGTGACGATTACTTGATGGTGATTACTTTGGGGTTGTGATGTTTTGGACAGAAACATGAAAGTATGTCTTTGTGTTCGTTTCAGAACCGTCCGTCTGTGATCACGTGCGCCCCCGCTAACAACCGTAATTGCAACTTGTCTCACTGCCCGCTGTCTCACAACGGCTGCTCCAGCCTGGCCAACAACTACAGGAGAGTCCATAGTAAGTAGACACACAAAGCTAGCGATACGCTATTGCTTTGTTGTCGTGATGTGCCTTACCACTGATTTAGTTTACTATCTGATACCGTGTAGAGTCCAGGCTGGTATTGTGTGTATGTTTATATATTTTGGTAATGGTAATGGTTTTATTTCATTTGAACATGCATCAGATTACAATTGAATGCATCCCATAATCAGTTCACAGTTCCACATGTCCAAAAGGAGTAGGAAGAAGCAAAGCTTATTAAATCCTACCCCTCCATCTGGTACTTTTACAATCAGTAACTCTTACATTTGTTCACTTCCTGCTTTCCTAATATAGTTTATTTTTTTATTATTTTTAATTGAATTGAATTGAATTGAATTGAATTGAATTGAATTGAATTTTGTTTAGTTTTGTTTAGTTTTGTTTAGTTTTGTTTAGTTTTGTTTAGTTTTGTTTAGTTTAGTTTAGTTTAGTTTAGTTTAGTTTAGTTTAGTTTAGTTTTATTTAGTTTTGTTTAGTTTTATTTAGTTTTGTTTAGTTTTGTTTAGTTTTGTTTAGTTTTGTTTAGTTTTGTTTAGTTTTGTTTAGTTTTGTTTAGTTTTATTTAGTTTAGTTTTATTTAGTTTAGTTTTATTTGGTTTAGTTTTATTTAGTTTTATTTGGTTTTGTTTTATTTAGTTTTATTTCATTTATTTATTTTTTGTCATGTACCAAAGTATGAGGTGATATATTTTAATCCTAAAGGTGATGTTTTGAATCCTAACGGGACCTAAAAACCGTTATCTTCCAGCCAACACGGCGTGTGACCCCGTGATCGAGGAGCACTTCCGCCGCAGCCTGGGCAAGAACTACAAGCCCGAGCCCGAACCGGCGATTGCGGCAGCATCGGCGACCGCCACCAACTCGGTGTCCATCACGGGCTCGGTGGACGACCACTTCGCCAAGGCGCTGGGCGAGACCTGGCTGCAGATCAAGAACAAGAGCAGCCCGTCCTCATCCACCAGCAGCCCAAACTCCTCCCCCGACAGTCGCATGATCAACCACAACCACTCCCCCTCTCTGGTCTCCTGAACAGGGACCCCCCCAACCCCGCCCCTGCCCGCCCTTCATGGCCTCCTTGATGGAGCCCGTGTCTGCTGGTCTGCTATGACCCCGCCCCTCTTCACCTTGCTGACGATCAATCAAGCAATAACAGTCACATGATGAGGAAGCTCATCTTCTGTAGTTTTTTTTGTACATAAAGAACAAGTTTTACTTTTGTTTTTTCTTGTAACTCTAGTTTTGTCTTCTGGATCTGAGAGGAAAAGAAGCTGGAAACCACCGGACCGTGCTACCAAAGTTTCATGTAGGCTCCGCCCACTCTTTCCTCCCATCCACTGGCTCCACTCTTCCGCTAGCTCAACCACTCCAGTTCATGATGCTAACTTCTTCCTCTTTTTACGCCCATTCCCGAACCACCCGCACGGCCCCTTTTTTTTCTTTTGGCGCCCTGAAATGTTCCTAGAATTCTTTTATCACATGGTTCTGTAGCTCCGCCCCCATCGTGTCTCGCTCTCCAAACACACACTGTGGTTTTTGTTCAGATTTCTTAAGGTTTTAAGGGTAAACTAATGCATGTATTATTTGTTTTGTTGTTTTTAATAATAGCTGGTATCTATTAGTAAGCATTTCAAATACTTTTTAATTAATTAGCTTTTTTTTTTTCTTTCAGTCGGATGTTAGCTAATAACTAAGTAACACACGTAAGACGATATACGCTCACTGCTGGATCAGTTGTACTCCATGTTGTTATACCGTTGATGTTACCATGTCGTATTGTTGTTTTGTTTTATGCTCAGTGTGCTAGCAAACACATAGCAGGTCGCGAGTTAGCCTCCGGACAGGCGCCGCTAAACGAAAACCTCCAGTGTTGTGATGTCGATCACACAGAATCAGAACCACGTGGACACCAGGATGATAAACATTCCTAATTTAGGGAACGGAGTTTAAATGGAGTGCAGTACTTTGCTGCAACCAGCAGAGGCGCTGCTGAGTCAGTTTCCACTGGTTTGCTGTGTAAGGAAAACATGATAACACCAGCATGGAAACAGGAGTTTTATTTGGATTATTTGATGGTTACTTTTCCGAATGAAGGCAATTTGGTAAAAAAAAAAAAAAAATCGCCTACGACTCGGGAACTTTGCTGGTATCTGTAAAGCTGTACAGTTTATTTTGGCATGCAAAAATCATTGATCATCCACAACGTCTGTCACCCTTCCACTGAAGCTAAATGACAAAGACACCTGTCACACAGATCACAGCAAAGCGGCGTTATTGCCTGACTCCACAGTATAATCTGTGACGCATACATGCGTATAAAATACCTGACGTACGTGTCAGGTGTAAAACTTCCCATTCATCCTGCTTCTGTTACCACACTAATGCTACTTCCCGTAGCTGTAAAGTTGCCAGGTTGACTTCATCCAAACCCCCATTCATACAAAAAAAACCCTCGTGTTGGTATCGTAAGCGTACCGAACCGTACCACTTGGTGGAAAAAGTGCGTAGTTGAAGATCAAGTGTAGACATTCCATTCTTGTTCACCACATCAACAATGTGGCGGGGGAAAAAGAAAAAAAAAGTTAAAAGTCAGTGAGGCGTTCAGGAGCTGAGCTTCTGTCAGATCACGCAAAGTCTCTGCCTTCCACTCGGCAAACAGTTTTTTTTTTTTTGTTTCCCAGGTTAACATTTCACTGCCGCGTTGTAGTTTGGAGGCTTTTTATCTGCTTCAGTACACACACACACACACATAGTAGGAGTTTTTTTTTTTTTAATAATAGGTAACTATAAGACCATCATTACGCTGTGCGTAACGGATGTACAGAGAAAAACAACAAATCCTAGGTATTTTTCAAGGAGCAATTAATTTGTTAATGATATGTAGCTATTTAATTGTTTTCTTTTCTGTCTCGTATTATTATAATCAATGCATTTTCTTTTTGTCTTTTTTTGGTGGAAAAAGTTGATCTTTTTAATTTTGTGTTTGAATTCAAGTTTGTCTTGTTAAAAAAGCGAGAGAAAAAGAAAAGGATGAAAACGTGCAGGAACACAAGAAGAAGCCACTGGACTTGTCAGTGACAATCGCTACTTTGACGGGAGGTGATTGGCGTTGGCTACTAGGACAGCGCCACCTGCTGCCTGCCCGCCCTCTTTTTTTTTCCCCCACATCTTCCTGGTTCAGTCCAGTAATGTTCATTCATGCTTCACTCATCTGCTTTGTTGCCAGATGAGTCTTTTTCAAGAGGACATGCGGCGATCAATCAAAAGTAGACATTTTAAAGTAGCACCTACTTACAATTGGGGGAAAAAAAAACACAAATAACACTTTGTGGCTGTGTCTCCTACTGAAAAGGTTTTGGCAGGCCACCTTTTTGTTTTTTTTGTACGTAAAAAGTAGCCTTGATGAACAATAAAGTACTTTTTGAAATCACAGCCTGACTCGCTCTTTGCTGTTCACACACAAACACAGACTAATAATAAAGATGCATTTTATTATTTGTCTTCAGTATTTAGTGAAAATAACCACAAAGCTCAGTTTGGAGGTAAACTTGACAATATGTATGATGTATGATGCAAACTACAACCACCATAATAAACATCATGACATTGTGCAGTAGGTTCGAGAACTAGCATCCCCACAGCGTACACCATTAGCAGAGTAGCTCCTATGATTTATTACAGTTAGAAAATAACAAACATTATTTGGACCCACTTTGGTTTAAAGACTGTGCTGACATTGTCTTGTCTTGTCTTGCCACAAACTGCAAAGTGAGAGTGTAAATATCACTGATACACAAGCAACATTCATGATTCAGTACAAACACTGCAATACATAATTAGCAGTGACAAATGATTTATGTTGGACAATAGAGAGCAGAGAATGTTAAAAATGCAATTTTCTCAATGGATCTGCACATTAGAGCGTCTCGGTAACAGTGAATGTGAGAAAAAAAAAACAAAAAAACATGATGGTTGTGTAAAGGTTTTCGGTTCCTCAGATGCTCTCGTCATCGCTCATGTCCCAAATCTGATGAGAGACACAACAAAAAGCATGTTAGCATTTAAATAAGACACGACTTTGAATAAACATACTTGGTATTGGTGGCTGCGAGAGTGCTGACTAGATCCGTGCAACCCATTAGCTTTGATCTCGGCTACGCTGAACCCATCTTTCTTCAGAGAAAGTTTGAAGAAGCTGCAGCTAGAGCGCTGCTGAGAAACACACAACCTTTCAACTCTGCTTCATTTGCAGTCTTGCTAACATTTCATGCTGCTGAAACGCTGACTAGAAACATGGAACATTAAGTGAGACGTCAGCTACTGTTGGCCATCTTGATTTGGACCATGTTGGTTGGAGCTGACATTTGAGGCTATTAGATTTTATAGTTTTGTATTTGCCGACAGTGCTAGCTAGAATCATGCATCATTATAACCTTTCATCTCGGATCCCCTCGGCCATCTTGAGACCAATTGAAGTTGACATTTTTTAAAGTAGAATCACCTGGATGTCAGCTACCCGTGTGCCATCTTGGCTGAGGCCAAAGTTGAAGTAGTAGACATTTTAAACACTTGAACCCTTGATCTGAGCCTCCCCTAACCATTTTGCCACGGATGAAGATGCTAACATTTTTGGCTGCAAAATGTTATAGATGGATATTAAATTTGAGCTAGACTGCTACCTCGAAACATGCAAGATTATGACATTTGAGCCCAGCTACTCGCAGCCATCTCGGATTCAGATCAAGTTAAATAAGTTAACATTTTTGTTTGCTAAATTTCACAGTTAAGAGTTGACAGATTTTTTTTGTGCGGATAGACCACTGCCTAGAAACTAGAATCTGTAATCTTTGATATTCAGCTACTCTAAGCCATCAAGTCAGGTTAGAATAAGTTAACATTTTTGGCTGCTAAATTTCACAGTTAAGAGTTGGCTGAATTTTTATTTTTATTTTTTTTGCGGGTAGACCGCTGCCTAGAAATTAGCATCTGTAATCTTTCATATTCAGCTACTCTAAGCCAACAAGTCAGGTTAGAATAAGTTAACATTTTTGGCTGCTACATTTCACAGTTAGGAGTTGGCTGAATTTTAATTTATTTTTTTGCGGGTAGACCGCTGCCTAGAAACTAGCATCTGTGATCTTTCATATTCAGCTACTCAAAGCCATTAAGTCAGGTTAGAATAAGTTAACATTTTTGGCTGCAACATTTCATAGTTTTTAATTTTTTCTTTTTTTGCGGCGAGAATGCTGCCTAGAAACATGACATTTCATCTCAGTTATGGTTCCGCCATCTTGGTTGAAAGTATGCTTTGAAAAAAGCGCACTTTGGCTGTCGGAAACATAATAACCTTTTCTCTCTGCTACTCTCAGCCATCTTTGTTCAGATCTGGTTTGGAAGGGTGGAATTTCCTGCTGCTTGAGTGCTGCCTAGAAATATTTCTGAAGATGAACGTGATGCAGTTTTGGGCAGCTAGAGCGCCGTCGAGAATTACGAAAAATATCTGTCCAGGCTTCTTACTACTGCTCCTTCAACATTTGGAGAAAGAGAGGCGACATTGGATTGTTTCTACATCATGTGGGATGAACTTCTTTTTACACTTTCATGCTTACTGGGGGGTTCCTTAGTAGTGAGTGACAGGAACACACACACACACACCCATACGTAAAGGAAGCTCCTTGGCAGCAGTGTGTCAGTAAACAACAGCGGCAGTGGATTGTTCACATTCCCTCTAAGACGTAATTCGCATACCTCTAACACAGGTTGGAATGTGGCACACACACACACACACACACACACACACACACACACACACACACACACACACACACACACACACACACACACACACACACACACACACACACACACACACACACACACAGAGCTTTGACACTTCCATGCTGCATTCCCAGAAAGGCCAGCAGGAATACCACATGTGAGGGTTCGAAATGAAGGTCTCATTCCAAACACGTTCTTGCTTGAAATGCTTGAAAATGACAACCAAATCTTGCAGTACGAGGCCGTTTGTGACGTTGCACGTTCATTTCAAACACGGATAAGGGCTACGTTACACGCTACATGTCAGTAAGGCTTGCAGCCGCGTGGAGAATGAGGACAAATTCATATCAAAGCTGATGGCGGCCAGCCGGCATCAAAAGGACGACAAGCAAAGAGCTCTTTGAAAAGACTGTGGAGCCTCTCTGGACGCCCGCCATGCTGCACTCGTGTGTGTGTGTGTGTGTGTGTGTGTGGTTTCAACAAAGTAAAAGAGGGGGGCAATGGAGGAGGGGGGGTGTCTTATGTAACATGAATAGACGCAGTAGAATGAAGCCAATGAGTTTACTACACGGAGTATGAATACTTCAAATGTTCTTTGCATAGAACATGTAACTACAATGGAACCTTGGATAGCGTCATTTATTTCTTCAGGATGTGTGACTCTAACTAAAACGTATGCTAACTGAAACAATAAATAAAATCTCTCATTTTTTTTTATAGCTTTAGGATGATAGCTTTACATTGCTCTATGGTTCTACCATATCTTGCTTATTGTGTGGAAATATGGGCTAATAACTATAAAAGTAATCTTCACTCGCTAAATGTACTGCAAAAAAGGTCAGTAAGGATAATTCATAATGCCGCCTACAAAGAACATACTAACTCCTTATTTCTAAAATCACAAATACTTCAACTTGCTGATATAGTTCATATTGATACTTACTATGGTACCCATTATGTCATTGGATGGTCATATCACCTCGTATGGACAAAAATAAAATGAAAAAAAAACAAACAAACCATAAAATATATTAGGAAAGCAGGAAGTGAACAAATGTAACAGTTACTGATTGTAAAAGTACCAGATGGAGGGGTAGGATTTAATAAGCTTTGCTTCTTCCTACTCCTTTTGGACATGTGGAACTGTGAACTGATTATGGGATGCATTCAATTGTAATCTGATGCATGTTCAAATGAAATAAAACCATTACCATAGTTTTACATGCAGAAAACAACGTTAACTGCATATAAATACATACACAGGATGAATGAAAAGGATAAATGAACATTTGAGGTTACTTTTGACCATCAAAGATGTGCCTGTTCCCAAAGCCACGATGTGGCATCAAGACACCAACAACCACACGGACATCACCTTCCTGTTTTGCTATTTCTTGAATTCAATAGCGTTTCTCGGCTCAATAACACAAAATGGAACCACAGAAAGTACCAGCATTTTTAAGTTAAAAGTTAAAAAACACTATAAAATTCAAGATATTTTGCTTGTACTTCTGTATAAGTGAAAAGAATAAAGGGCTACCATATATAAGTCATGACAAAACAGGAAGGTGGTGTCTGTGTTGTGTCTTTTGGGAACACTCACGTCAAGAATCATGTCTTCAATGAAGGTAAAAGTAGCCTTAACAGTCAACACAGTTGTATTAATAACCATTTCAAATCAATGTAAATATATCAATATATGACCGCATGGCGGTCGAGTGGTTAGCACACAGACCTCACAGCAAGGAGACCAGGGTTCAATTCCATCTCTGTGTGGAGTTTGCATGTTCTCCCCGTGCATGTGGGGGTTTTCTCCGGGTACTCCGGTTTCCTCCCACATTCCAAAAACATGCTAGGTTAATTGGTGACTCCAAATTGTCCATAGGTATGAATGTGAGTGTGAATGGTTGTTTGACTATATGTGCCCTGTGATTGGCACATATAGTTCCTGGTCAAGTCGACATCACTGCTAGCAGCTTATTGGTCATAGGATTGAAACTTAACCCACATGCTAACGTTAGCTTAGCCTGCTTAGCTTAGCCAAGTTGTCCATTAACGCGGAAATGTGCATAAACCAAGGCAAAATTTAGGAGTAAGTATTCAACAGTAAGTGAAAAACATCTATCTAGGGCATAGGCTAACCGAGGTTCCGCCGTATGCTGAAAATAAAGGTGTGATCCGTGCTTGGTGGAGGTAACAAGGTGACGACATCCAATATGTGGTGATACTAGCTGAAGACGGTCATAAATAGATTTGGAGTATTTGGAATAAATACATTGACAATGTACTCTACACACAATGGCACACACTCAAAGGATTGGCATTGATGCTATCGAGCGTCCATCTTTAAATGTGAATAAGCTTTATCAGTGCAAGTTAAGAACATCCTCTTTGGATGCTGGTCGTCCAGCGATGTACATGTTAGTAATCTGCATGTTGTTTCTCCCGCCAACATGGTTGTTTGTAGTCGGCTGTGTTGTGACTGATATCCTAACTCTAATCCCGGCACGTTGCTGGAAGGCGTCTAAGATGGGATCAGATGGAAGAGCTTTTTACTGGAAGATTGCGGCCAACTGCTGCTGCTGCTCATTATGATTGTCCAAACAAACACCAACATCAACATGGACATCTTTAGCAGTGCTCTACTTAGCAGGGTTCTACAAACACACTATTCCTATTCTCTCACATACACACATTCAAACTCTATACTAGGCTTCATACTTGGGATTGGAAACTATTATCTAACTACTTCTTCAGGGGTTGCCACAGCAAATCAATCTCCTCCATCCAACCCTGTCTTCTCTCACATCAACAACCCTCATGTCCTCCTTCACTACATCCATAAACCTCCTCTTTGGTCTTCCTCTACGCCTCCTACCTGGCAGCATCCTTCTACCAATATATTCACTATCTCTCCTCTGGACATGTCCCGACCATCTCAGTCTGGCCTCTCTGACTTTATCTCCAAGGCCTCTAACATGTAATGTCCCTCTCCTGATCCTATCCATCCTGGTCACTCCCAATTGAGAACCTCAGCATCTTCATCTCTGCTACCTCCAGTTCTGCTTCCTGTCGTTTTCTGAGTGGCATTGTCTGAAATGAGTTTTCTCTGTCGGGTAGCTGGACTCAGAGTAAAGCCCTTCTCCTTCACATCAAGAGGAGCCAATTGAGGTGTTCCGGGCATGCCCAGCGGGGAAAAGGCCCCGGGGCAGACCTAGGGCAACCTGGATGGATTATGTCTCACAGCTGGCCTGGGAACGCCTTGGTGTCCTTCCGGTAGAGTAGGACGAGGTGGCTGGGGACCGGGAAGTTTGGGCTTGCCTACTGAGACCCCGCGACCCGGACCTGGATAATTGGAAGAAAATGGATGGATGGATGGCCTCCGGGAGGACGAGTTCCATCTCAAAATTCATCCACCGACCCAAAACCAGCGTCGGAGCCTGTTACACGGAAGATGCCATGACGTGGAATAGTTATTTGAGGAAAAGTGGCATACGCAAAGTGCTTCTTTGCCTCTGCTCTTTAAAGTAAAGCAGTATTTGGGCTTGTAAAAATAGCGCTTCAACAATAGCTACAACCAACACAGCTCTGAGGACATCCATGTTGTTTCTGATGTGTGATGTCACAGCGTAACTTTATAGTTCATCCCCACACCATATTTTTCTCCAAATCCACACTATGGTCAGAGGTTTTGAAAACCTTCCTTTTTAGTGCCAGATATCTGCGGGCTCGTGTGGATGATTGGTCAAATCGTGGAAAAATAACCCGCCTATTGAATGAGAAGTGGTGTCCAAAGCTTTGGCCTGTACTCTACACCAACTACACAACTCAAAACAAACCAATCAAGAAGCTGTTTTAAGGAGATGATTCTAGAAAAATAAAACTATGGTTTACAGTAAGGACTTACTTAGGTGGTGGGAGTGGGTGCCCGGGTGCCCGGGTGCCCGGGTGCCCCCCCCCCCCAGTAGGTAGCTTCTAACCCGTCAGCAAGCCCCGATGGTCCATTAAACACACATCTGCTTTACATATTAGAAGTGACACCAAAGCACCAAGTGGAGCTTTCATCATGGAGGCTGGCTCCTTGTAATATGCAATTAGGGGGGGGGCCCACACACACTCATGTGGTCTGCACCGCGAGCAAAGAAAGGAGGCGGAAGGTTGGCTTGTGACGCAAAAAAGAACGATGCCGCCACCGTTTTCCATCCAATGGATACTTTGGAAATGTTGCCGAAAAGAAAGAAAATCAGGACAATGTGATTCGGGCGTCTTGTCATCACTTCGGAGTCAGGGCGGTGCCATTGGGCGGCACGGCCTACGTCAAGCATTAATTAGTGGTACACTCCTGTGGAAACTACAACAATGGAGGACTATTTTTAGCATCAAAATGCTTTTCACTGCTTTTTATGACTTTTCCCTCTTGCAGTCGGAGCTTTATCAGCACTCCAGACTTTCAAAATAAGATAAATGGCGTCATAATTGTAGCTTTGAGGTGTTGAATTATCTACAGTCTGGGGGTTAAAGGTCCCCGTTCATTGGTTGTGAATGTTTTGAACTCCTGTTTCAAGTGTTATGAGCGGAGTGTGGACAGCGTGGATGTAACAGCTGTTATGTTTCTTCATTGGCATATTTTAATCAACCTTTATTTAGACTGAAGGCAGGGAGAAAACGCGGCAAAGTGAAGATTGTGGAGTATTACAGTCGACTGTATAAGCAGGCTAAGCTAACATTAGCATGTGGGTTTACTTTCAATCCTATGACCAATGAGCTGCTAGCAGTGATGTCGACTTGGCACAGGAACTATTCATTCATTCATTCATTCTTCGGGCGAGAGGCGGGGTGCACCCTGGACTGGTCGCCAGCCAATCACAGGGCACATATATAGACAAACAACCATTCACACTCACATTCATACCTGTGGACAATTTGGAGTCGCCAATTAACCTAGCATGTTTTTGGAATGTGGGAGGAAACCGGAGTACCCGGACAAAACCCACCCATGCACGGGGAGAACATGCAAACTCCACACAGCGATGGCTGAGGGTGGAATTGAACCCTGGTCTGCGCGCTAATCACTCGACCGCCATGCAGCCTGGCTAGAAATACTAGAAATACAGGAAACATCTTGTCCTTCCTTGCCTCTGTTACCTTGAAATAACATGATACAAAATTAAGAAGATCGGCTTGAATATAAGACGACACGATTTTTTCCAGACTTTCTTTCTTGGAAAAAAAAAAATATTTTCTTACTGACTTCAGTCTCTTGTCGGATAAAACTCAATGGGAAGCACTATTCTACTTCCTGTCTCTCCCAAACAAAAGTACTTATTCATGTCCGACACTGATTGTCCGTAGTGTTCCTATTTTCAAAAATTGTTCCCAGTTGACACCCCCACACCCCCAAGGGAACATGGGAGTGAGTGCACGCCCTGATCAGTGAGACTAGAAGCAGGAAAAGGACATGGGCGGAGGGGGGAAAGAAGGGTAAAGGGTGGCTGACATGACGGTCACAGAGAAAGTACAGAGGATTTAGTGGACTTCTGCTGGGAACTGTGCTTGTGGGACAGTCCCAGCTGGGATCACGACCCCCCAGCCCCCTACTCTGTCTTCATAATCCGACCAAACACCTGCACTCGCAACACTCCAAGGTCATCTGAGAGGGAAGTAAAGAAACTTGTATTATCCCCCCGTACTTTCTCTAAAGGCCAGCTACAACAACAAACAGGGTCTCTCTCGGTTGGGTGTGGCAGCCTGTGGAGCAACAGCTGAGTCCTGTTGTCTCTCGTGGGACAGATTGCTTGCCCCCCCCCCACTCATCTGTTTTTTTAACAACACTTTCTCTGACTTTCTGCCTTTTCTCGTCACATTAAAACTTATTCTTAAACATTTTCTTGTATCTGCTCTGCCATACTTTCTTCTCTGTCGGTTCCCATGTCCCACTTCCTGCCTCCACCCCCCCTGTGACACACTTCCTATACTACTTGAAGGTTATCAACACGTTTCCTGAGTCACCTCACCGACGTCACTAATTTTCACACCCTAGTAACAAACTAAACATTTACACAAAGGAGGTTTTTTTTGGTCATTGTTTCGTTCGCTCGTGAACAGGATTGTGCAAAAACTAAACCACATGGAGGGGTGGAGCAGGGGGTGAGGTAATATATCATTTTCTCAGCCACGCAATAATTTTTGACAAATGATCTGACATACTGCATCCAATTCAAAATATTGAAATTGAATTTCAAAACAAAAACATGCCACTGCAAAACTATTGCAGCCATGTCAGTATTTATTAGGGCTGTCAAAAATAGCACGTTAATGGCCGTAACTAATGCATTTCATTAGAGGGGACCTATTATGCTCATTTTTTGACCCTTTGAATTGAGTTATGGACTCCTATAGAGCAGCTGCACACAATAACCCGCACAGAAAATGTTTGAGATCTTCCAGAATCTGCACCTATTCAGCTGTATTTCCTTGTACTTGTACTACCTTCAATGCTCCAAAATTGCCTGTTTGGAAAAGAGCACCAAACATCAAGATGAGAAAAGAAATGTGACCTTGATGGTCCTGATGGCTTCCAATGTTACGGGCATAATCTGCGGTACTTTTTCCTTCAATGGAACAAAGGAGCTTCAAGTTGTGCAGGGGTGTCAAACAGTAGCTTCCTATGTAGAGGTGTTGCAGGGTGCATACCCCAAAACCGAAGGCCCTCATCTGGGTGGTAATGACTGGCTTTTTCAACAGGACAATACTGCAGTTCATAATGCCAAAGGGCTTTTTCCACAGGAATAACCTCACTCTTTTGGACCAACCTGTGTGTTCACACTGGCATCAAGCATGCCCAAATTTTGAGGTGATGAACTCCATCCCTGTACCACTTTGGGGGCTGTAGAGCACCTAAAACTGACATATACTGTACTTAATTTGTCAGTGTATAACTTGGCTCTTTACGACAAAATACATAAAACACAAGCAAAAAGGATGTGGCTATCTATGAAGGTCTGACGCTGTCTAAATGAAGGCTGGTTTATCCTTGGCGGAGTTCTAGATAGCTACTTTAAAGTCCAGAAGTGCGTGAGGCCTCTCTCTTCTGTTCACTTGCCATCCATGGCCTGTGGTTGGCCACTATTAGTATATGTGCAGCCAGCCACATGGCAATAACAACTTCACAGACGGTGTGTATGTGTGTGTGTGTGTGTGATGCCAGCTGAGACCTGCCCTATGTTTAATTAGAGGCATGAGTCAAAGCCAAATGATGTGCGGTTAGATGAGCGAGAGGACCCTGCTAAACACATGCAAACACTACGACACACACAACATCATCCGCAATCCCGAGAGGTTTTCTACATGTCAGCATACTGAGGCTTTAAAAAAAAACGAATCACGTCAACTTCAATGAAGATTACAAACCCTGACACACATATACATCGAACAAATGTTACTGGTAAACCACAGATGGTGACAACAATGGAGAGAGCATATTGTCTCCATCTCCTTTTAGGATGAATCATTTTGAATACGTAAATAAAAAATATCCTTCATTGTCCATCATCACATGTCCAGTTCACTGGTAACATTTTAATACAAGTATTATTTACATCGTAAATGGTTTATTATGTCTACTATATTGGGTAAATGCTTGTAAAGGTGACTATAGGGGTGTTATTTTATGTATTGGAGGCTCTAATAACGGTAAAAACATATTTACAAGTTTGAACATATTTCATTAATGAATAGTGAATCTTACCTTACGGAAATTAGCTTATCTTGGTTGTGTATGTAAACAATTACCGGTAACTGTGATAAATGAGACATGACTGTACTTTTAGATCCACTATCCACTAAAAACGAGTCAGCTGCAACACAAGTGAGCAATAGATAATTGTGTTGGTTGCAATATGGCCTGGGGCTGCACGAGTGCTGCCAGCACAGGGGTGAAGTGCAGTCCACTGAAGGGAAACACAAATGTTAACATGTACTATGACATTTTGAAGCACAAACTGGCAGATTTCACACCTCAAGTATGTATCCTCCACATCTGAACCAAATTGAGCACCAAGGAAGGAATGTGGATGATAGCAAGATGTCTAGCATCCACCAGTGATACCATTATGGAGGAGTGGATTGGGATTCCAGTAAGAACCTGCTAAATTCTTTGTCCAACAAGATTAAGGCAGTGCTACATATCAATGCTGCTAACTCTAAATAGCCACCCCAATTTGACATAATTTTGAAAGATTGTTGTGTTAACTCATTGTTAGTTGATACCGAATAAATAAGCTGTAAAGAGACTACTCTAAAGTACTACACTCCAGACTACTCTACTCAATGTCATTGGTCCTTGAAGGGGTATACTCACTTTTGTCAGATGCTGTTTTTTTTTTTTTAACTAAATTAGGTCACAGGAAATTACGCCAAAGATGTGTATTATTTTGTCTTGCTTGTTTAGGTCTGTGATACAAAGTGTATCAGCAAGTGTGTGTGCTTCATGTTCTCTTCCAAGGGTTCGATGCTATCGCTGTCCTCCATGTGCTGGACAGAACAGTGCTGCGGGAAAAAGATTAAGGCGGCATCGTGGCCAAGTGTGTGTATGTGGGTGTGTGATCTCCAGGAGTGAGACTCAATTATGCATCATGAGCACCATCCTGGAGCCTATCCTTTAACAACACTATAACATAACCATTATAAGTATTTAAGCATTGTGTACCAAATAAGGACGCCTTAATGGTGGACAAAGGGCATGTTCAGAGGTGAACGTGCACAACGCCAATAGTACTTTCAAAGTCTGCAAGGAAGAGGCACAGTGCGAGCTAAACGGGGATGAAAACTCAGCTGCCAGGCCAGAAGAAGACATCTCTCTGGACTGCCTGGCGCCAGAAAGCCATGTATAGGATACATAGTTTCCTCATGCGTGCATGGAGGAGGGGAGAAATCATGGCTTTAAGGGTCCTATTTATGAAAACTGCTCTATGATTGATGATCGGTAATTCTGTATGAGCCTCCTTTGGGAGACGGACAGCTGGACATGTGTGCCAACGCGACCCCTTAAGCCCTCCTCCACCTACACCCCCCCTTCAAGACACTGTGGACCTGTTTATAAATAATACACCAGCCAAAGATGTCTCCATCTTATTACTGGTCCATGCTTTTATTCCAAGATAAAGTAACAACACTGAATCATCATCATCATATATCATGATGATATACCATCATATATCATTTAGTATGAAAGGTGGGATTAGATGATGACATCATGACCCACCTGACCTAAGGCCATGACAGACAATGTGCGTTACTTTAACAGAAATGGTCAGCACCCCGTCTCCAAAATACCCAACAAGCTCATCAAAATGTCTGATAGATGTGTCATACTCTTCCTCGTCTCGAACACGAACAAGGGCATCATCATCATCATCATCATCTACAGCAGATACAGACCATCACAGCTGCTTTCTATGTTATTAGAAGTGTATTTTTGTGGCTACTTCCTCTTTTTTTAACATTCCCGCTACCTGTGTACAGCGGAAAAAAAGTTTTTTGTTTACTCTTGGTATTGCTTTTATTCATAATTAATAATTTGCCAATTTTTACCAAGTCTGCCACATGCTTATGACCTAATTCAAATAATCTGGGCGTCTAGGCATGTGAGCCTGCCCTTCTGCCTTTCGGTAACAAGTTATTGACATACACTACCTTCTATCATGATGGGCACCCCTGCTCTAGACTGTAAAGCTGAGAGTCTGATCAAAATTATTGTGTCGGTGGTTGATTTGAGGATAACAAGTAAACTAAGCGTGTACTGAATCTCCTATTTATTTAGTTCATCATATTTTATTTGAGTTGATATAAAAAAAGAGATACATTCATCTACACCAGGGGTCTCAAACACGCGGCCCGCGGGCCAATTGTGGCCCACAGGACACTAGTTTGAGGCCCCCGCCTTGATATAAAAGTTTTATGTTAGTGCGGCTGCACGCAAGTTTGATATGGATGCTGTATGGTATCATGTACCCAGAAAAAATTATTACGTTTGATTAATGTTCATGTTAAAGGTTAAATAACTGTTAAGTTATCCTCCCTATCCGTGTGGAAGTGGTAAGTTTTTGGCTATTTAAGTTTAAAGGAAATAACTTGAAGGCTACCGTTTAGGTCGCTAGCTCTCTAGTTTGCGAGTTAGCATGTGTCTCAAGACCCTGCAGTTGTGCAATATGTTGTAAATAAAAAAAGTATAAATGTGACTATAGTCGTGTTTTGTCATGTCTACAGGGCTCTAATAATACTTTGTTCATTTTAATCTGAAAAAAATAATTTGTCTACCCACCAACTATATGTGGTTTCTTAAGTTTTTATTATTTGCTGTTTTGTTATTATTATATTTATTTATTACTGATTGATTGATTTTCTTTATTCTTGATTTGTTTATTTATTTTTCATCTTATTTTGTGTAGAAAAATAAAAAGTAAGATATTTGAGAACAGTGGAATGTTTTATCAGAGCTTTTCTTGTAGAAAATCGAAACCAAAGCAAAGTTTATTCATTTTTCTGTTTTTAATAAATGCGTTTTTTTTTAAACCTGATGCAGCCCAGTCTCGCCCAGACCCTAGCTCCAGTGGCCCCCAAATAAATTGAGTTTGAGACCCCGATCTACACTGTGCAGCAACAATATCCCTATTTTCTAATCTATTTGACATCTATCCCTACAACAATACAGGATATATTGTTTGTTTTGTTGACAATTGCTTGATTTTCTTCATCTTAGAACATCTAAAATTATGTAAAAGTATATTTCGTATCAAATCCTATTGGGAAAGTTAATGTCACTATCACACAAGAAGAAGAAAAAAAGTAACAAAGTCCCTCATTGTATGCTCCAATCCCCAGAAGTTGATAGTGTGAGCAAGGAATTCTAGATATAAATATATTGTATTTCTAGAAAAGTAGCAGTAACCTTCTAGCAGAACAGGGTTGGAGAAGGTTAGCAAGGCAGGTTATAAGTCAAGCTCTGACTGACATAACGCTTCTGAATTTAGACTGTAGAGCAGTGAGGAGATTTAGCTCCACTATGTATAGAGCTGAATGTGTGTGCGCGTAAGAGAAGATAGAATCTATGTAAAGAAAGGAAGGTGAAATATGCCATAGCTGGCATAGGCATCCGTACAAGTAACGCTGGCATGCGTGTATTATTAGCGGCGCAAAAAAGCATGTCGGGCAATGCATAGTTCACAAGCGTACGATACGGAAATACACTGATAGCTTAGCAGGGGCGGTGATACTCGATGACGACAGCATAGCTCTGTCACACAAATACAAAAGAGGGTCATTTATAAAGAGACAAGATGATGCTTTAGAAAGAACAGCAATATACAAATGCCCTAATAAATGCCCCATTAGTTGCACGTGTGAAATATGATTATGCTCAGTTTTGATTGACACAATATGTTTATTATTGTGCTTGATTTGGGAGTGCACTAATCATATGTTTCTAATATTTTTAGTCAACTCAGCTAAACGAGAGTTAATTTGTGTATAAACTGAAGTCAAGGGTAAAATTTGAAATTCCAAACTGAGATATTTTGTGTATGTGTGTATGTGTGTGTTGCTATTGAAAATGCAGGCCTAATGTGTTTTCTCCGGGTCCATCTGGTAATAATTGTAGCATGTAGCAACCGTCGCTGTGTTTTGATAAAGCTCTGACATACATACATAAGGCCCTCTGACGCTACTGTGTGTGTGTGTGTGTGTTGGTGTGTTTATGTGGCTGAAAGAGAAAAAGAGAAAGAAAAAGACAGGAAGAGAAGACTAAATCAACTTTATGGTCAGTAGTTGTTTTTTTTACACTTATATATGGACGTGCGACCAGACGTAAGCGTAGGTGGGCCGGTTTCCCGCTGGTCACATGACTCAAGTCAATGATTAGTGGCACATTGTTATCGAACACATACACATCTGGAGGGCTGTGTGCTGGAATTTAGCGTAACACCATCAACTCAGATATGTGGTGTTGACAAACACAATTTTCTTTTGATAAAACACACTAAAGTGGGCGGCACGGCGGTGTAGTGGTTAGCGCGCAGACCTCACAGCTAGGAGACCAGGGTTCAATTCCACCCTCGGACATCTCTGTGTATGTTCTATCTGTGCATGCGTGGGTTTTCTCCGGGTTCTCCGGTTTCCTCCCACATTCCAAAAACATGCTAGGTTAATTGGCGACTCCAAATTGTCCATAGGTATGAATGTGAGTGTGAATGGTTGTTTGTCTATATGTGCCCTGTGATTGGCTGGCAACCAGTCCAGCGTGTACCCCGCCTCTTGCCCATAGGGTTGCCCCCGCGACCCTCGTGAGGAAAAAGCGGTAGAAAATGAATGAATGAATGAATAAAACACACAAAGTATTGTTACATAACAAACTCCTGTTATCTACTCGCTCTCAGGCTCCCTCTACAGTTGCGACTTGGAAATACGTACAAATCAACATGTATACAGGTGGTTAAACACACTCCCGTAAATTATTAACAAACTTCATTTTGGAATTTAAACACAAGACTTGCTAAGAACTATATAGTTACAGCACGCCGGTGGAAAAATAAGTACCAAGCACAGCACAAGAATGTATGTGCCTTCGCTGCCACACTGAAGAAGAATAACATGGCTGACTAGCAAACTTTTTGCACTTCATTATATCTCCCAAGCGGCAGTACACCAAGAAAATGGAAAGCCATCACCAGGACCCTATGATTTCTGTTTTAACTGAATCAAGGACAGAATCACGGAATTGGCCAATAATAATCCACTTAGTTTGTTTACTCTTGCTTGTGATGTTTAATTTATGCCCACCAAGCATCACGTGAACATGGTGATTCTCTCATCTGAGAAGAACAACATGATTGTGTTCTATGGTGAAATCATGTCAACAGACAGAGATTCTGTCTTTGTGTGACAAATAAGACTTCTCTGTGGTCAACATGACCGCCCTATCTTGTGACTTCCTAGCAGAGCACGCTTGTAGTAGTAGTACTAGTCGTCGTAGGTGGGCGTGCAGAAAAAGGGTCTTTGTATTGAGAGGGTCACACATCCTCTGCTTGTGTTTGGCGGATTTAATAGGCGGGACAATTGCACGGCTTACTGGAAATGGCGAAAGGAATATCGAACATGAAGAGGGATAGCTTCCTGATTGTAAGTGGAGGAGGAACTGACTCATTGCAAATGACCATAAAGCTTGCTTGATAGCAGTCACTCCCGGAATGAACGTGTAGTGTTGATCTGTGAAAATATTACTCACCTATTTGTTTGTGTAAGCTAAAGCTTCAGCTTCAAACACAGTAAGTCGGACATTATGAAAAACACCCACTTAACTAGGGATGCTCCAATCAGGGTTCTATGCTGCCAATTCCGATACCAATCATACCTAAAATTGGTTGATACCAAATCACATGGATTATTTATAAATTGATGAATTAATTTATGAGTGTTATTGGCGAAGGGTGCGTATAAGGGGGAAAAGTTAGGACAATTCCAAGGTTCCTTGGTGGCAATTGTTTTTTTTTTCTTATGGGGACCAGAATTCCTGGCTGCACCCCTGCCATATTAAATTAAAGTTTTGCAAGGCATTTTTCATGACATGTGTTGGCAGTTTAGTTGCACACAGCTGACGTCTGTTTTTGTTTTGGTACACCTGCGCAGTGTTGACAGTTGTCGACATAAGCGGCTGCCAACATAACCAAAAACAGTCACTGCTTGTATATTTATTTGTGACTTTGGCCAGATACATACAGTAAGGACAATGGGTGGGCGATAATAAAGGATTTTCAAACCTACATACTTCGTACATATAGAGTCTATTTGGCGATTCTCCTGAAAAGGTTACCAGAAAGGGTGCTGTCACTTTAAGGGGCATGACACACAGACTACAATGTCTTGAAGCAAATTAAAATATATAGCAACAGTGTCAAATATTTTCTTTGGGTCTTTTGTTCATAAAACACAATCATCAATCATCCTGTTTGCACATCACCGTTTTATGACTTGCAAATGTTTGCCACTGAAACGCTGTGATTTCCAAAATATAACCAAATATGGTGCACCGGATGCACTATGCTGCATCCAAAACATGTACTTTGACCCAACTCCGACAAGACGTCTACATGTCGCAAATGTAACCAGCATAGTCCACACACAGTGTAACTAAAACAGAAAGTAAGGTTATATGTAAATGAGCTGACTCCTGCAAATGTCAAGGCTCGCTAAACAGCAATTTAAACAAGGTGAGTGCATGCACATTCCGATATGTCACGTTTGTTAGAAAGCAGTGACGGGGAAGACGGGGAATACGACAAGTGCAGCAGAGTTTTGTCCCAACAGTCAATGTTGACTGAGGCGTTTAGTTGGCAAATATAGAAAAAAACGGTGCAAAATGGCCACAGACACTGTGCAAAATAACTGCATTAAAATACTTTTTTAGTAAAAACAACATGTTGGACCAAGACTTGATGAATTGGACGGCTTAGACAGGACAGGGCTGTGTACATTTAGAAATGGGATATTCCTACAATTAAAAAGGGTTGTGAACATTTGGAAAAGTACAAAATCATTTTCTTATATATTTTTTGCAACTTTCTTGTGCCTTTTCCAAGTAAAAGACAATTCACCAAATCAAAACACACTTATGCTTAAAATTGGGCCAGAGTATAAATAATTTTGGACTTCACTTAATATTTTTATTGGTTGTAGCCATCCAGCTCACATTTACAAACCTATAAAACATCATTTTAACAAGCGGCATGGTCCATAAAGCACCATGTTGTCCTCTTGCCTTGACCCATCACAAGTGACAGCACTGCTGTATGCAACATGGCTTTAAAGTACTATTATGTATAGGGTACTCTTGGCAGTGTGTCATTTACTGAGGTTAAAGGTGCATATTAAGGATTGAGAAGATATAAAACTAGAAACGCTTGCTGGCTTAAATAGGTGGCTGCAGCCGGCATTGCAGGCCAACAATAGCATGAAGCTGCATCGATAAATCAAACTGTGGAATAGAAAGTTAAATCAAATTTGACAACATATACTTTAAAATACAACATATTTTAAAGGCATGGGTTAATTGGCTGAATGCCAGGGTCATTGCACACATTTTCCATACATAACATAATTTCTCACAAAGGAATCATTCACAAACATACACACACACACACACACACACACCGTTCAGTCTAAACTTTGACCAAACTTGAACTCCCCCGAAAACTCTGCAGTGACCGCATGAAAAGTAGCTCTCAGGTTACAAATGCACCCAAAATAGGCCCTAAGTACATATTACAGCCCTCTGGTGACGTGCATTATAGTTTTTGAAGAGTTACACATACACACATGGCAAATGATAAATTGACTACCCGGCTTTACAGAATGAAAAGAACACACTCTAGGAAATGTGTCAAATATGACCAATAATATGTCAACTATTGTATGGTTTGTATGCTATGTTTATGTGCAGTATTGGTTGATGTTTTGGCAATATACTGTAATGTATTTTAGTACACTTGGATCGCTGGAAGGAAAAAATTTCTTAAAAAAAAAAAACTCAAAAAAATTGCTCCATAGTAGATATTTGTCATGGCAAAGAGTACAGTAATGTGGGTTCACTGCTAAACTCACAAGACAAGAGGTAATAATTATCTAGAGTAGTTGTACACACAAAAAATAGCCACCCAAGAGCACTGCTTTTTCAAAACCAGGCAGATGTATTTTTGTATATTTGGCTGGATTTTAAAACAGTAAATAATGGAAGTAGAAATAATATTCTGCCATGATGAAGCAGGTATTAACTGTAATCGTTTCAGTAACATGCTAACATTTTTAAAGAGGATCTATTATGCTTTTTCCACTTTTCTGACCTATAAATGTAATTAGAATGTTGTATTCTCATGTTAAATGATGCCAAAGTTTTAGATAATGAGGTTTGCACATTTGGAAGTGAGCCCTAAAAGAAGTTTCGGATGGGTCAAAACGCTCAGTTTTCAAAAGGCGTGGTAAAACTGCCCCTTTGTGATGTCACAGAGGAGCGGCTTTCCTTATATGGGCATGTCTGTTAGCAGATAAGCCTCCAAGCCCTGCTAGCAAAGCCACATTAGTTTACAATTCCTAACGACGCCACCATCAGGTCCAAGTCCAAGGTCCAAATTCAAGGAAATACAGCTGGATAGGTGCAGATTCTAGAAGAACTATAAAGCTGGTTATCTGTGATGGTTATTGTGTGTAGCTGCTCTGTAGGAGTCCACATCTCAATAAAAGGGACAAAAAATGAGCATAATAGGCCCCCTTTAGAGTCAATTGCTACTACAGTGGAACTAGTCAATGTCGAAGCCCCTCTGACTGGGAAACTCAGATCGACATAACCAAAAATGAAATAGTCTTTACTGGCAGTTTTACTTGTGGCTTTCGCCAGAGACATAGTAATGGACTCGTTTTGGAGGATTAGTTTGCTCACAAGGGTCTCCTTCAGTTCCTTCAGACCTCTGTCAAATTGAAATTCCCAAACAAAAAAAATGTATGTATTACATTTTCTACTACTATTACATTAACGATCAATTCCTTAAAACGTACCTGGAAAACCGCAGTGGTGCGAAATAACAATGTCCGCTTTGCCATTTTCTATCATTGGCTCCAAAACGGCAACATTAAGTGTCTCTCTGTTGACGTGAGTTTTTACTGTAAATGCAAAATATTTTATTTTTATTAGTTTACATTTACATCATGTAGATCATACCTTATATTTGTATTTTAGTTAGTTTAGCCATTTTTATCTTAGAAATTCTTCATTTAGGCAAAAAATACCCAGCATTACCTTAAACATGCATTTTTAAATTAATAATAGGCCGCATTCAACCACACAACAGCATAATTTAGTAATAATATATCTTTGAAAAACCCATGTTAAAGTGAGGCTGCACAATTTAAACCGCAAAGTAGTGAGGGATGGCTGTATTATTCTTAAATGTTGCATAAAAGATACAAAAATACAAATCCTAATTTGATGCTTGTTTGAACGGGTCTTGTGAGGTTGGCTGACATAATGCGGTTGAAACTCAGAAGTTGTATGCAACTTTAGAGTCATGTTTTACCCAAAAACTTTAGTCACATACCAAACTGGACAACCTCAGACTTTAGCAGTTCCACTATATTACGTGATGGAAGAAGGGTGTTCCAGACATCCAGGAGTCTACATGATTGATGACAAATGAGAAAGAAGCCAACAATAAAGCTAAATGATCATTATACTGCACCTAAAAATATGTGTCATACAGTAGGCCTACTGTATATCCAGTTCTTTTTGCAGCACCTCTCAAGCTCCATCGGGTTGGGTAGGAAGCACAGCCATTTTTTTTTCCAAAGACATTCAGATTTGTCCTGAAGCCCCTCTTTTAATATGTTGGTTGTGTGCTTAGGGTTGTTGTCCTGCTGAAAGATGGACCGTCTGCCATTTCTGAGGTCAAGAGGGCTCTAGAGCAATATTTTATCCAGGATGGAGGTGCCATGAGATGTGACAAGACTTCTTGTTCAGGAAAAAAACTGTCATGATAATAAATGATTAAATGACACACAAATGAAAATTAACTGGATCATTTTGCCGGCCGCCGTATATTACCATGTAAACCAGGGGTCTCAAACACGTGCCCCGCGGGCCAAATGTTGCCCGCAGGACACTAGTTTGAGGCCCCCGCCTTGATATGAAATGTTAGTGCGGCCCGAGCAAGTTTGATATGGATGCTGTATGGTATCATGTACCCAGAAAAAATTATTACGTTTGATTAATGGTCATGTTAAAGGTTTAATAACTGTTAATAGTTATCCTCCCTATCCGTGTGGAAGTGGTAAGTTTTTGGCTATTTAAGTTTAAAGGAAATAACTTGAAGGCTACCGTTTAGGTCGCTAGCTCTCTAGTTTGCGAGTTAGCATGTGTCTCAAGACCCTGCAGTTGCGCAATATGTTGTAAATAAAAAAAGTATAAATGTGACTTGTGTTTTGTCATGTCTACAGGGCTCTAATAATGCTTTGTTCATTTTAATCTGAAAAAAATAATTTGTCTACCCACCAACTATATGTGGTTTCTTAAGTTTTTATTATTTGCCGTTTTATTATTATTATTATTATATTTATTTATTACTGATTGATTGATTTTATTTATTTTCATCTTATTTTGTGCAGAAAAATAAAAATTAAGATATTTGAGAACAGTGGAATGTTTTATCAGAGCTTTTATTGTAGAAAATCGGAACCAAAGCACTGAAAAAGTTTGTATATTTTTCTGTTTTTAATAAATGTGTTGTTGTTGTTTTTTGAAAACCTGATGCGACCCAGCCTTGCCCAGACCCTAGCTCCAGTGGCCCCCAGGTAAATTGAGTTTGAGACCCCTGATGTAAACAAAGATGGTAGGAAAGTCAAACTTCAATGCGAGTCAAATGTGAGTGATCATACATGCTGGCATCGATGGGCATAGACTAACTTATTTTTCTTTCTCACTGTAATAAGAGATGTCCCCTGTCAACTCAATATGAGACACATATTTTGAAGACAAACATGAATTTATTCCATTTTGGAATAACGTTGTCACATTGCAAAATGTAGAAAAAGTGAAGCGCTCTGAATACTTTTCACATGAACTGTAAATCCTAATTTCATTGGAATTAAAAAAAAAAAGCTTACTGGGCTTTACTGGAACTGACAGAGTTGGTTTTGAAGTTCCACGAATTTATTTTTCATTTGAGACAAGCTAATGTGTGTGCGCCGGAAAACAGGCGCTAGGACTTGTGGCGCTTTGGTGAGCTGAGAAATCCAAACAATCGTTCCATCCTCTGATTGAAGAGAGCACAGAGTCTTCTGTGGTCTACACACTTTCTCATAGGAAGACCACGTGGCAGATAGCAGCAGAGAAGAAGAGAAGAAGTCTTAAAACATCCTTTCTTTCTTCTCCACTGTTATCTTTTGCCTCCGCTCTTCACTCAACCCCCTCCTCCTTGTCCTGCTCTGTGTTATGAGTAGGAGTCAGGGAGGAAGTACGTGGGATTTTCCCACAGCTTGGCAAGACCTGGTCCCAACCCCCCCACCACCACCCACCTCACAACACACACACACATAAACACACACTTATTTCTGTCTGCCACTCCAAACCCCCACTAACGTCAAGGGGGAGTCTTGAAGAAAAACACTCATATTCCAATGCAGAGTATTCTGGGATGTTTCTTGGAACTTTATACCATGCGTTCCATTGGACATATACAGTACTGTGTGTCATTACTACAGCAACAGAGTAACGGAATGAAGGTTGCAAAAGACTTGTTGCGGTTATCTTGTGCAAGGTTGCACGAGTAGCTCGTAGTTGAGTCACTCAGGTTTAAAGAAAAGTATAGTAATCAGTTTTCCAAACTACATCAACAGCAACAAAAGTAGCAACTGATAGTGGGAGTCTTTGTGTGTTTTACCTCTGCAGCCTGGGTCTCCTGGTGCAACAATGTCAGCCCTGTCAGATCCTCCAGGAAGGAGTGTGAAGAATTGAAAACCTTGGACAGGAAATGGAAGCCTTCCCTCTCGTAATGGTCCAAAACCTAGACAAAACAAAAACAAAACAAAAAAAAATTATCGTAATCTTTACAATTAGTCTATTGTTGAGTGTTTGTAGGTTATCGGATGAGTAAAGGTCCCTTAAAAAA